>NC_141383.1:13832761-14142732 GCF_017979445.1 Akebia trifoliata | reverse complement strand
AAATTGAACCTAGATTAGTGATCATATCTAAACCTAAGAGTGTACATCCAACCCTAGACCTAAATGCGGTATTCCAACTCTACTCAACTTCTTAGGTTTAAGTGTTAGATCCAGTCAACTGCATCCAAATTCAAGTTAGGCTCTCCAAATTTCTTAATCTTTTGATCCGAGGAAAATGGAAAGCTTTCCAGCCCATCATTGCACATTTATCCCTCAACAATCACTTGACCCTCCCTTAAATTTCTTCAGAAATCCCATAGGACCTAGATCTACAAATCCTTATCTATTTTAGGTTTGTTTTAACCTTCAAGTTCAACCCCACCAATGGGTCACCCCAATCATTCATTACCAACAAGGGTCATGCACATAACCAATCCTCATCTGTTGTAGATTTATTAGAACCTTTGAACTTGACCCTACCTGTGGGTCACCTCAATCATCCTTTGCCGACAAGGGTCATGCACACAAACCAATCCTCATCTATTGTAGGTTTGTTAGAACCTTTGGACTAGATCCCACTCATGGGTCACCACGATCTTTGCCGACAAGGGCAGTGCAATCCCTTCAAAATTTCATGGATTCAAATCTCATATAGTCAAATACCCATTTTCGAGGTTCAAGAGTGAAGCGACCTATTCAACAAACCTCTTTCAAGACCTTTCGGGTTCAAATATCATATATTCAAGATACCTTCTTCCAAGGTTCAAGAGTAAGGCAACCATATACAATGAACTTTCTTTGAAGTCTTTCAGGTTTTGCCTCACACACTCGAAGCACCCAATTCAAAGGTCCGGGTTTAACACCCATATAAAGGACATTTTTCCTTTGTGTCTCCTACATTCAAAACACGTTCAAAGATCTTCTTTTCTTTTCATAGATAAAGACTTTTGAACTTTTTAAAAGTCAACTTAGTTTGTAGATCATGTCTCGCAAATACCTTTGGACCTCTTAAAGGTCAACTTAATTCATATATCGGGTCTTTTAAAGACCTTAGGACCTTTTAAAGGACAAAGTTAGTACATTTTCCTTTCATAGATTGGATATCTTAAAAGAACTTTGGACTTCTTAAGGGTCACCTTAGATCAAGATTTAATGTTAAAAGGCCTTGGTAGTAACCTATCTTCATATCTATAGCTCAAATTTTCTTTAAATCACAATCTCATATTTTACTTTTTTGTAGATCGGATCTCTAAACAACCTTTGGACCTCTTAAAGGTCAACTTCGTTTGTAGATCAGGTCTCTTAAAGACCTTTAGACCTCTTAAAGGTCAACCTAAGGCATTCTTCTTTTCGTAAATCGGGTCTCTCAAAGACCTTTGGACCTCTTAAAGATTAACTTAGTTCATAGATTAGGTCTTTCAAAGTCCTTTGGACCTCTTAAAGGTCAACTTAGTGTGCTTTCCTTTTGTAGATTGGGTCTCTCAAAGACCTTTAGACCTCTTAAAGGCCAACTTTGTTCGTAGATTGAATCTCTAAAATACCTTCGGACCTCTTAAAGGTCAATTTAGTGCACTTTTATTTTGTAGATCAGATTTCTCAAAAACCTTTTAAACTTCTGAAAGGTCAACTTAGTGTGTTTTTCATTTTGTAGATCGGGTGTCTCAAAGGCCTATGGACCTCTTAAAAGTCACCATAACTTCTTTTTCCATCTTTTTAATTTTTTTTACCACTTAAGGGTTCTTAGTAGAACGTCTTAGATTCTTCTACGAGAGTTTTACTACATTCCTTTAGGTATAAAAAAATAATAAAAGGGTTACAGTTAGAATCATCATTCTTTCACCTAAGTTTTCAAGAACTCTTCCAATTCCACTATGAAAGGAGTTTGCCTTGACCTAGATCTTCATTAAGATGAAAGCAATCAAATTAAATTTATCTTATTATGTTGCTAATGCTAATTCGATTTCTTCTGTTGTCAAGGTATTAAGAATCACGCAAAGGTTGGTAAGTCCGTCTCTCAATTAGTTTTAGGTCCTTTCAACCTCCAAAATTTAAAAAAATAATAATAATACATAAGAAAATAGAATATATATTTTTTTTAAAATTTCTTGCATGCACCTGAGGATCCTAATGGACCTTTGCTCCGAAGGGTATTGGTTTAGAAGGTTGACCTTCATTAATAAAATCTCAAAAAATTTAGAAAATCAAAAACTTGCAAAGCTATCTGAGTTGGAAAATGTGGGACTGAATAAGTGCAATGTCGAACCCAACTTCGATCTTATAAAGATTGAATAAGAATTTGATGTGCAAGAGGTCATCATGCCAAAAGAATTGGAAGAACTTGTAGAATGTCATGAGAAAAAGCATCAAGCAAATGTTGAAGAGACAAACTCAGTTAATATTGGATATGAAGATGACCCAAAAATAATGAAGATTGGATCCCTTCTAACTCAAAAGATGGAGATGATTGAATTCCTCTGATAGTACCAAGATGTTTTTACATGGTCATATCAAGACATAACAGGACTTAACACAGATCTTGTTGTACATTATCTACCCATTCTTCCCAACGCAAAGCCTATCAAATAGAAACTCAAAAGATTGAAACCTAAATTGACTCTCAACGTTAAAGATGAGGTCACAAAACAGATTTATGTAAAAATTTTAACAGTATCGACTTATCCAAAATGGCTTGAAAATATAGTATTGGTGCCAACAAAAGATGGCAATGTAAGGATGTATGTAAATTATTGGGAGTTGAACAAACGTTGTCCAAAGGATGACTTCCCACTTTCGCATATCAACATGCTCTTTGATAACACAGCAGAACATGACATGTTCTCATCTATGGATGGATTTTTTTTATTACAACCAGATCAAGATGGGAGAATGTAGACACCCCAATTTGCACAAATCCATTAGAAATTTTCAAAAATCTCAAGTTGATCTTGATTAAAAGTCCAAAACCCTTCAACAAGTCCACATTACATAAAAATTGCTACTTGGCACATTTCTTCATGCATACATTCATGTATCCACCCATGCATCATCTCATATTTTGCATACTCAAACCTTATCCCTTGCCATCCATACAAAACCCATCCAATTATATACCCAATTTCCAAACCCATGAACCAATCCATTACCCATCTCCTAACCCAACACCAAACCCATTTTCAAACCTAACTCAAAGATATAAATCCAAGTCCATGCCAAGCCCATTCTCTTAAAGATGACACATGTTGGTCTCTCATAAGCCCCTAATGTCCAATGCTCTAACCTAAGTAGAGGGTCAACTCTCCTTGTGAAAATCTAAGAATATCCTTCTCAAAAAGTGTGGTCAAACTAAAAGGGTATTTGGTTTTTGGTAAAAATCTCTAAAGTTAGGAGAACTTCCAATCCTAACTCCAAAAGGTGAGAATCTTCAAGTACATATATGGAGCTTTCCCATTAGTCTATTTCAAAAATATACATCCCCCCTTACTTTATAAGTTATTTACAAATAAACTAAGGTCTACTTTTTACCTACCATTTTACCTTTACACATATCACTTCCCTACTCATCCTCCTAAAAGTATTTTTATTCTCTTATCTCTATTTACCAAAAAACCAAATATCAAAAATACTTTTAGGATTTCTACTCACAAATTCCACCTTTGCCCTCATAAAAATGAAAAATTCAAACAAACCAACATAAATCTCATGTCCATTCTTTTTATTTTTAGGATTGGACCACTTTATCCCTAAAAATTCTCCAAAACTCTATAAATAATCCTATTTCCTATGAGCAATTTATGTTCTCAAACCCCCATCTCTCAACCTAAAACTCTATCAAAATCCTTACTTTATCTTTCTAACCCTTACACAATCAAAACTTTAACTCAAGAACTTTTACCTATCTCTCCATTCTCAACCAACAACCTTCTTCTTTTCTAACCAAATACCCTCAAGTAAAGCTCTCAACCCTCAAGTTACATTTCTAAAGACTCAAGATCATTCAAGAACATCAAGGGACAAGGTGGGTATATATTAGGTTTTTATTTTATTTTATTTTATTTTAATACTTGCATCTTCTACTCCTAACCTTTTACTTGTTTTAAAGTTTTAGAAATCATTTAAGATGTAATGGAGAACTCTCTTTCATCCCAAATAGATTGAACATCAACTTTGAACATGAAATGTTTGAGGTGGTTTGGTCAAAATGATGGAGATTGAAGCCATTTTTAACCCATTTTCCTCGCATGCATCATAAAATACACTATACACTATACACATACACCACACATACTTGGTCATGATGAAGAAATGCGTAACCCTTTTGATAGGGTTAAAACACTAAGCTTTTAACTAAGCATGCATGTATCAAAGTTATGGATCTAAGAAAACTCCATCCACAGAATTTCTCTAAAATCCTAAACCAACATTTTAACTCATGTAAAATGTGATGACTCCATGGGATATCCTCTTCCATAGGATATTCCCCATGTCAACACTGACATTAAAACATCTTCCAAAAATGTACATACCCATCATGTGCACACACCCACTTCATGCATCTCACGTATTTTTATTATTTTGTTAACTATTTAAAATGCCCAAATTTAAAAAGGTAATCACCCTATGTGGAGATAACGGGGTGCTTAACACCTTTCCCATTCTCTAATCGAATCCCCTTACCTAGATCTTAGGTAGATCATACATTTTTCATGAATGAGAGTCACTATAATGCCATGAAAAATGACTTTTTTTTAAAATTGATTCTAGTACCCATTCACACCCATTTTCAAAAAAAAATGGTGACGACTCCAAACAACGTAGCATTGAGGTTTAAAGATGAATATTCTCATGTTTACAAAGAAGAAGATTAAGAGAATACCACATTTATCATACCCTGGGGTATGTTTCACTACACAATCATGTCTTTCGATTTCAAAAATGCTAGGACAACTTATCAACGAACCATGATCGCCCTCTTTCATGATATGATTCATAAATAGATAGAGATCTATGTGGATGATATGATTGCTAAGTCAGATTCAAAAGAAGACCATTTCATTAACTTACACAAAATCTTCAATCGTCTGAAAAAGTTCAGTTTGAGGCTTAATCTTTCTAAGTACGTATTTGGGGCAAATTTGGGAAGTTATTAGACTTTATCATAAGTCGGAGAGGTATGAAGTAGACCTAGTAAAAACGAGAGCAATTATTGAGATAAAAGCACCTAAAACAAAAGCAAAGATATGGAGTTTTTTGGGAAATATTCAATATATCAGTAGATTTACTGTACAACCAAATCAATTTGTGAACCTATTTTCAAGCTTTTAAGAAAAAATGAGTCTTCAGAATAGAACAATGACTATTAGTGATAAGGTCCCAATAATTTGACTTTGGGATCGTAATTTCTTGGATTCTATCACATTTTAAATGTTAGGTCCCATAACTAATTGCAAAATTAAATTATTTATCCAAATTAATAGAGCTAATGAGATATTATTGTTAATTGTAGATAAATAAAGCGCACGTGGAAGTTATCAAATAACGAAACAAAGACAATTACAATGTACGAGGAAAAAGAAAGCATCCAACAAAATCTCGATGAATTCGGCCGCCACGTCACCGTGCCGCGGTTAGGCTTGGGTGTTCCACGTTGATCTCGAGGAATTTTTTCTCGAGATTTGTACAAGATGTTTCAGACACTTAGGTGGTTGTAACTGAATGGTTCTTTCGAAACGAATCATCCGAAAAGTCGACCCAATGACCCGATTACGAATGTTATAAATTTGAGGGTTGATTTCAAAGAAGGGGTCCTTCTCTTCTTCTGTAATTTTTCATTTTCTCTTTTTAATTCTCTGTAATTTTCTTTTGAAAGAGCTCTTAAGTATAGTGAGAACATTAAGAGTAATCCAATCTTTAGTACTTTCTGTAATTCTTTTGGGAGTTATTAAAGAATGATTAAAATGCAACATCATCTTCTTTACCCATCTTATCGTTTCTTTTATTATTTTCTGCAATTATAATCCTTGCGATGATCGGCTAAACTCTCATTAGAGAAGTCAAGAATACCGGAGCAAATTTACTCTATTAATGTTGTTTTGATTCGTTATTTCTGTTTTACATGTTAATTCTATGAATCTCTTTAGGATAAGATCATCTAACTTATACTTCCAATTCAAGTTTTGATGAGTGTTACTTAGATAAGTTCAAGAATATTCATGCTCTGTGATAAATGGAAGCATAAGTCAGATAATCTTGTCTAAATCAGAGATCTTCATGGATACTCTTGGGTTACAATCAATAGTTACATCGAATCATATTTCGATCCGCAAGTAATGACTTGCTACGTGGATTGAGTCATATTTAGAACAATTCAGCATTTTGGATGACTTGTGATGGTAGATTTGAATTCTCTAAGCTTCTTTCTACTAGTTTTAATCTCTCTTTTCTATTATTGATTTTCATTTTCTGTGTCTAACAAATTTGTTTTGTTTTATTTTTAAAACCAATCTGTTTTCAAACTCTGTTTTAGTTTTAAATCTGAATGAACATTTGAATCTGAAAGCGCCCTCGATCCGCGGGGTGCGCGGATCCGCTTTTGACCCTTGAGGTTTGGGAGTCGCCACCTAGTTATTACGGTCTAGGAACCGATCAATGACTCTAAACGGATAAAACTAATCTAAAACCAAAAAAAACTGAATCCGGGGATCATGTTACGGGATTGGAAGGTGTTAGGCACCAATCCCGCCCGGCCAAAGCCGGTCTCTACTAAATTCCCAAGTAAATTACATTGCTAAAACCTAGATAAGAAAATAAATAAAAATAAAAGATTTACCTTTCCGATGGCAAGGATTTGGTTCCCTCAGATCTGACAAAAAGAACTCCTTGTACCGTGCTCCCTTGCTTTGTTCTGCTTCCGGATTTGACTTCGGATCTCCGAGGCAAGGTATCTCCTTGTTTTTGAATCTGAACTCTTCAAGTTCGTTGCAGATTTGGGGGTGTTTTTAGAAGGCTTTTGGGTGTTTTCTAGACTAAAATTGAAGGAGGGATGTTAGCTAAGGAGTTGGGGCTCCAAAACTAAGGTTTATGGGGGGCTATGGGGGCTTCTAGACCTACTTCTCCTAGGGTTTATAATTTTTTACGAAAATAGGGTGTGAGCACCTCTATTTATAGATGTTTTTAGGGGTTGATTTGGATAGAGTTAGTATTTAATTAGATATCTTTTAATTAGAGTTGTGTTTTAATTTGACTTGTTTTAGGTAGAATTATGTTTTAATTAGAATTGTTTTAGGTAGAATTATTTTTAAGTTAGAACTCTATTAGATAGAGTTATTAATCAATGATAATTCTATTATGACTTTTGGTCTTATTTGATTGACTTTTAATGTTTTGACTTTAGTCTTAATTGATTGACTTTTAATATCTTGACTTTAGTCTTGCTTAATTGACTTTAATTTTGACTTCAGTCTCACTTGATTGACTTTAATACCTTGACCTTAGTCTTGCTTGATTTACTTTTAATTTTTTGAGAACCCCCCTCTAAAATATCTTTAATTCTTTGGACCCCCAAATGGAGGGGTCCTTAAAGAAATATCCCACGAACCCTCAACAATTTTGCCTGAGAGTCCGATTAATCGATTTTTTAGGTTCAAAATTTTAAATTAATTTCATTAATATTTTACTTTAATTATTTAATATTTTATTTATTAATTTCGAATTTTTTTATCATGAAAATTGTGAAATTACCGTTTTGCCCCCGGAGAGGACTTTTCACGTTTTAAGTTGGTTTTTAATGTTCTAGGATGTTTTAGAATTGGTTTTTCGTAAGGAATTCAATGGAAATATTAGTTTTTGTTATTTATGAAATTTTTTGTGTGAAATGGTTGTGAACTTTATGAGGGGCATTTTCGTAATTTTGTCAAATTCTGTTAAAATTGGTGAAATGATTTATTTGGTTCCAATTTGTCATTTTATGTGTTCGAATGGATTCTCTTAAGTGTAACGTAGGCTCTAAGGTTGTTTTGAGGTTAGGGGTATTTTGGTAATTTGTTCAATTTTTAGTGATTTTTATCGTGAAGCTTCTTTTTGGTCTGCAAGATGATGATTTCTATGTTTCTGGGGTCGTACTTTCCTAGCGTAGCGTGGTTTCTAAGGTTTTGTCAGTTTGAGATACCTCATCCGGATTTCTGAAACATTTCTGGTAACAAAGTAAAGTAATGGAATACACATCCATCATTGGGAATCCTTGCGATCGGGTTGACGAGTTGATTAATCAGGCGGATGCAAAAATGGGGTGTCTACAGAATCCCACTGTCCCTGTAGAACGAATTCGACTTCCCAAAGTCCATATTTTAATCTCTATTTCTCTGCAATTTTTACACAAAGTTTAAAAAATCACCTACGAGCAAATCATGGTAATTTCTAATTTTGACACACCTTAGTATGCTGACATTGTCAACTACCTAGTGACAGGTCAAACTTTCACCTCTTGGAGTAAACAAAATCGCCTATGTTTCTTATCCCAAGCCAAATGATTCTTCTAGGATGATCCGTATTTATTCAAATATTTTTCAGACCAGATAATTCGTTGGTGTGTTTCTGAGAGAAATCAGAACAGTATTCTTGAGTTTTGCCACAATCACGCTTGTGGTAGGCATTCTGGAGAAAAGAAAACAGCAGCCAAAATCTAATAGTGTGGTTTTTATTAGCGCACAATCTTTAGTGACGCCCATCTCTTTGTTAAATCTTGTGATAGATGTCAACGTCTAGGGAAAATCAGTCGAAGAAATAAAATGCCCCAACAACCAATTTTAATCATCGAAATCTTCGATGTTTGGGGCATTGACTTCATAGGTCCCTTCTCCATTTCACACGGATTCCAATACATTTTAGTCGCAGTCAACTACATGTCAAAATAGGTTGAAGCCACAGTTTGTCGAACCAATGATCATAAGGTTGTTGTTCAATTTCTCAAAAATATCATGTTTGCCTGATTCGAAATTCCTCGTGTCATCATCAGTGATGGAGAGAAACATTTTTGTAATCGAGTTTTCAAATGTTTGATGCGCAAGTATTCCATCACTCGTAAGGTAACTACTCCATATTACCCACAAACCAGTGGGCAGGTTGAAATTTCTAATCGTAAAATCAAAATCATTCTTGAAAAAACTGTCAATCCTACTCGAAAAGATTGGTCCTTACGATTATTTGATGTCTTGTGGGCCTACAGAACAACGTTCAAAACTCCTATAGAAATGTCCCTTTATCGGTTAATCTTCGGTAGAGCCTGTCATCTTCTAATTGAACTCGAGCATCGAGCTTATTGGACAATCAAACATTTTAATTTTGATCTAGCGAAGGCCGGAGAGCTTAGGAAACTTCAACTCACTGAGTTTGAAGAATTACGGAATGATGTTTACGATAGCACAAAGCTATACAGAGATCGAACGAAAGTCTGCCATGATAAGTACATTCAGAGAAAATCTTTCAACATAGGGTAGAGAGTGCTCTTTTATAAACCTCGCCTTCATTTGTTTCCAAGAAAATTGAAGTCCTGCTGGACAGGACCCTTTTTGGTCCACAATATTCACCCTCATGGCAACATTGAGGTTCTTAATTCGGCCAATGAAAACATTTTCCAAATCAATGGCCAAAGACTGAAGCCATTTCAGCATCTTCCTCATTTTTCAGAAAAAGATTCATTTCTAATTAATCCTGTGTACCAGGATTAGCTCCAATTCTATATCTGGTTGAAAACATTAAACTTAACGCTACTTCGGAAGGCAACCCTTGATTTTTGTACATATTCTGTAAATTCTTCACTCACCTTCTTTCCCTCAATTTTTCTCACTTTTGAAGGGTATAACAAGTGTAAAAAGTTTAAACATTCTTGCAAGAAATTTTCTCGAAAAAATTATTTTCTTTCTAAAAATTTTCTTGGAAAATTTATTTTCCAAGGATTTTCTATGAAGGAAAATTTATTTTCCTAACAAATTTATAACATTATCACTTGCAAGACAGTTTCCTAAAAAAAAATTTCTTTCACAAATTTTTCTGAAAAATTTATTTTCCAAGGATTTTCCATGAAGAAAAATTTATTTTCCTAGAAAATTTTGGACACTCTTTAAATCCTACAACATTGTTCTCTCTCCATCTCTTTCTCTTCTTCTCCATCACTCTAAGCCTCTATTTCCATTGTTCTTCCTTCTTCCATTTTTCTTCTTTACTCCACCACCAAGTCCACCAAAAAAATTCAAAAAAATCATCAAAACGATCACCAACACAAAACAACCGAGTCGCGGCTAGGGTTGGTGCGCTGCGATCAATTTTTGGCCGATCACGCTAAAATGTTTTTAGCACCTTCCCCTCATCTTCCTCATTGTTTTGATGGCTTGGAGAACCCACTCAATCTTTCCTGAAACGACTATAGCCCATGCCTAGGAAGGTGTTCCCGGAACTTGATTTGGTGAAGAGATTGTTCGATGTGAATGGGGCCCTCTCCTTTATAATGGCAATGAATAATTTAACGAGGAGGTCATTCGGATCTTCTATCGTTCTTTCATCTCTGCATCTCCTTCAATTCCTTCCATCAAAGTCAAATTTAATGGTATCGAATTTACCATTGACGGAATCGACATTGAAGCAGTTCTTGGAATTCCTCTAGTTGAGTCGGGTACATGCATGCCACTCTACACTTTCGATTATTATTTTACACATTTGGGCCTTCCGGCCACTAGTATTCATATCGAAGATGGTGCACTTAAGTCGAGTAGCCTTTTTGAAGACCAATATCTTTGTTGGCGTTGGCTCGCCAATAATATCCTTGGCACTCAGAACTTTACTTTATTGTACAACAAACACGTGTACTTCCTTCATGTCATCAAAACAAGAGATCCCACGTTTTGCATGTCCCGTCTTCTTTTGGAATCTCTCATCGATGCCTTGTCCAACAAATACCGATCCTTATTCCTTCCTCACCAGTTTGCCGTCTCCTCCAACACCGTATAGGCGTTTCTCTTTCTGATCTAGCACCACAAGGGCGCCTCATCCGTATCAAAGAATTTTTGGGAGGCCGAGCATTCAAAATTTGTGTCCAAGGTTTGTGGAAGTCAGAATTTCTGCAGGAGGAAAACCATAACAGTCTGCATGGGTATGGAAGAGCAGGAGAAGAATTCGATGAGCATACAGAGGAGGAGACTCGTACTCCAAGCCCAGATTTTGATGATGACACTTGGCTCACACAAGTACCTCTAAAAGGCCACCGTACGGCATTTTCAAAAAATTTCAATGACTTGAAAAAAGTCAATTCACGTTACAAGGAAATTCAAAAAGGCCAGAAGGACATTAAGGATGATCAGCGGATCATTATTGAGCAGCAGCGTCAGATATTGGCATATAACGAGGAGAAGTGTGCACGTGCTCTACCCAGAGCTGCACCTAGTTCTGATTCCGAGTAGACTGTTTAGTTGTAGGCTGTGTGTGCTGGTGTGTGTTAAGTAGGACTATGTGTGATGGTGTGTGTTAAGTAAGACTGTGTGTGCCAGTGTGTTTTGTTTATTTCAATATGTTGGTTGTACTTAAACTCTATATGGTATGCTTTTAGCTTTTACATCGAAAGCGGAACACTTCTTTTGGTTGTACCCACAACTTTTGCGATGTAATGAAATCCATTTTCAAGTGTATTCTAAACTTCTACTCTTTAATCATCGAGGACAATGCTAAATTTAGGTTTGGGGGTATGGGATAGCACATTTCAATTTTTGTACAATGTTTTCGGTACATTTTTAAAATACCTTCATCAAAATTTTTATATGTACTATCATCATACGAATTTTTAAAACCAGGTTCATGTCCAATTTGTGTTTACAAATTCTTATTTCTCAACAAAACAGAATATTTTGAAAAATAAATTCATGTTACGTCTGATTGTAATAAAAAAGTTATTTTGGAATAAGTGTTGTCTTCTTCGCTGCCTGGAATGATAGGGAAAACCTAGACTACTGAACTTTGACCTCATTGTCTTTTGGTTGGTTGGAAAGAAGAAAAACAAAACTGTGGATAACACAACTTGGACAGCAACCATAGGATTAGACTAGGTACCTTGAAAAGGGCTACCTGCTTTTTGAAAAAGAATATCAGAAAAATGATGAAGCATGAAAAAGTTAAAAAGAAAAGCAGATAGATGTGAATAAGATCAAATCAAAACAAGAAGTATAGAGTTGAAAAAGCACAAAAGTGAAAAGAGTCCAATTGGACTAAATAGTTCAGTAGGGTGAAAGCCATCAATCGTAAAAACGTGAGTACATTAGAATATCACAGATAAAGTTCCTTAGAGATACTAAAGTGAACATCCATACTTCTTACAATTCTAGACAGGAGGCTCAGTTTCGAGTTAAAAGTTAAGTAGACCTAACCATCTTAGTAGTTAAGAAGGGAAATCTTGTTCTGAAAAATCTATTCCACAATCAGAAAAACTTGTGCACACACTCTAGATATTTCTGAAAATGAGGAATAAAAAGAATTTCTGCTCAAATAGATCTTTGATTAGATTTTTAAAAATTGGTGTGATGGCATTATATGCAATAATTTTGAAGTTGTTATCTTTTAAAATGTTAGAATTTTGTAGGTATATTCTTTCACTGCAAACCCTCACGAATCAAACTCGTCCACTAGGGGTTTAAGGGCTTACTGCATAAGCTAAATGCAGTCGAAAACCTCACGAAAGAGGAGTTGTTTAGATTTAAGTTTTGCTCGGGACTAGCAAAATTGAGGTTTGGGAGTGTGATAAGGTCCCAATAATTTGACCTTGGGACTGTAATTTCCCGATTCTATCACATTTAAATGTTCGTTCTCCATATAATTAAAACAAAATTAAATTCTTTATCCAAATTCCTAGAGCTAATAAGATATTTTGCTAATTCTAGATTAAATAAAGCGCATGTGGAAGTTATCCCAAATCACGAAACAAACCGGTTACAATGTGCGAGCAAAAAGGAAGCATCCAACAAAATATCAATGAATTCGGCCGCCACGTCACCGCACCGCGGTTAGGCTTGGGTGCTTCGCAGTGATCTCGAGGAATTTTTTCTCGAGATTTGTATAAGATGTTCTAGATACTTCGGTGGTTGTAACTAAATGATTCTTTCGAAGCAAATCATCCGAAAAGTCGACCCAATGACCCGATTATAAATGTTATAAATTTGAGGGTTGATTTCAATGAAGGGGTACTTCTCTTCTTCTATAATTTTTCATTTTCTCTGAGAAGACATGTTTAGCTTTATTTTGGGTATCTCAAAGACTACGTCACTACTTCCTCAACTACAAGGTGAAGTTTATTACCATGATGAATCCATTAAAGTACTTATTTGAGAAACCTACACTTACTGGTCACACCGTTAAGGGGCAACTATTACTATCAAAGTTTAATATTGAGTATGTCAAGCAGAAATCAAAGAGCAGGTGAAATCGTTTGACCCATTTTTCACTAAATAATGAAAAGGAGTCTGATTGCTAAATGGGAGATTTTCTAAAAAGAGGGATTCGCCACCTAATTTAGGTATAAGAATAAAAAATAACTCCAAAATAGATCTAAATCGGTCCACAGATAAGATAAATGGGTAAGGGATCAAATTATGAATTTCGAAAAGTGTTAGGCACTAAACCTATCGGATTAAATGACCGATCTCTACTATGATCCAAAACTATCCTATAGTCAACGAACAAAGACTAGAGTCAAGCTAGGATCCAATCATCATCAATTTATATAAAATTTGATAAATGGATCTTTTGACTAAAATTCTCCCCATATTACATGATTTCACGAACTCCGCACAAAAATAATTTTTTTTTAAAAAAACCTTAATTTCATCCCATATTCTAAAGTTCATGTGGCAACATTTCAATCAACATGACCACATATGCAAATACTTTTCAAATCAACAAAAATAGGAACTTGTGAAAAAATTTCAAATTAGAAAATTATAAATGTAAAATTTTTAATTTGACAATTTATGCAGTTTCTAATTAGGAATATGAAATTTTTCGAATTAGAAATTTATGAATATATAATGAATTTCCAAATTAGAAATTTACAAATATAAATTTTTTAAAATAGAAAATTACAAAGTTCCCAAATTAGTAAGTTCCAAAACATATGAAATTCTGAATTAGCAAGTCACAAATTTTCATGAACATGAACTTTCTAAATAAGAAAATTGAAAAACTCTCAAATCAGAAAGTTACAAAAAACATGAAATTTCTAAATTAGAAAGTCCTATATTTCCAACTCCGAAAATCATAAAAATGGGATTTTCAAATTAGAAAATTGCAAAACTCTCAAATTAGAAAATCAAACCAAAAAAACATGAAATTTCCGAATTAAAAAGTCAAAAATTACTATGAGCGTAAAATTTCCAACTTAGAAGTTTATGAATATGAACTTTCTACAAAATATATATATATATATATATATATATATATATATATATATATATATATATATGACCTTGAAACTTTAAAATACAAAATTTATGAAGATGAGATATTCAAGCTAGAAAGTTATGGAATGTAAAATTTTCAAATAAATAAAATGATGAACATGAAATGTTCAAATAACAAAAAAAAAAAAAAAAACTATGAATATGAACCATTCAAGTTATAAAATTACTGATATATGATTGAGAGGAACTTCAACATGCATATTATATGTTATCTGAATCACAAAGGAAAACATGGTGAACCAATCCTTTTTAAATGCCTCCTACCCAAACTATGCTAAAAAAAAAACACATCAATTCAAGCCAAGTCCCAAATATGAAGATTAAAAAAGAATGAGTCATCTAGACCAAAAAGAAAAGAAAAAGAATGAGAGACAAGTAAAGAGGGTGAGAATGAGACAAAAGAAAGAAAAAAAGAGAGAAAATAAAATTAAAAAATAAAAATAAAACTTACAACCTACCTTTGGTTTTGTCGATGATTGGTGGTTGGAATTCCTTCAAATTAGTGAAAGCCTTTAATGAAATATGGATGTAAGATTATTAAAGAATAAGAAAGATGTAATGTCTAGAGGGAGTCAGTAAAGAAATGTCTAGCCCATTCTTCTTCTTCCTTCTTTCCTCAATTTTTTTTTTTGTTTTCTTTATTTTTTTTTTCTTTTTTCTTAAAAAGGGGTTGTAAGAGGAGTGTGTGTGTGTGTGTGGAAGATGGAGTGAGAAAAGAGAACGAGAAAGAAAAATCGACTCCCCTCTAGAGAATATGTGGGGTTATCTTTATAAAAAGAAAATTAGTTTCCACTTTTTACTTTCTATTCTTTATCTTTTTTATATTGATTTTGAAAAAATTGAGTCATTTGTTCTTCATTTAAATCCTAAAATTTCATGATACCAACATATACTTTCAAGTGAGTCCTAGGGTATTCATTTCTGTCAAACTTATCCATATCTAGCATTGTGAATTTCTCTATCAGACGGACAGTGGGGAATAATGTCATTGCCCATAATCCAAGGGCAAGATCATCGATATCCTTAATATTCTTCAAGGCAGTTTCAACCTGAGTTATTCGATGAGTTAAAACAGGGTTGATGGGTAATTGATCTTCGACGAGATCAAACACAACATGAGGTTCTATAACTTTATTTTTTCTCTTTCCAGTCTTTAGGACCTCAATTTGTGTTTGAATAGAAGTGATAATCTATGCTTGAAAGGGTTATAAAATATGACGAAGTGTTATTTCATCCATGATAATTATTTCTTCTTATGACAAGGATTGACTACTTAGACTTGACGATAGTACTCTAGCAAGATGACTCTTTTGATAGACCCAAAGTGAACCAGATGGTGGTTTAGAACGTCTAAGAGCAATTATTACCTGATTGGAATAAAATAAAATTAACCATTGATTCTGAAGGTTTGACTCTTAACCACATGATTAAAAATTTAATAAAAGTTAGCCCAAGTCTAGTGGCAAATATCGAGTCCAAATGCATTATAAGTCTATAGTGATCACAATGGTAGGAGATATTAGTCACGGGTCTACCTCTGATTGGGGTTGAACCTTTGATTAGACAAATTAATTTGACCCTAGGATCAAATCTTTTTGGTATCAAATGATTTGAATCTTTAAAGTAAAATCAATTGGTTTAACTGGTTTGGTGTTGATTAGTTTGATCCATTTGTCGATTGGGCCAATCAGTTTAATTGGTTCAAATTGATTAGTACATTTTACTAATTAGGTCGGACCGATATTGCATGTTTAATTTGAACGGTGGATCGGTCCACCCACTTACCTATTGATTAAATTTGATAGAGCCACCCAAGAAAATCCATAGTCGATTCGGGTCATAACCTATAGGATGGCTCCTAGACTCTAGGTTTACTATATGCAATGCAATTTCTCTGGCCAACCTTACCCCAAATACACCTATATACTTCTCGGGCATACCTAATCAGATGGTACTTCGTGACTTGCTTTGATATTCCATATAGGTACGAGGCTAGGGTTGTATCTTTCGTAAATGGTTTAGTATCTCACAAAGGGACCGACCACATACTACTATTACGTTGGCAATCGGGATATGTGACTTTATAACTTACAATAGGATAAAGGTTCTAGTCGTTCCAGTGTGGGTGCATCGATATACCTTTCAAGGTCACCTTATCGAATGATACTGATGCCCTATTTTTATATACCATAAAAGTACGTGACTGGAGTTGTGATTTTCATGAATGACATCGTAATTTACGAGGAGATCAGACCACGCACTAGTACCACGTTGGTTATAAGAGACATGCAAACATGCAATGTATCATAAATTAAATGTATTAGTGGTGTTGAAAGCGTCCTCTATCCGCGGGGTGCGCGGATCCGCTTTTGACCTTTGAGGTTTTGGAGTCGCCACCTAATTATTACAGTCTAAGAATCGAATACCGACGCTAAATGGATAAAAATAACTAATCTACTTAAAGAATACTGAGTCCGGGGATCATATTACGAGGTTGGAAGGTGTTAGGCACCAACCCCGCCCAGCAAACGCCGGTCTCTATTAATTCTCAAAAATAATTACATTGCTAAAAAGACCTAAATATTAATAAAAAATAAAAGAAATTTACCTCCACGAACACAACAGTTATGTTCCCTCAGATCTGATAGAACAACTCCTCGTACAGCACTCCTCACTTCGTTCTGTCACCTGATTTGCTTCGGATCTCCAAGATAAAGTATCTTCTTTTGAATTTTTTTAATTTTTTTATGAATTTTGGGATGCTTTTGAAGGGTTTCTAGGTATTTTTTGAGCTAAAGTTAGGGTTTGGATGTTAGGTAAGGAGTTGGGGCTTCAAAATTAGGGTTTATAGGAAGTTAAGAAAGCTTTTTGACCTACTTTTCTTAGGGTTTATTTTTTGATACAAAAATAGGTTATAGGGACCCCTATTTATAGATTTTTTTAAGTGCCTTTTAGATAGAGTTAATGTTTAATTATAATTCTTTTAGAGAGAGTTATTGTTTAACTATAATTGTTTTAGGTAGAGTTATATTTTAATTAGAATTTTTTTAACTAGAGTTATTATTTAATTATGATTGTTTTAAATAAAGTTATTATTTAATTATAACTCTATTAGGGTTTTGACTTTTAGTCTCACTTGATTGACTTTAAGATTTTGACTTTAGTCTTGCTTGATTGACTTTAAAATCTTGACTTTAGTCTTACTTGATTGACTTCAAGATTTTTGAGAAATCCCCTTTATTATATATTTAATTCTTTGGGCCCCCAGATGGAAGGGTCTTTTAATAAATATCTGGGCAACCATCAACAATTTTGCCTGAGAGCCTAATTAATCGATTTTTTTGTTCAAATTTTTAAATTAATTTTATTAATATTTCAATTTACATTATTTAATATTTTATTTATTAATTTCAAATTTTTTAATTATTAAAATAGTAAAATTTTCATTCGCCCTTGGAGAGGATTTTTTACGTTTTAAGTCATTTTTCAATGTTCCAGATATTTTGAAATTGATTTTTTGTAAGGAATTCAATGAGAATGTTGGTTTTTATCATTTATGAAGTTTTTTATGCGAAATGATCGTGAACTTTATGAGGGGCATTTTCATAATTTTGTCGAATTCTATGAAAATTGGCAAAATAATTTATTTGATTTCGATTTGTTATTTTATGTGTTTAAATGGGTTTTTCTAAGTGTACTGTAGGCTCTAGGGATATTTTGATGTTAAGGGTATTTTGGTAATTTGATCATTTTTTAATAATTTTTACCGTGAAGCTTCTTTTTGTCTGTAAGATAATGATTTCTAGGCTTTTGGGATTATATTTTCCTAGCGTAGCGTGGTTTCTAAAGTTTCGTTAATTTGAGATACCTCATCCGAATTTTTGAAACACATCTAGTAACAAAATAGAGCATTAAAATAGTCATCCATCATTGGGAACCGTTGCAATCGGGTTGACGAATTAATTAATTAGGCGAGTGCAAAAATGGGGTATCTACAGGTGTGTACAAATATGATGGAATGCACCCAGGGCATTTTCGAGGATAACCAACCATACAAGCCACATAATTCAATCATCAAAGCAATTAAGAGAAACAAACAATCAATCACATCCAATCACATACCAATAAAAAAAAAGACAAAATCTAACCTAATCTAATAGTCTTTTTGAGTCAACTAGGTTGGCTCAGTAAAAATTCAACCTAGGGGTAGTCTTGGATTGGGTCAAGTTTGACCCTAAAATCTCCAATGGAGTCGCCACTAAAATCACCTTGACCTATTTTTTACTGAATAGTGAAAATGAATCTGATTGGTAAATGAGAGACTTTTTTAGGAAAGTGAGTTGCTAATTAGTTTAGTTCTAAGAACTAAAAATAACTCCAAAACAGATATGGATCGGTCCATGGGTAAGAGAAATGGGTAAGGGGTCAAATTATAGGTTTCGAAAGGTGTTAGGCATTGAACACATCCGATTGAAATGATAGGTCTCTAATACAATCCAAAACTATCTTATAGTCAATGGGCAAAGACTAGAGTCAAGCTAGGGATCAAATAATCATCAATTTATACTAAATTTGCTAAACGGATCTTTCGACTAAAGTTCTCCCCATATTATATGATTTGTTGAACTCCGCACAAAAATAGAAAATGTTGAAAAAGCCTTAATCTCACCCCAAATACACCTATATACCTCTCGGGCATACCTAATTAGATGATACGTGGTGAATTGGTTTGATATATCGTATAAGTACGAGGCTAGGGTTGTATCTTTCGTAAATGATTTAGTGTTCCACAAGGAGATCGATCACGTACTAGTACTACGTTGGCAATCGAGACATGTGACTTTGGGACATATAATAAGATAAAAGCTCTAGTCATTCCAGCGTGGGTGCATCGATATATCTCTCAGGGTCACCTGATCGAATGATACTGATGACCTATTTTTATATATTAAAAAAAGTATGTAATTGGAGTTGTGGTTTTCATGAATGACGTCGCGTCCCACGAGGAGATCGGACCATGCACTAGTACCACTTTGGCTATAAGAAACGTACAAATATGCAATGCATCATAAATTAAGCGTACTAATGGTGTGTGGAAATAAGATGGTGCGCCCACGGCATTTTCGAGAATAACCAACCATACAAGTCACATTATTAAATTATAAAACCAATAAGAGAAATGAACAATCAATCACATCCAGTCATATATCAATGAAAGAAATGGCAAAATCTAACCTAATCTAAGAGTCTCTTTGAGTCAACTGGGTTGACTCAGTAGAAATTCAACCTTGGGGTGGTCTTTGATCGAGTCAAGTTTAACCCTAAAATCCCCAATGGAGTCGTCGCTAAAATCGTCTCGACCCATTTTTCAATTAATAGTAAAAAAGAATCTGATTGGTAAATGAGAAATTTTCTGAAGATAGGGAATCGCCACCTAGTTTAGATCTAGAAACCAAAAATAACTAAAAAAATGGATTGAATTAGTCCACGGGTAAGAGAAATGGGTAAAGGGTCAAATTACAGGTTTCGAAATGTGTTAGGCACTGAACCTGTTCGATTGAAATGATCGGTCTTTAATACAATCCAAAACTATCCTATGGTCAATAGGCAAAAACTAGAGTCAAGCTAGGGGTCCAATAATCATCAATTTATACGAGATTTGCTAAACGGATCTTTCAACTAAAGTTCGTCCATATTACATGATTTCTCGAACTCTGCACAAAAATAAAAATACTGAAAAAACCTTAACCTCATCCCATGTTCTAAAGTTCACGTGGTAACATTTCAATCAACAAGTCCACATATGCAAATATTTTTCAAATCAACTAAAATAAGAATTTGTGAAATTTTTCTAAATTAAAAAATTATCAATGTGAAATTTCTAATTTGAAAATTTATGAAGTTTCTAAATTAGGAATATAAAATTTTTCGAATAAGAAATTTATAAATATATGACAAATTCCTAAATTAGAAATTTGCAAATATGAATTTTCTGAAATAGAAAATTATGAATATGGATTTTCCAAAATAGAAATCATGAATTTGAATTTTTCAAAATAGAAAATTACAAAGTTCACAAATTAGAAAGTTCCAAAACACATGAAATTTTCGAATTAACAAGTCATAAATTTCCATGAACATGAAATTTCTAAATAAGAAAATTGCAAAATTTTTCAAATCAGAAAGTTACAAAAAATATGAAATTCCTAAATTAGAAAGTCAAAATTTTCCAAATCCTAAAATCATAAAAATGAGATTTCCATATTAGAAAATTGGAAAACTCCCAAATTAGAAAATCACATTAAAAAACATGAAATTTCCCAATAGGAAAGTCACAAATTACTATGAACGTAAAATTTTCAACTTAAAAATTTATGAATATTAACTTTCTAAATCAAAAAAATTATGAGCATGAAACTTTAAAATAAAAAAATTATGATGATGAGATATTTAAGCTAGAAAGTTATGGAATGTAAAATTTTTCAAATAAATAAAATGATGAACATTAAATGTTTAAATAACATTAAAAAAATTATGAATATGAAACATTCAAGCTATAAAATTATAGATATATGATTGAGAGGAACTTCAACATACATATTATATATTATCTAAATCACGAAGGAAAACACGGTGAACAAATTCTTTTTAAATGGCTCCTACCCAAACTATGCTAAATAATAATATAAAAAAAACATCTTGATAGTTCACATCAATTCAAGCCAAGTCCCAAATATTAAAATTAAAAAAAGAATGAGTCATCTAGACCAAAAAGTAAAGAAAAAGAATGATAGAGAAGTAGAGAGGGTGGGAATGAGACACAAAAAAGAGAAAATAAAATTAAAAAAATAAAATTAAAATTTACAACCTACATTTGGCTTTGTCGATGATTGGTGGCTGGAATTCTTTTAAATTAGTGAAAGCCTTTAATGAAAGATGGATGTAAGATTATTAAAGAATAAGAAAGACATAGAGGGGGTGAGAATGTCTAGAGGGAGTAAGTAAAGAAATGTCCAACCCCTTCTTCTTCTTCCTTCTTTCCTCAACTTTTTTTTTTTTTTTTTAATTTTAAAGAGAGGTGGTATGTGTGTGTGTGTGTGTGTGTGTGTGTGTGTGGAGAATGGAGAAAGAGAAGAGAATGGGAGAGAAAAACTGACCCTTCCCCCCCCCCTAAGAGTATGTGGGAGAGAAAAACTGACCCTTCCCCCCCCCCCCTAAGAGTATGTGGGCTCTCTTTATATAAAAAAAAATTAGTTTCCACTTTCTACTTTCTATTCTTTCCCTTTTTTTTATATTGATTCTTTCTTTTAATTTTTTATTCTTTCTTTTGTTCATTTCTTCTTTGACAGAAGCAAAGAGAAACTTTTCTTTTTATATTTAAGTTTAAATAGAAAAAGAAAAATGAAGCATGATCCCATGCTTCTCAACCCATAGCACAATGTTGGTTAAATTTACCAACTGGTTGAGGAGTTGGAATTTTTGTTTGATTGGTTAATTTAATATTTTAATTTTTAATGTTCACTTTCATGGATTGATTAAAATTTTATTTACCTTTAATAGATCGGTTGAATTTTTATTTGAATTTGGCTAGTCGATTAAATTTAAATTCAAATTCGATTGGCTGATCGAATTTTAATTTTAATTCGATTAATTACTTAAATTTTAATTTGAATGTTAATTGGTCGATTAACTTTTAATTTAAATTCGATTAGTCGGTTAAATTTTAATTTCAATTTGATTGGTCGATTGAATTTTACTTTAAATGTCGATTAAATTTTAATTTGAATATTGATTTAAGATTTTCAAGTTGGTCATTCAATTGATATTAATATTTCGATTTTGATTGCTTTATTTAATTTCGGTCATCTAATTAAAGTTCAATTTATTTTCTATCACGTTTTCTTAAGAATCAAAGTTCTCTAAGTAAAAAATCAAATATCAAAGTGCATTTTGGTCATTTTTACAATTCTTCATAAAATTCACTGTTTTCATCAATTTTAATCTTGTTAGACTCGAAATCACATTCCGAGACTAATAAAGATATTTCGGGGCCGTGGGACCCATGAGTGGTATTTTCGTCATTTTGTCAAATTTTGTGAATTTTATCATGTGATTTTTTTGTGTCCTAATATGATTATTTCTAAGTCTCGAAATCACATTTTTCTAACTTCGATCAATCTCTAGGTTATAAAATGTGTGGCAAACCTAATTGTGCGTACTTGCTATGTAACACCCCGGATTTTCAACGCATATCTCGAGGAAAGTAAATGGTGAGATTTGGAGGAGAATATCGAATGAAAGACTTAGAGTAAAATACTCGAATATTGCTATGATTAATTTTAAGGAAAATCGACTTCGCCACTAGATTCAAAACGATCGTAATATATACATTAGCCTGTAAGCAAGTTCGAATTCGAGTTCGGAGGAAAAAGTTATAAAATCCTCGAATTTCGCGTTAAGTGGGACCCAAAATAGAAAATTTTCGTTAGAGGGAGAATCAAGAAGATTCGACTATACCATTAGATCCGAATCGAAAAATTATTCGAAATGGTATATTCGTTTGTCGTTTTTCGAGTCCGAATAGTTAAGTTACGATCGAAATTAGAAATAAGGGGGAAATTACAAGTATGCCCCTCAGCTTTATTATAAAAGAAATCTTATTTCTTTTATTTCATTTCATTTCTCTTTTTCTCCAAGGAAACCAAACGGCAGCCACTTCTCAACCCAAGGGTTTCAACCCATTCCCTTCAAGTTCTAGCCCGAACGAAGCCGAGTTGAACCTCGACGAAGAAGACAAAGTTGTCGGCCACGTCGAGAGCTACAACTTCACCATCTTTACTTACCCATTCTTGTTCGTTTTCTCCATCCTCCATCAAAAACCAGCCGGGTAGCTCGAGTAAACCTCCACATCTTCCGTCCGAGGGCTTCATCGAGTTAGGAGCTAGGTCTATACTTCATTGTAGAAGCGAAGGAGAACGTCATTGTCGGATAGCTTGCAAACCCTCGCTTGTTTCGCATCCAAGTCAGCCCAACCTCGACTCTTGAGCCATCCAACCTTGAGTTGTAGTGCTAGCTTGTACCCGTGGCGTTCACAACCAAGTAAGGGACTTCCAATTCTTATTGGTAGCTTTAGATTTCTCAAATGTGCATTTAGGGTTTTGAAACAAAACTTATTGTTTGCATTTAAATCGTAGAAATTGATGTTTGATTTCAAATTCATGGTAGAAGTAGGTGTTTTGGTTATGCTTTATCGAATTTTGATAACAAAATCGTGGGTGGGTCGAATGGTTCGAAGAATGGAAGAAGAAATCAAAAAAGGGATTGAAAAACCCAAAAAATCGCGAGTGAGGTTCAGGCTGTAGGTGGGAAGGGTCGGTGCCACCGGCACCTACCGAAGGCATTCTGTCGGTCCCACCGACAGAATGAGGTTTCTGCCACCGACGAAACCAAATAACGCGAGAAAATTTTGTTCTGTCGGCAGGACCGTCGGTCCCACCGACATCTGCCGATGACCAATCTGTCGGTTCCACCGACAGAATCCTGGTTCTGCCACCGACAGCCACCGACAGCACTGTTCTGAGTTAGAAACAGACTCTGACTCTTGGCCTGACTCCCTCACACCTTATACACTATTTCTCACCCTTCATTCCATTAAAAACATTTAAGTAAATGTCTTCTTTAATTTTTACTTTCCATTTACTTTAAGTTCTTTAATGAAATTAAGGTTTTACCCCCCATTTCGGAACAATGGGAATAGTTTTAGGATCCAAATCTCAAAGGATCAAAATCTGAATTTTGGTTTCAAGAACAAAACGTATTTTTCGACGTTTTCGGCAAGTTTTCAAAATGTAATAACTTTCGTATTACTTTGAATTATATTACAAAAACTATACGATTGCGAATCTCATGATCGAGACTTTCATTTCGAAAAACCCGTTTTCAATTTCGAGAACTTTGAAAAATTGAGTTTCCGACACTTAGCCAAATTTTCACCAGCTTTCATTATTTCTAACAGCTTTTACCCCGTGCATCATCGGGACATTGGTTGTGAATAAACTTTGATGATTTTCAATGGAAAGACCAAAAGAATGATTTTGAAATATTGAAAATGGATGGTTGATTTGAAAAGACGAAAAATGAGAATGTTGAAAGAATGGGAAAGGGATGAAACGGTAAATTGTCAGAATCACACCCGAGGGGTGATGTCTGCCTTTTACATTGTATGTTGTGTGTAGGTTGGTGAAAGGATATCCAGGTTATTAATGAAAGGGTTGCATGTTTATTTCCGATTATGTTAGCGCGTGCGCTGAGTACTGTTGTTTATTTTTAGGCCGCGTGACCACGGTTGCATGGTAGGAACTGGATATCCGTTCTCAACCCTGTTCTGTTAATTTCTCTTTTGTCTTAAATGAAAAATCATATATGTACGTAGCTATTTTGTGAGCTGTTAAAGGGTTTGTGAATGCCTGAAGGGATAGTGTGTCACATCATCCGGAGGGGTGCACTATCCTGGGATGTACGGTAGGGACCACCAAACTCATACGTGGTATGGGACGCGTATGAGAGTGGAGTCACAACTGGAATCCGGGTCCATTCCTTTCTTATCTTTACCAGTGAACGTGTATTGTAAAGGTGGTCGTATACGAGTGGAGTGTCATTTGGGAATCACATGCACGCCTGATAGGCATAGACGAAGATGATTAGTCAGTGATCACTAACAATCTAGTAGTAGTCGAACGTTTTGACACATCGAAAAGAGACCCATTGCTTATGGTCACGTCAAACGGCCAGCCTGAGCCGGATAAATGGTTCCACAAGCGTGGTAGACACGACCAGCCACAAAATCAGGAACTACGATGTTATTGGGGAATATCATGTCCTGACTGGGAGCGATCCAGTCGTGAATCCCAACTCTTTAATTCCAATACTCCACCATTTGTATTATGTATATGTTGTTATATTTCGAATTATAAACTGAGAAGCATGTCTATTATTTCAATGTTGTCAACATTATTTGCATAAAATGGAGAATGTATAATGAGTATGGATAATTGATGTTATGTGTAATTTTTAAACTGTTTAGTTGCTCATCCCTGGCTATATGTACCAGTTGATCGTATTTTATCTTGTAAAACCTTGCATGTATTAAAAATATTCAGTATGCTTTATTCGATCATGCTTAGGAAGGGTTATTGGTAGGAATTGGCTGTGGACTTGCTAGGTAACTTTCGTTACTCACCCTTTCCTTCCTATTTTTTTAGTTTCAGCACTTGCAGCTGTCGAGGCAGGCGTAGAGGCAGTAATTGAGGAGTATCTGGTCGATCAGATCGACGATCAGATTTTATTGCCTGGTGAGCACTAGGGCCACATCCCTTAGTGTTGTCAGTTTCATCCAGGATGTATGTAATTTTTGGATTGAGAGTTTAGGCCTATGTTAGAGTGAGAATGTTTTGGTAAGCCTGTATATTGATAAATCATCCGCACTCTGATCTACTTACATGTTAGATGTAATTTAGTCTTCCGCTGTTCATTTCCTGTATTTATAGTTTTATATACAGGCTGTATTATCATACGTGTATGGGACGCGTATGAGAGTGGAGTCACAACTGGAATCCGGGTCCATTCCTTTCTTATCTTTACCAGTGAACGTGTATTGTAAAGGTGGTCGTATACGAGTGGAGTGTCATTTGGGAATCACATGCACGCCTGATAGGCATAGACGAAGATGATTAGTCAGTGATCACTAACAATCTAGTAGTAGTCGAACGTTTTGACACATCGAAAAGAGACCCATTGCTTATGGTCACGTCAAACGGCCAGCCTGAGCCGGATAAATGGTTCCACAAGCGTGGTACAAGCGTGGTAGACACGACCAGCCACAAAATCAGGAACTACGATGTTATGGGGAATATCATGTGTCCTGACTGGGAGCGATCCAGTCGTGAATCCCAACTCTTTAATTCCAATACTCCACCATTTGTAGTATGTATAGAAGTTAGGTTGTTATATTTCGATTATAAAACTGAGAAGCATGTCTATTATTTCAATGTTGTCAACATTATTTGCATAAAATGGAGAATGTATAATGAGTATGGATAATTGATGTTATGTGTATTTTTAAACTGTTAGTTGCTCATCCCTGGCTATATGTACCAGTTGATCGTATTTATCTTGTAAAACCTTGCATGTATTAAAAATATTCAGTATGCTTTATTCGATCATGCTTAGGAAGGGTTTATTGGTAGGAATTGGGCTGTGGACTTGCTAGGTAACTTTCGTTACTCACCCTTTCCTTCCTATTTTTTTAGTTTCAGCACTTGCAGCTGTCGAGGCAAGCGTAGAGGCAGTAATTGAGGAGTATCTGGTCGATCAGATCGACGATCAGATTTTATTGCCTGGTGAGCACTAGGCCACATCCCTTAGTGTTGTCAGTTTCATCCAGGATGTATGTAATTTTTGGATTGAGAGTTTAGGCCTATGTTAGAGTGAGAATGTTTTGGTAAGCCTGTATATTTGATAAATCATCCGCACTCTGATCTACTTACATGTTAGATGTAATTTAGTCTTCCGCTGTTCATTTCCTGTATTTATACTTTTATATACAGGCTGTATTATAAATTGGTTTATCAGGTTTGAGTTCCGTGAAACGTTAACATAAACAGAGGAGACCATGCCGAAATTTCGAGGTGCCACCTAGTACCTTGGGATTTGGCATTGGGATTTGTGTTAGCGTTTGGCGGGGCGTCACATGCTAAATCGAGTACATGGTGTAGCAATCTTAAGCGTGTGTAACTATATGTCGAGTATATCAAGAAAAAAAAATGAACTTGGAGGACCGAAAGGGAAATAGAGGGAATTGAAAGAAGGTCTCTCAGAAACTTTTGAATTTTTTGCATATTTTGCACTCATCATTAGAAATCCACAATAATCGGGTGACAAATTATTAAATCAAGCAAATACAAAAAAAAAAGGTGTCTACAACAGGCTATTGCAAACCATCTAACAGAACACCCTCCTCTTGATTATTAATCGTTGAAGACTAACTCTGGAACACGGAAGTAGAAGAGGATAAAGACAAACCAGGTTGGAAATTGTATTTTGATGGTGCAGTCAATCAGAATGGCAACGCGATTGAGGTTGTTTTACTAAAACCTGACGGATCGCATGTGCTTATGGCAGTAAGGTTACGTTTCCAATGCATAAACAATCAAGCAGAGTATGAGGCATGCATAGTGGGACGCAAGACAATAAAAGAGATGGAAGTCATTGAAATCGACGTATTTGGGGACCCTAGTATAGTTGTCTACCAAACTATTGAGGAATGGCAAACACTAGAACAGAGACTGGTACTATACCATGAGTGTCACATAATTGAGCACCAATTTTTCTTGAATCACTTTTACTTATATGCCAAGAGTCAAGAATTAGTTTGCAGATGCACTTGCAACCTTAGCCTCAATGACCAAAGTTATTGAAAAGACAATCATCGATCCCTTGGAGATAAGGATTCAGGATGAAACATCATATTATTTGCCAGTTGAGGCAAATGATAGAGAAGTAAAAATTTCATGGTTGTTCAACATGAAGACTTATCTCAAAAACAGCACCTACCTTTTAGAAGCTACATAAATTGAGAAAAAAAATTATTCAACAATTAGTAGGACAATTCTTCTTAAGCAATGGGACACGATACCAATGATCATACCACGAAGTTTTCTTTCAGTGTGTAGCCGAGGACGAAGTCAAACATCTCATAGAAGTTGTCCACGAAAGGGTCTATGGTCCTCACATGAATGGACACATGCTAGTATAGAAAATAATGAGGATGGGCTATTACTAGTCCAATATAGAGAGTGATTATTTTTAACATGTCAAAAAATATCACTTATGTCAGATATATACCAACAAGATCAATACACCATTAAATGAACTCCACAACATGACACCACCATGGCCCATTCTGGGGCATGGACGTCTTTGGTCCAATCAATCTTAAGACGTCAAACGATCACAGATTTATTATGATTGATATTGATTACTTCATTAAGTAGGTGGAAGCCATGTCTTACGCGAATGTCACGAAAGGGAAAGTTATCAGATTCTTGAAATGGAATATCGTCTGTAGATATGATCTACCTAGTACCATTGTATGAAATAACACTCTCAACATGAAGAGTAAATATATGAAGAAGTTCTCCGAAAGTTTCTACATAAAGCATCATAGATCAATGACTTATAAACCAAAGATGAATAGAGCAGTGAAAACAACTAATAAGAACATCAAGCGAATCATTTAAAAGATGGTTGTAACTTACAGAGATTGGCATTAAATGTTACTTTTCACTCTCCATACTTATAGAACCTCTATTGGGGCAACGCCATTCTCACTTGTCTATGAGATAGAGGAAGTCTTTCCGATTGAGGTAAAAATTCCTTCTCTCAAAACCTCTAAGGTATCAAAAACGAATTGCACGAACTTATAATAAGAATGTCAGACCAAGAGAGTTTCAGTCGGGTGATCTGGTTCTGAAGAAGATCCTCTAAATTCAAAAAAATCTTAAAGGTAAGTTCAAGCTGAACAACAAAAGTCCCTTTGTAGTCAAGAAGGTGATGTCAGGAAGTATGTTAATCCTCACCGAAATGGACGGTGAAATATTTCCTGAGCCACTAAATGCTAACATAATTAAGAAATACTACTCCTAAAATCTAATACCTGGAACGATGAGAGGCCATTTTTCATTTTCCTATAATGGGATTCAGGTTCATTTGGATTTTTATTTAGAAGAAAGGTTAGTAGTCCTCCAATATTGGGTTTGGGGGCTTTACACCATGCTTTGATGGTTGAAAGGGTTTTGGACTTAGAACTAGGAATTTCAACTTTTATACTCGTCTTCCTTAAGGCAAGATCTTATAAACCTTTCCATGGACCAAGCCCACGCAATCTGGGGTGTCTGCATAACTGAATTTAGACCACTGATTTTGTTATAATAGTCGTAAATGTATTAGTCAAGTGCCCATGGGATACGCAAAGAAGGACCTATTATTATGAGATCCTTAAAAGGCTACCTAAAATCAGACCCAAAAATGATCGGTCCATAGTGTTGGACCCAAAACCTACCAATTGGTTCCAAGTACATTGCGTACTCGGGTACCTATTGACACCCTTAGTAAAAATGCTAATGTACGTAAATCTCCCCTTATATAAAGTTGAAAATGCTAACGTAGGAACCAATGCTTTTCCTCAAGATACGAGCACTGTACACTCAAGGAAAATCAATGATTCTCTTTAAACAGTGTTGTAGGAAGTCAGTACAGCACGACTCTTTTAAATTTGACCAGGAAAACAAAGTCAAGAGTTTGATGCGAAGCTTCGGACAACTAGAGTTGTGCCAATGTGCCACGATATCGGAATATTTGAGATAAAACATAAATGACTTAAATACCCTCAATGGGTTGGGTGTGGGTCGGGCAAAGTATATATTGGTATCCGTATTCGATTATTTTTCTGAATTTTTTAAGGATATCCATATCCAATCATTTATTCAAAAAAAAAAAAAATCTACGTATCCAATTCATACCCGAATTTCAAGTGGATATGTTAGTCGGATAATATATAAATCGTGAGAATGATTATATAGTACCTCATTTTAAATTTACTATTTTAAACTCGGATAAACAGATACTGGGGTCATATCCATTGCAAATCTGCATCCCACCCTAAATAAATTTTGGATAAAATAATTATGAGTAATTTTATCCAAATTCTTAATTAAATAAAAAAAAATGTGCTTGTCCCCAAATAATTTGGAGTGGATGAGATGGGCAAAGGAAGGTATTATACTACCCATTGGTAGTCTTATCGTCACCATGCTCTTTAGCAGGAGCGTGGTGACGAATCTTGCATTTTACTGAAAGGCAAACTTAGAGAATTGTTATTGGCACCCCAATTTTTACTTATTATACTCTATATTCTTATATTATTTTTCACCCCGCCCTGTAAAGATTTTTTAACAAACCATTCAAACACTACCAACCTTTAAGTCAAATTATTACCTCAACGTTATAACACTCATTCATACCATTTTTACAATTATAATAGGCTCATAAAATCTTAAACCCAAGTAATTGAAATCTTGCAGAAAAAAAAAAAATGAGGGGGAGAGAGAGCTTCTATTGGCACCCCAACTTTACTTATTCTTAATTATTTACTTATTTTCTTCATTTTTAACTGGGATGCAATAAGTAAAGATTGGGGTTCGAATATCAGGTCTCTAAACTTAATACCATCAATTTCATAGGTGGATATTACAAAGTTACCTATCTGTCGACACACCTACATGGACCCAGTAACAGTATCCAAACCCGATCCATAAAGGGTGGGGCAAACCAAATTCCGACCCATCGACTGCCCAATAGTCATGGCAATGGGTGAGTTGGAACAGACAACTCACTTGCATGACCATTGTATGTGGGATGAATACTATTTAACAATATAAAATTCTCCTATTTTTTTTCAAATAATCGTGACTAATTCATAATCTGTCAATTGAAAATTTTAATTCTTATTTATTCACAAAGTTTTGAAAGATACATTTTCATACTAGATTTAATATGAAAATTTGTATTTTTATTCAATAATGTAAAAAATAAATGGAATATACTTTTTCCTATCATCCATAACTAGTATTAAAGAAAATCTCATTATAAATTATGAGAGCTGGCACCCCAACTTTTACTTATTACACCCTAATTTCTTAAATTACTTAGGAAATGACTAGTTGCACACCACCCATTGTCAATTGCATTCCATCACTTAAAATTTTCCCTTTGCACTCTATTTGGATGATTACACTCCAAAAAATAATAGAAAAAATATTGCACTTTGTCTTTTTCTACTTCAACCAGGACCAATGCCCCCACATAAATTATTGTTGGTTCAATCATTTTTGTATAGTCTAATCTATTTGCAAACATCACAAATCCCTTGTAATCACTATGTATCCAGATTAATAAACCAAGGAAGGATTGGTTTTAACGATTTTATGGTGAGGTTTAAGAAATTCGTTGGAATTCATGTACACACTTCAATTCGAGCTGATCAATGATCATTGAATTTCAAGAGATAAGATTGAAGCATAGACTTTTATCAATTTCTGAACAAAACCTAAATAGGGATTGGAAAAACAAATACTTTCAACTGATGCCAATGAGAACATGAGCGAAGTCAATCATAAGAAAAATAGAGCACGACCATAGAAGAAACCATGGGAAGATGAATAAACCCCCAAATCATAAGGTTACTATAATAAAGTGCAATTAGTACGTTAAAATTGAGGTTTAAAAAAAATGTATTCTTTTAATGTTAGAATGCAACCAACCACTAGTGGTATGCAACTAGTTGATCCCAATTATTTATCACAACCCAGTTAAAGATCAAAACACATTCCACCATTACAAAGTTTTGGCTCAAATTATAATATCAACATTATAACACTCGTTCAAATAATTTCAGTAGTTATTTACAATTATGATTAGGCTCATATAAAATCCTAAATCCAAAAAAATAGAAATCTAAAAAGAAAAAAAAAAAGAACAAGAAAGATTCTATTATCGCCCAACTCTTACTTATTCTCAACCATTCACTTATTTATTTTTATTTTTTTAATTGGGGTGCAATAAGTAAAAGTGGGGAGCCAATAGCAGCTCACTAAATTATCTATTGTTATTGTGGTAATTCCAAACATCTGAGAGCTTTTTGTCTTCCCTATTATTGAATTCCGGGAATTAAGTTTCACATTGTATTACCAAACAAATTTTGTGATCTCTTTAGCTTGATTTTTTCAAGCCAACAAAATTGCTGTGTGCGTGTGTGTCTTGGTGAACTCTTTGCTTCTGTTTTCTTGGGGAATCCATTGGCTGCTTCTCTTCACACATGAGAGTAATTGCCATCTGAAGCTCCTCAGCTGCATTGGAGCCCAAAGAAAGAATTGAGCTCAAACATCAAGTCCCACCAAGACCCATTATTAGAACCCACACAACAAGAACTCCCAAAGTCCTAATCTAGGAGATCTCCAAGCCAAAGATGAGATTGTGATAAAGAATTAATATATATGTATAGATATTGAAACATTAGCTAGTGTTAACATGAACGAATCGGAGCGACCATGTTTTCATATAACACATCATTTGATGCACCACAAAACTTTATTGCCTCAATGAGGAGAGTCGATGAAACTTATAAATAAAAAATCCTAAAGAGTTTTAGAGCAAACACCTTTTCCAGCCTACAACACTGATAATTACGTTGCATCAATGAAAAGCTCTAAAGAGAGAGATCAGTAAAACATGAAATTCAACATAACAAATTTGGGCAAGAGAACTACTCCAACTGAACATTTCAGTGTTGATCATTCATGAATAAAACTCATCGATACTTCACTTAATCAATTGTGAGGAAGATTGTTGATCAAAACTCTGCTACTTGTATTGTTGAGAAACCTCCCAGACAAGCTTATCCATGAACTGACATTTCTTGTCAAAACCCCAGCCTGCGTTGCTCTGCATGTAAAATTTGGAAGAGATGAATAAGTTTTTTAACAAATGAACTATCTTCTGTAGACCTTTTTATTGGGGACAGATTCATGACTTAATAATTTGTGATCAAATGAGCACTTAAATACTTGTTTTCAATATGAAATTTGAAAATATACGAGAGGACGAAATTGAACCTGAAGGGAAAGGACAGCACGATCTGTGAACCTCTTGACAGATTTCGGTGCTTTATCAGGGAGAGTTTTTGCAACTCTTTCTAACTCCTGTTGTTGTTGCATTGCCGTTACTGAATCAGGACCACTGTAGATATCAATGAGCTCTTTCATATGTGGTAATTTATCATCACTTCTTTCATGATTTCCTGACATGGATGGAGAAACAAATTTAGAAAAGCAATCATAGAGAAGAATGTGCATTATAATCAAATTTTCATAACTTGTAATGCCCTGAAGATTCCGTAACTCGCTACGCAAATTCCTGGGCAAATAGATTGTTTGATTTGCATGAATAAATCCAATAGTATCTAAAGATTCCCTACCACTAAGTCCAGTCCAAGTTTAACAATATAATGTCGGTGATGGTTAATTCAAAGAAATAGAAAAATAAGAAAAGTCGCATTCATCAAGAAATCGAAACTGGGAGTCAAATTAAAAATGGGAAACAAATCCAAGAAAAAAGCTGCATTTTGTTAAGAGAAGCCGAACATGCTGATTACAAAGTGTTGAGTTTAGTCCCACAATGGACACTCATTGCCTTGTCTCTCTCCTTATAAGCACCTAGGCCTCTCCACTCATTGCCAATTGGTTGAGTTGGACCCCCAACCTTATCATGGTATCAAGGCAAGCCTTTCTCTCCTCCACATCACCCAGTTCATATCTCCACGTGCTTTGGCCCAGTCTGGCCCACACGTGCAGGGGTTTGTTGAGTTTAGTCCCACATCGGACACTCATTGCCTTCTCTCTCTCCTTGTAAACTCCTGGGCTTTTCCACTCATAGCCAAATGGTTTTGAGTTGGACCCCTAAATTTATCACAAAGAAAATACTACGAGGATGAAGAAAAAGATGTCAAACATAACCCTATAGTGCTGTTGATAGTTCAAAGAAATAGAATATAAGAAAAGTCACATTCATCAAGAATTTGAAATTGGGATGATTGGGAGAATTATCTAAATGAAAATGGGAAAGAATAAAACAAGCAAAATAATAATAATAATAATAATAATAGCCAAATAAAGAAATCTAGGTTTTTACAAGCAAAATAATACCAATAAAGATGATAATAATAATAATAGCCAAATAAAGAAGTCTAGGTTCGCCAAACTTAACCAAAATCAAGTGATTACCAGCAAAAAGTAAAATGGATCAGGAATTATCAAACTAGCCTTCCAAACCTCTCACTTATGAGAAAATGAAAGGGAAATTATGACAAAGTTAGAATGGTAATAGATAGTACGTTCTAAAGAGAATACTTGAGGCTTCTTTTGACATATCTTTAGAAAAAGGATCCTATAGTGGCCAGATATGAAAACACTATTATTAGGACTTAATTGTATAAAATCAAGTATCTAAGGCCATGATAGGAAAAAATGTGAGTTCAAAATATTTATTTGAATAAAATATTGAACATGGCTAACATTGTGAAGATCTCGACAAGAGCTTCCAAACAGTACTATTTTATCGCAAACGAACTTAACAAGTGTCAATTGTCATATTTTTTTCAATCTAGGAAAAAACAACACTTTTTGAGTGAGAGGCATTGATAGGTACTTTTTTGTTTTTTTGATAAGTAACACATGGATAAATACAAATAGTTGCATATAGGTCGTCATGGAATCAAGACCCAACAAGGATTACAGTAAAACATCTTGAAGAAAAATGCTTTGAGGTCGTTGGAACTAAGCTTGCTGCTGCCGGGTCCTCCAGTTTCTTCAGACGACTGGAGTCGGTTGCAGTTTAAGGAGGTTCTGGTACTTCATGCACCATGGGACCAGGTTTGCATCACAGAGTAGTGAGGATTGGTTCTAAGGAATTCGAATTCAGACAGAAGGTTATTTCATATAGTGCAGGTTTTGTACTTTTCAAGCATTCGCCTTCATTGACAGGATCGATGGGATTTTTCTTGGAAGAAGGCAAGTGGCTTCTAAAGCTCCTGTCAGAGGCCATTACCGTCTCGGCTGACAAACCCCTGAGAGACAAACTAGTTTTTCGAAACCATATTCGAGTGGGTGTGAGAGGGAGCAACAAAAGTGGCGCGTTTTTTGAAAGTTCTGGACTTTGCGCAAAAAAAACAATGCAATCCCATAATCTTTCCTAAGGGAGCTAAGGGTTCTGACTGGAAGAAGCTCGTTACGGAGCTTAAAGATTTCCTAGACGATGAGATATGGCTGAATGCCACTGATACATTGCCGGTTGGGTCCAAACCCATTGCGATTGGGACTACCCCTAAGTGTGTGAATCAAGTTTGCAAGGGTACTCAAGGAGCAGATACATTGGCGATAACAATGCCTTATTGCGGCTTTGGTTTGTGGCCAAGAAGCATTATCTATGAAGGGGCAGATCGCACTAATTGGATTGCACTGCAAGAAGAGATTTTCAAGAACCTACACATTAGGTACGATTTGGTTTCAATGGGGGAGGGCAGGAGAATACTTTGCTCAAAGTCTTTAGAGTATTTTACATGGTTCAAATCGACAAAAGCAGTGCAACTTCATATTTACATCACACATTCACTATCACTAATACCACCATCATGCCTTCCTTGTTGGCCAACTCTTCCCTAAGGCCAAAGTCTAAAGACCCCGATTGGAAATACGGGCATTATTGCAGTGCAAACAAAAAAAGTCAAGTTGTGTGTGAGTTATGTGGCTACATAAACCAAGGTGGCATTGCACACCACAAACAACATCCAGTGTATATGTCGTGAGCAAATGCAAGGGCATGTGACAAAGTTACACCCGAGATCCGAAGAGAGATCATGGAATACATGAATAAGAGTTCTAGGAAAAAATAAGTTGATGTAATGGATTTAAAAAGTTACATTGAAGGTGGTGGGATTGATGAGGACAACGATGACCTCGTCATATATAATACTCCTCTTACGTCGACGGGACGTAGTCGACCACTGGTTCCTCCCCTACAAAGGATTACTAAAAGAGCTCGAGTACGTGGTCCAGTTGATAAGTGGTGTAAACCACATTCAAAGGATGATCAAAAAGTAAAGGGTAAAGGTCATATTCAAACTACCATAGAATGTAGTACTAAAGATAGGAAAACTACCATTCAGTACATAGCTAAATGGTTATACCCAGCCGGTATTGTTTCAACACCGTTAAACTAAAAAGCTTCAAAATAATGGTGGAAGAGATTGGTCAATTTGGACCTACCCTCAAACCACTTTCATACCATTAAATACGAGAGTCATGTCTAAGAAAAGAGGTAAAGTTTACCCAAGGTTTAATTACTGAATATCGAGAATCTTGAAAAACCTATGGATGTACTCTAATGGCCAACGGGTGGATAGATAGAACCGGTTGAACAATAATTAACTTTTTGGTTAATTGTCCCATAGGAACAATGTTCCTTAAATCTATGGATACTTCAGCCCATTCTCATACGGCCGAGTATTTATTTCAATTGTTAGATAAAACAATGAATGAACTTGGTGATGAACATGTTGTCCAAGTTGTAACGGACAACGCCGCCGCCTATGTGGCCATCAGCCGCCTCTTAATGGCTAAGAGGCCTCACTTATATTGGTCGTCAAGTGCAGCATATTACAAAGATCTCATATTAGAAGATATAGGTAAATTGCATATACATACTGTAGCTAAAGCTAGAAAAGTAATTGTTTTATGTATAAACATGCTATACTTTTACAAAGAATGCATGCTCATATAAATAGTAATTTACTTATACTTGTAATAACACTTTTTGATACTGCCTTTCTAACACTACAAAGCCTTCATGGGAAAAAGGCAAAACTTAAAAGCTTTGAAGTGTCAGCTAATTGGAAAAGTGGGCATTGGTTTAAAAAGCCCGAAGGCAAATTGGTTGCCCAAATTATCTTGGCCCAAATTAGATTTTGTCTTTGTTTGTACTTTGTATTTTATAATTTAAAATACTTATAACTTATAATTAAATACAGTCGATTGGTGGTCCGCTTATGGAGTTGATCCAATTACAAAGGATCCGGCCTTGACCAGGTTGGCTATTAGAATACTTGGCCTAACATGTTCGACATCAGGTTGCGAACGTAATTACAGCACATTTGAAATGGTATAACAAATTAACTTAACATGTTACTTGTTGTTAGTTAATAGTTAGTAGTTACTACTTACTAGTTACTAACTTAAGTTAAAATTTATTATGCATTGAACAAATTCATACAAAAAAAAAAAATAGACTTGAGCAGAAGAAGCTTAATGATTTGATCTTCGTGCAACACAATCAAATATAGTTTTAAAGATTCAAGCAAAGGAAGGAGAATTCAGGATTTTACGAGCCTATCTCCGTTGAAGACTTGAGTGGAGATCATCCGTCGCTCACCGATGCACAAGAAGAGTGTTTGAAGGAAAAGACTTAACTTGGGGGCCCAAGTTGAGCAAGCAACTTTTGCACGGGCACCTGAAAAAGCTCAAGTCAAAGAAGAAGGGATGGACGCTCAAAATTACAAGATGAAGAAGAGATACAAAAGGAAAATGGTGAAGATGAAACGAAAGAACCATTAAGAGTAGATGAGATATATGTAGAAGAATGTGACGATTCAGATGATGATGGGAATAGAAGTGATGATAGTGAAGGCGGTGGTCCTAATCCAGATCTTGTTCCCTAATGGATTAAGGATGGTTGTGTGGAATATGATGCAAATCAAATTTATTAAAGACTATACTTTGTAATTTGTAATTTCTAACTTATATTTTTAATAAAGATTTGAGATTTTTTAATTGAATTTCAGAAAGTTTTGTTGATTTTTTATATTATATACATATTTATGAGTCTTAAATAATTTATTGAGTTTTTTTATGATTTATTTCTTTTTTTCTAATTTTTCAAAAAAAATGCAGACCAATATGCGATTTCACATATGCGCACAACCTATGTTGGTCGCATAATATGTCATTTAACAACATTGATTGAAAGGTTAGGAATAGGATTGGTTCATGGAAAGTAAAGTATTTGTCAAAAGGGGGGGGGGGGGGGGGGGGAGTTGACTCTGATTAGAAGTACCTTGTCTAGTATCCCGATACACTTTCTATCTTCATTCATCATGCCCAGAAAAATTGAAGGGTAGCTGGAAAAACCGATGAGAAGATTTTCTTTGGAACGATAGACGGGGAATCGTAAATTTCATCTTGTGAATTGAAAATTTGGTGTTGGCCGAGGAAGTTAGGTGGTCTCCCTTCTATTCGAGATCTCGTAGTGTCTTTCTTATCAAAAAAACAAAAAAGTACCTATCAATGCCTCTCACTCAAAAAGTGTTTTTTTTTTTCTGAATTGAACCAATATGATAACTTACACTTGTTAAGTTTGCTTGTGATAAAATGGTACTGTTTGGAAGCTCTTGTGCTGAGATCTACACAATTTAGCCATGTTCAATATTTTAATCAAATAAATAATTTTGAACTCACATTTTTTTCTTATCATAACCCTTAGAAACGTGATTTTATACATTAACAATGATACATACAAAAGTAATATAGTTGTTTTAGCAAATTTTTGAGGAATGAGCCCAAAAACCCTTCCCTTTGTTGAGATACATTCCTTTCGGGAATAAAGGAGGAATAGTAAATACTTCTTACACCTAGAAAGGGAAAAAAAATGCAAGAAGTGGCAAGTGGTACTTAAAGTGAGTAAGGTAGTGTCATGGAAAGTAGATGAGCATATCTTTCTTCTTCATTTCATCAAAGATGAAGCTGAAAAGATAATTTTTCTGAATGTATTACATTCTGTGAAAACCCAAGCTTGCCACTTGAATGATTCACGCAGTTATGAAGAGGTTGGAAATATCCGTTGATTCTTTCACAAAGGGAATCGGTTCACAATTGGCAATGAGAGTAAAATAAAATAATGGTCAACCAATGGTGTGATAAGTAAGGAATGGTGACACTTTTCAATTATTTTTCTCTGCTTTTCCTAATTCCCAAAGAAGAGATACCTTATGTTATGAGATTTGGTTGCATCCATGATACATGTCCTTGTCCCTCATGTAGGACATCATTAGGGCAAATACGATGGATAGAAGTGGGATTCCTTAGAGCAACTCCAACGTAGTTAACCCATTATGGCTACCCATCAGGTTATGGGTAGCCTTTTGGTATTCAGCTGGGTTTTCAGTTCAACAGTGCTACCCATAAATTATTTTTATATTTTTTAATTCAACTTAAAGTTCAAATAAAATCTTTAAAAAAAAAAACAACAACACAACAACAATAACAACAAAAGCCATGGAGTAGGCCCAACTGTCATGAAACTCTTTGGAGGCAAAAAAAAATGGGGACTTCGAACTTGCTACCCAAAAATGGCTACTGAAATTCCCAACCCTCAAAATGAGGAATGGGATGGGTAATGTGTTGGAGCTGCATATTTGGTTTTAAATCCCCAAAATAACCGTTAAGAAAGGATTTGTAGTGCGTTGGAGTTGCTCTTAACTCGTAAGCACAGTGGGCAGATGCCTTGAGCAACTCCAACACACTCAGGCTAAACATCCCCTCCCAACTGTCGTTTTGCAGAGCCAGAACCTCAAGAAAGAACTCCAACGCACGATGTACCGAGAAAGCCATTTTGAAACTTTTTAGAGAGAGAAAGAGGAAGAGGCAAAAGAAGTTATGAGATTCTCTCTCTCTCTCTACCTATTGGTGATAAAAAACGATAACAATTGAGAGTCTTTTACTGTAGATGAATTTGTGGAGAGCCTTTTGCAAGTACGATTGGAGCAAGCCCCTTGAATGGGCAAAATGCTTCTCCATAATAAAATGCCTACCATTATGCCTAGCCAATATAGCTATTTGTGCTGGAGTTGCTCTAAGAGCAACTCCAACTACCTGTTTGTGGAAAAAAACGATGACAGTTAAGTCATGTATTGTAAAAATGAATTTGTGGAGAGCCATTTTGGTTAGTATGATTGGAGTGCAAACCCCTTGAATAGGCAAAATGCCTCTCTATAATAAAATGCCTAGCTAATATGGCTATTTGTGTTGAAGTTGCTCTTAAAGCAACTCCAACATACTCTGGCTTGGGCTTTTTAAATCTTCTCCCAACTGCTATTTTACAAAGCCAAAGCCAAAGCCTTTCAAAATCACTCCAACGCACGTAGGATGGGACTCTCTACTTTGAAATATTTTTGGAGAGAGAAAGTGGGAGAGGTAAAAGAAGAGAGTGAGTTTCTCTTTCTCTACCTGCTGGCGATAAAAAACGATGATAATTGTGAAACATTGCACTATAGTTGGACTTGTGGAGAGTCATTTTGGTTAGTACTGTTGGATTGAAGACCCCATACTAGAAATGTTAGAAAAAGTGAATGAAAAGAGTAATAAGAAGTGAAAAGGACAGAGACACTTCCCAACCAGAAAGCAAAGTTCCCACTGATGATATACTTGGTGTAAGCGAGCCCTAAGATTACATCTTTGGAATAAAATCCAGTTGGAAAAGGAAATCCAATTAGAGATAAGTTGCCCATGAGCATCATGGCATAGGTAAAGGGAACGAGGCAACCCCCCCCCCCCCCCTTCTTCAGCATATCTTGCTCATCCAACATGAAATGAATCACCAAAACTGCACTCAGGAATAGTAATGGTTGGAAAAATGCGTGATTCATTAAGTGAAAGACGCTAATCAAATAATAGGCAAAATGGCTCTCCACAATAAAATGCCTACCAGATAGGCCTAGCAAATATGTCTATTTGTGTTGGAGTCGCTCTTAGGATGAACAAATGTGGTTCATCTGTGTGTGATGCAAAGCAGTAACCAAGTACAATAAGGAAATACTACAAAGGCAATGTACAAGACGGACAATATATTTAAATGTTAAATAAAGGTACTTGTCAAGAGGCACTTTTTAATTTTATAAATAACAACAACAAAAATTAACTAGAAACCCTGAGTGAAACTAAACAATCCCACACAAAATAATTTTGCGAAAAATAAGATGCAGAAAATAATATCAAAGCGTAGCATGTCTGGTAGAAGGGGGGAAAAAGATGTAACAAAAACACAAAACCTAGGAAGGATGATTGCTTAGCAAGGTTTGCAGGAAAAATGTACAAATACATAAATGCATGGGTAGATGATCATACCTCCCACTCTTCTTGATCTTTTATCCCCTCGTAAGCCATCAAGAATGGTTTCATCTTCTCAAGTGCATCCTGAAGAGGAATGGGTGGCGTGTCATCAATATCTGGATTCGTTTCAAAGTCCCCCATCAAATACTCTGGCTCATATTCTATCTGCAAAAAACACCAACCAAAATCAAGATTATTTTTGTTAATAAATAGAGCTCACACATGACCAACTAATCAACTATAAAACTATACCAGATTATTTGTATGGAGAGCATCCAAATATGCATCATCCATCGGAGAAGGCAACACATTAGTACTAATCTCTTCGAACCCTTCAACTAATTTATCCATATTTTCCACTCCAATTCTCTGAGCCAATCTCTCCCCATCAGCATTGTCTCCAAGATAAAGTCCAGTGGAGAGATCATCCTCGGAATCACGGAATTGGCCACCACTTCTTCCACCTCTTCCACGCCAACTTTGTGTCCTCCCTCCCGAACCCCGACCACGCCTTCGTCCTCTAAAACCCCTTCCCCTTCCACCCTCTTCGAGCATATCTCCGCCACCTCCGCCTCCACCTCGAGACAAAATCCTAACCGCATTCTTCACCGCATCTTCCCGACTCAATTTTGATGAGCTTCGATCACTCTTCTGATCCTTCCCTCTTCTCATCTCCTCTCCACCTTGCCTACGTCGAGTATGGCGGTTTTCTTCAATGGGTTTTTCCTCAGAATCCACAAATTTAACACCTTTTCCACGCCCAGCACCCGGTAACACCGATGACAGACTCAAAGGTTTAATACCCTCTTCTGGATTTCGATCTGAATCATCGAATTGGGGTTTCTGGGTCGATTCCAACGAATCTTCTCGGCAGAAAAAAATGGGTTTTTTTAGGTTGAACAGTTTGGGGATTCTTCTGAGCGAGAATTTGGAGGTTGTTGTTGATGTTGGGTGATTCGACCATCGACACCCACAACAGACTTTGTTGAAGAAATCCACGACGAGAATGAAGGAAGAACTGGGTTTGAAGGGATGGGTTTACCTCTGCCATGGCCGAGTCCAGAAGGGAACAAAGGCTCATCAGGTTCGACATGGGCGTCTTCGTTATCGGGTGTTTGAGGAGAGAACTGTGGATTTGGAGGATCAGAGAAACCTCCTCGACCTCTACCCTCTGCCTCTACCACTACCCCCTCCACCAGCGAATGAGGAGAAACAAGAGGAGGAAATTAGGGTTTGTTTGGTGATATTGGTGCTAGTGCTGGTGTTGGTGTTGGTGTATAGCCTTCCCAAGCTTCCTCTCTTCCCTCTCAGTTTGCCTCTAATCCAACATACAGTGCGAAGCTGCGTGAGTGAGTGGATGGTTTTAAAACCCTGTATCTCATCTAGGCCCGTATACCGTGTTGATTCGTTCGAGTCATCACAACTTGAACGATTCTAAGATTATTATTAATATAATTTTTATGTTTATTTGTTTTGGGTATTTTAGAAACACCCCTTTTAAAATGGATGATATTAGTTTTATCCCCTCAAAAATATAAGATTAGATTTACCCCTTGAATGTAAGTAAAGTTTACATTTTATTGATGATTGAACGGTGAAATTTTGAATTTTTTTATTCAAAAGCTCTTCAAATACTTAATTACTATATCAAAATTGAAAAAAAAAAATAAAAATTCACTCATGCTAGATCATCAAGAAAAATGAACCTTGACTTACAGTCAAGATATAAACCTAAGCTTGTATTTTGCAAGGGGGAAAACCTAATATCATCAATTTTAAGGGGGATATTTCTAAAATACCCTTTTTTTTATAATTTAAATTAACCAAATATATATATATATATATATATTATATATATATATATATATATAGATATATATATTATATATATATATATTATTTTAACTTGGGACAGTTTCATTTTACAATTCTCAAGTCTCAAATGTAAATTATAAATTTACATGGAAAGAAAAAGGGGGAAAATTAACGGAGAAAGACAATTTGCAATAACATATCAAATTGAAATAGAAATAAAAATACCAAAATAATCGAAAAAGAGAATCATATTGAAAACAAAACAATAACCATGTGATTGTTAACCCCAAAGGGTTGGTGTGATGACTGAAGACCACGCCTAAGGAAGCACAGGTCTTGAGTTTGAATCACCCTCGAGGCCCCTTATATGTTTATCCCACGAATTACTTGATAATAGTCACGATTTTTTCCTTTAAGATATTAGATTTTTTTTTTTTTTTTTTTTTTTTGTACGGTCTTTGTTGGGTTCAAGGGAGTTTTCTTTGAGGACTTCTTTTCGAGGTGGGATACAATGTGTAGTATCTCAAGCTTGTAAGTTTGTTTGTTTCTTATTTTGGATTGATCACCTCGACTTTCCCTTGTTTCTTGAATAAAATTTTCTTTACTTATCAAAGAGAGGTTTTTTCTCAACTCTTAAGCGCGCACACATAGTTTCAGGGAGAGTCAGGAAGGAGCTAGTGGGAATAATTGCCCCCAGTCCACTAAATATTTTGGGTAGACATCCCTTTGTTTTGATGATTATTTGAAGTATCCTTTTCATTTAGATACTCCTTGCTTGATGAATATTTTTGATACCACACCTATGTTTTCAATATGATATCGCCATTTGACTTGAGTCTTCACTCATAGACAAATGAGAAACGGCCTAAATGACTTTTCTTCAATCATTAACCAACAAACCCTGAAATTTCAGGCCCAAAACCACTTATCTTCAAGCACTTCATCCTTATCATTAACTATAATCTTGCTCCCATTATAACGAAATCCTGGCTCCGAAAATGCTCATAACTCTGTTATTTAAGCAACCACATAATTATCTCGAAAAAATTAAGAGAAATATCTCACATGTTTTGTGAACATGTTAAAATAGCTGCTTTCCACTTGGTAATAAGATAAGTTTAATTCACTTGTAATTAAGAAATTATGGTTCAAGAGGAAATTACTAAAGCAAAGATAAATTAGGATTTAAGATCACTAATTTTAGAAATATTTGGACATGAAAATCTATAAATGAGGGATCAAACCAAGGCAAAGGCACACAATTTCTCATGCTCATACTATTATTGTATTGAATTGATGACTCGATCGTTGGAGTATTTTCGGAAAAAAAAAAAAAAAAAAACCCATGGAGCATTAGTTAAGAGATTGCTAAGGAAGTATTGGATATGGAGATTTTAACCTCCCATGAAAATCAAAGGGGGGTAGGACATTTAAACTAATCTCATAAAATCTTTGGACACAGCATTTTTATTTATAACATACCAATCCTTTTGAACCAATGGGTGAATCTCCATTTCGTACGCTGAATATGACGAAATTTCAAATTTGGTACACTATTCATTTTTATTCTCAAAACATGTTTTTACAGTGAATTCGACACTTTTACAATCTACGAATTCATTAATAAATTACCAACAAGATCGTTGATAAGGCAAAATTACTAGTAATTTTATCAACAAATTCGTAGATTATAAAAGTAACACGAGTTATAACACACCAATCCTTTTGAACCAATGGGTGAATCTCCATTTCTTACACTAAATATGATGAAATTTTGGTTTCGGTACACTATTCATTTTAATTCCCAAACACATGTTTTGACAGTGAATTCCTCACTTTTACAATTTATGAATTCATGAACTCGCGTCACTTTTATTATGGCGCCCCGCCGAATACTAACACAAATCCCAATGTCAAATATCGAGGTACTAGGTGACATCTCAAAATTTCGGCATGGTCTCCTCTGTTTATGTTAGCATTCCAAGGCGATTCGACCTGCACCTGATAAACGACATACAATCCTGCATATATATATATATATATATACAAAATATAATACTAGCGGAAGCCTATATACATCTAATAACCTACGAAAGATCAGAGTGCGGAAGAAGAAATTATAATACAGGATTATACGAAAATTTCTCACTCTAACATAAGTCCTATCACTCAGAACAAAATCTATAATATTTTTTTGGACAAATAGACATCACTAGGGGTAATAACCCCAATACTCACTAAGTGATGAACTCTGGCTGTCTATCTGACCCACCAAATGATTCTCACTCGTGCTCTATACTTGTCTCGCCAAGCTCTGAATCTGAAACTAAAAAATAGAGAAGGAAATGGTGAGTAACAATGGTTACCCAGTAAGGAAACAAACAATTTCTACCAATAACCCCTCCTAACATGAACGAATAAGCATACTGAATCATTTTAAAATATACAAAATTTTACAGAAAAAACTACGATTAAGTGGTACATATAACTAGGGATGAACAACTAAATATTTTAAAACTCACATTACATCGATCATCATTATTCACTATAACATTCTCTTTTATACAAATCTAATTGATCAAATGGAAACATTAAACATAGATTTCATTTTATATATCAAAATAAGCAACAGATACATAATACACAATGGTGGAGTATTGGAATTAAAGAGTTGAGATTCACGACTAGATCGTTCCCAGTCGAGACATGATGTTACAATTCTTCTCTAGCTTTTAGTTCCTGATTTTGTGGCTGGTCGCTGTTTACCACGCTTGGTTGACCATTTATCCAGCTCAGGCTGGTCGTTTGACGTGACCGTAAGCAATCGGTCTCTTTTCGATGTGTCAGAACGTTCGACTACTATAGATTGTTAGTAATCACTGACTAATCATCTTCGTCTATGCCTATCAAGCGTACATGTGATTCCCAAATATACAAACCATTCGTATACGACCACCTTTACATTACAAGTTCACTGGTAAAGATAGAGAGGAATAACCCGGATTCCAGTTGTAACTCCACTCTCATACGCATCCCATACCACGTATGAGCTTGGTGGTCCCTACCGTACATCCCAGGATAGTATACCACTCCGGATAATATGACGCACTATCCCTTCAGGCATTCACAGACTCTTTAACAGCTTACAAAATAGCTACATATATATATATATATATATTATTTTCATTTGAAAACAAAAGAGAAATTAACAATACAAGGTTGAGAATAGATATCCAGTTTCTTATCATGCAAGTGTGGCCACCCGGCCTAAAATAAATAACAAAACAGAAACATAAATAGCGTCTCGCGCTAACAGAAATTTAAATAAACATGCAACCAACAATATTATCTCTGGATATCTATTCACCAACCTACACACAACACAACAACGTAAAATGCAAACATCACTCCTCGGGTGTGATTTTGACATTTTACCGTGTCATACCCTTTTTCCCTTTTTTCGATTGTTACAGCTTTCAATCTCTTCATAAAATATCCATTTTCTGATATTCATCAACTCAATATGAGTTCATTGAATATTAAATCACATTTTTCAACTATAGAATTTATTTCTATCAATAATATTGAAAAAAATACAAACTTCATATCGAAACGGGGTTCGAGCAGTGCACAAGACCCAATTTATGGAAATAACCCGTAAAAATACCCTACCTACGTATAATTTGTTAAAAATACAATTAAACACATCAAACATGCAATTTCTGGCGTGAATTTTTGAAATAACAAAATAATTTTATATTTTGGAAATACATCCAAATTTTTTCAATAAAATTCTAAATGCAATTTTCACAATCGTGAGATTCTAAATGCAATTTTCACACTCTCTAGGATTTTTTCAATACTAATAGAAATTGAGAGTTCCTTACAATCTCTAGGCAAAATGATCGATGCGTGTGCGCGGAAATCGAGGTAAATGGCATCAAAATCGAGACGGACCGAACTTCGAAGCGGGTGATTTTTGAAATCGACCTGGTGGTTTTGAAGATCTCAATGTGATCGTCCTTTCTCCCTTCTGCGACGGAGAACGGTTTGACTCCGAAACGGATGAAAATCGAGGTCGAAGTTACGAAATCTCTGTATAAAAATACAACTGATTTTTGACTATACAAGGTAAAAAAGACGAGAAAATGGAAGGAATTTGGGTGGGTTGTATAGAGAATGAGGCTGCGGACGTTTCTCCCTTCTACGTCGGAAGACGGTTTGACCCCGAAACAGACGAAATTCGAGGTCAAAGTTTCAAAATTTTCGTATACAAATACGGCTGATTTTTGACGATATTGGATGAAAAAGAAAGTGAAATGGAAAGAGGTTGGGTGGGTTTTGTAGATGTCGAGGCTACGGATCTTTTTCTCTTCTGCGGCGGTCGTCAACGGTGAGCCGTTTGTCGTAGATCTGTGGTGGAAGTTTAAGAAAAAAACAATATTTTTTTCTTTAAATGTTGGCTGTTGGGTGGTTGAAGAAGACGAGTTTATAAAAAAAAAATTAAAATTTTTATTTATATAAAATTTGGGACGAATTTGGTATTTTGTCAATTATTTTGATCGATGATAACTTGATCATCTGGACTCCAAAACTGACAAATGAATACTCTATTTCGCCTAATTTTTCGTTCCAAATCTAATGGTCCAGTCAATTTCTACAAATTATGTCTCCTTCAAAAATTTACATTTTTAGCCTGAGGTGACCCCTAAACTTGATGTCGTTTTCGTTTTTGACGATAATTTAACTTCCTAGTCTCCAAAAATGACAAATAAATAGTTCATATTGAATAATTTTTTGTTACGAATCCAATGATGTAATCGAATCTTAATAATTCTTTCTCTACCAATAAGTCACTATTTTAGCCTGGTCCGACCCGATAATCGAGGATTTTGCAATTTTTATATTCGGACTCGCATTTGAGCGTGCTTACAGGCTAAAATATATTTTTCGATCATTTTGAATCCAATGGTGAGGTCAGATTCCATTAAAAATGATCAAAAATATCCTAAAATTTTACCCTAAAGTCCCACTTTCAAGATTTTCTTAAAATTTCAATATTTATTTTTTTTCCTCGAGATACGAATTGTAAATTCAGGGTTTTACATTTATAATCTACGAATTTATTGATAAAATACCAGCAATTTTGCCTTACCAACGATCTCGTTGGTAATTTATTAACGAATTTTCTTGATTATAAAAGTGACGAATTCACTGGGAAAACATGTTTTGGGAATTAAAATGCACAATGTACCGAAACCAGAATTTGTACATAAATTGCCCACGTTTTGAGAAAAACACCTTGAACCAAAGCAGTTTTTTAGAGAATTGTTATTGCCACACCAACTTTGTGCAATGCTTTGTTGATTTACATAGGAATTGGTGTGGCATTAGTAAAAGTTGGTGTGGCAATATTAACTCTCTTGCTTATAAATTGGTGTGTTATAAGAAAATGGTGTGTTAATAGAAGTAGATGTAGAAATATAAGCTCTCTTGCAGGAAATGCAACTACGCTCTTACAGTTTTGTTGCTTTATTCAGACAAGAAACCCAAAACACTATTCTATCTCCCTATTTAACAACTCGTCCATTTCTGTAAAAACCTTCAATACCACCAATCAAATGGAAAATCTCCCAAAACACATTGTAGGCATCAAAAATTTTGAAGTGACCCCATCTTAGAAAATTTAAAGAGACCTTGCAACTATATAAATTATCGGAAAGTCCCTAAAATCAAATTTTGGCTTATACATTTTAATTCGGACTCATTGATTGAGACGGACCTCATTTGGTTTGGGTTTGGACTATCGTAGATAAAACCCATGATTTAAAACAAAGTTGAGTGATCCACATATTAAATGTTGAGCCCCACAACCAACTAAATGAGTTTGACCCACCAACAATCCATAGAATCCTTAATAATGAATTTGAACGAGTTTAACCTTTAAACAAACCAATCAAATCTCTTTAAGTTAGGATATAATTGAAAAGTTAAACTATTTTTAAGTTTATAAATACCAAAGTCTCTTTCATTGGAAAGGGGATCTGGATCACTTTATCTCAAAAGACAGAAGCTCGTCCTCTAGAGAAGAAAAAGCTCTCAAGCTTTCCTTTAGAGATAAAGTAAAGCTCTTCAAACGATTCAAACTTCGATTAAAGAGAAGATCAACCCTAAATCTCTTCTTCGAAAGGTAAGAAATTCTTTTCAATCGATAAAACACTTAGCCCGGGGAGAAGAAAAATCTACAAAAACCTCTAAGAAAATCAAGCACAAACAAAGTCACAATCAAAGTAACATTTTTAGTCGATCATGCATGAAGCTCAGATAAAAGAAAACTACACACGTTATCTTTATTTTTGTATTTGACTGTTAATCAAAAGAAAACACTGAGATTTGTACCCTCATTTTCATCAAAATCAATCGAATCATTTGGGATCTTATTTCACGAATCTTGATGTAAATCTCTGAAATTTGTTGTCGACAAATTTTGGGCACACCCGGTGGAATCATTTCAACCTCTTATCTTTCAGTCAAGTACAAAAACACCAATAACATCATCAATGGCATCTCGCAATGCCAACGTTATCACATCTACTACTGCTCAGAAAAGGTAAGAAAATCTTTTCTTCCAACTTTAAATCCACTCAGGTTATCAGTCACGATCATCTTATAACGTGAACAATGACGAAAACTAGTAGAGCCTCTCCAACATCTCTCCAAGAAGTATGCTACAAAAACGACACTCACAACGAAGATAATATGAACAGACGTTGTGAAAGACGATTCATCGAATTTTGGATCTGATTCGAAGTCAAATAAGGGATCATCTAGATCTCTATCAATCACTTTCCTATCACAAACTCAAACCTTTATCAGAGCAATAATGACAATTGGAACACTAACGATAGCAGAACAAGTTGCCTAGATGACAAGCACCATCAATAAGTTGACAAAGACAATGAAAGAAAAAGATATTCAAATTGCCACCCTATTCAGTTGTTTAGAGCTGAAGGATAAAGAAAATGAATCAAGCGCTGGACCCTCGCATCCTCTAGAATTCACTCCCAAAACATACAACGTTCCTCGTGAAAAAGAGCAACAAAGAGACTACTCTGGATCTATTACCTAACTTTCTTTTCAACAACTGCAAGCAATGATTACTAAAATCATTCGCACTCAATATGGGGGCAAGCCACAGTCCTCATTGGTAAGAAAGAACAGGTAGAGGAGCATAAGCTAGAAACTAAACAGATCAGGGTGAATCAACCAAAGTTAGACGCCTTCCACAGTTGTGCTACCAATCTCGATATTTCGTTACGTACCACAATCATGATGAAAGTCGGGACAATCCCCTTTTGAAGTGATTTCTTCAAAGTCCAAGTCTTTTGTTTCTAAATTTAAACTGGAGATGCTAAAAAAAGAGTTAATCTTTTCGATTACACCTTTCTAGAAATCTTACACCGCAAGGACACTTATCGAAGAATTTATCCTAACTAGATTAATCGCAAAGAACCATATTGACAACCCCACAAAGGTAGAGTCCAAAAGTTGGTTCTATTCTCAAGCTTCAAAGTTAGTCGAAATCGCTGATTACAAGAAAAGTGAACCTATACGATTGAGTGAATTACCACTAATCGATCAAATTCATGGCTTAACTACAATACAAGTCAAGCTTGTCAAGTTAAAGAAAAAATCTCATTCAAATTAGCAGGGTTAGATTATATACTAGAGGCTCCGATCAAAATTTCAAGGATGAAAACGTCAACTTCACAGCATACCACAGTGGTGGTTATTGATGAGTTTGTAAAAGAAACACCAGTCCCATGCACATTGATTTTTATCAAATTGGTGGCCACGTCCTGACCATGTTGGTATTTGACCAATTGGGTATGTTAGATGACTATCACAATGCACAAATTCATAAATCTCGTGCCTCTGTGTTATTTACACTTGGTCAGAATGTCAGGCTTAACTTACAAAAAGAATCATAACATCAACATGGGTAAAAAAATAAACATGTTGAATATAAAGATAGTGGTGGCTTGTATATCACTATTCCGTCTCGTAGGAAGCGACAAGTAACTTTAGAAGTCTCGATATCATATGCATTAGTTGTGAAACGACGCACCATCATCCTTATGAACCAAACGAGCAATAGTCAAGCTTCAACTATGAAAATAGACAATTCTTAAGATGTTTCCGTAAATTATATCACCATTGAGGAATTCCCTGAAGGAGATTATTTATCATTAGATGAAGAACTCAAAAATGCTCAACTTGTATTCGAATAAGGCGAATAAGCCACTATCGATGATTTGAAAGAAATAAACCTCAGTACGATGGAAGAGTCACGACCACATTCGTTAACACTCTTCTAAGCCATAATGAAGAAATTGAGTACTTCAAGTTGTTACAAGAATACAAAGATATTTTTGTTTGGACTTACAAAAAAATACCAGGACTTGACCCGAAAATTGTTGTTCATCAACTCATAGTCAGACACGAAGTTCGCCCAATAAAATGGGCATAATATCACTTTTTACTAGAGTTGGTATCACAGATTGAGACATAGGTCAACAAATTAATCGAAGCCAATTTTGTTCAAAGAGTAAAATTACCAACCTGAATTTTCAATATAGTTCCTGTTAAAAAGAAGAATGGACAAATTTGAGTGTGCGTAGATTTTTGTAACTTGAACATTGTGTGTCCAATGGATGACTTTTTACTCCCAATCATAAAACTTATAGTTGATGCGGCTATGGGATATGATGATTTATCTTTCATGAATGGATCTTTTGACTATAACCAAATTCAAATGGGATCAAAAGATGAGGAACTTATAGTCTTCTGTATCCCAAAAGACATATATTATTATAAAATTATGTCTTTTGGACTTAAAAATATTGGTGTTACTTACCAGTGAGCTATGCAAAAAATCTTTGAAGACATGGTATATGATAAAGATGAATGTTACATTGATAACCTAGTAGTAAAGTCCAAGAAAAGAGAGGATTACTTGCAACATCTATGTGATATCTTTAACAGACTTCGAAGATACCAACTCGAGATAAACTTACTAAAATGTGTTTTTAAAGCTTTCTCAGGTAAATTGTTGGGATTCGTGATTTGTCATCGCAGTATTGAAATCGATCGAAGTAAGATTGAGGTTATCAAAAAGATGTCAACACTAAAAAACATTCAAGAGTTGAAAAGTCTACAAGGTCAATTTGCTTACATTTGTAGATTTATTTCAAATTTAACTTGACGTTGTCATCTCTTTAGTTGATTGATGAAAAAATATACACCATTTGAATGGGATGAAGCTTATGAGAATGTTTTGAAAAATATTAAGGAATATCTTTTCAAGCCACCTGTTCTATTTGCCTCAATTTCTGAGAAACTATTGATTCTTTATATCAGTGCACAAGAAATGTCACTGGGGGCATTGTTGGCATAATAAAATAATGAAAGAAAAGAAGACGCACTCTATTACTTGAGTCAAACTCTCGTTGGTGCGGAGGTGAATTATTTACCCATCGAGAAAATGTGTTTATCATTTATCTTTACCACAAAGAAATTTTGTCATTACATGTTATCACACACAATTCAACTCACTACATGAATTGATCCACTCAAGTACATCATGACAATACCAGTTTTGTTAGGAAGATTAACTAAGTAAATTCTTATTTCATCAGAGTTTGAGATTGTTTATGTCTATGAAAAGATTGTGAAGGGTTAGGCATTAGTTGACTTTCTTGTATACTATCTTATCCCAATAGATTATGAGTTGTCTCACAACTTACCTGATAACGAAGTTTATTCTATGGATATCCTTCTAGTTTGGAAATATTCTTTTATGGCACAACTCGAAAGGGTGGAGTAGGAGCAAGCATCATTTTAGTCATTCCTCAAAATGAGATGTTACCATTCTTGTTTATTTTAATGAGACAATGTTTAAACAATATAGCAGAGTTCTAGTATCTAATCATCGAGCTTGAACTTGGACTAGAAATGAAGTTACATCAACTCTTTGTGTACGGGGAATCACAACTCGCCATCAACCAACTCTCAACAGAGTATGATTTTTGGAAGGAGTTAAAATCTTATCACCTCTATGCTGTGCAACTCATAAATAAATTCGAAGACATCGTCCTCAGGACATGTACCAAGAATTGAAAATAAGCAAGCCGATGTGTTAGTTAGTCTTGTTATAAGTCTAGCTATGCTAGAAGGAAATACAATAACTATTCTTATTTGTCAAACATAGGTAATACCTTCTCAAGAATTTGAATATTGTAAGCTACTTAAAGTAAATGTGGTTGAAATATTTGAAGTTGAAGTTGAAGACTAGAGGCAGCCACTTATCAACTACCTCTAGTATGGGAGTTGCCAAACGATCTGAAGCACAAAATCAAGATATGTCATAGGGCATCTCAATTTTTATACTTCAATGATAAGTTATATTATCGTTCTTTCAACGACATCTTTATGAGATGTTTCGGAGATGTTGAAGTTCAGGACACTTTAGAAGAAGTTCACTCTGAGGTGTGTGGTTCACATCAATCTAGATTGAAACTCCATCATAATTTGAAAAAGATGGAAATCTAATAGCCTATTATGGTGAAAGATTCCTTAGATTACGCAAAAAGGCATAAAATTTATCAGTTTCATGGAGATTACATTCCTTAACCACCAGAACCGTTGCATCCTACAATCGCATATTTGCCCTTGATAGGTGGGGACTCGATGTTATCGAACCACTTCCAAAATCTTCAAGGCAATACATTTACATCCTTGTTGCAACATATTATTTATCTAAATTGACTAAAGTAGTTCTCTTTCGAGAAGTAAAAAAAAGAAATGGTAGTCAACTTTATTAAAAATAATATCATTTTCCATTATGGTATTTTGCGATATATTATGACAGATAATAGAACCTTTTAGCAATGTCTTGATGGATCAGTTCTGCATGAAGTTCAACATCAAGTATAGGTGCTCTATGATGTACAACGTTGCAAAAAAATGGACTTGCTGAAGCCTTCAACAAAATCCTTTGCAAACTTCTCGAAAATTATCTTAAAATTGAAAAAAAAAATGGCATGAGCGAATTGGGGAAGCATAATGGATATACAGAACCTCATACCGTACCCCTACATAGGCGACACTATACTCATTAGTTTAAGGAGTTGAACCGGACTTCTTTAGAAACGTCAGATACCTTCACTAAGGATCGTAATCCAATAAGGTCTAACCTACGATGAAAAGGCCAAGTTACATCTAGTTGAAATCGATACATTGGATGAGAAGAGATTAAATCGCAATCTAAGAAGGCCCTTTTGTCATACGCCTTTAATAAGAATGTTCGATCACGTTCCTTTCAAATCGGTGACTTAGTGTTCGTTATGCAGCGACCAATCATCCTCTCACATTGGTTTGAGAAGAAGTTTGATCCAAAGTGTGATAGGCCTCACAAAATGAAAAATGTGTACACTAACGGTGCATACCTTCTTGTAACATCAAAAGGATTATGTCCTGGTCTAATCAACGACAAGTTCCTTAAATGATATTATGTTTAAAAGAAGCACGTTCTTGACACGGGCCTAAACTGTCTAACAATGTTCATTATCGTATGAGCTTAAACTACATGATACTCTTGACTAACAAAACTTAAAATTGTAAACGATTCAAGAAAATACAAAAATAAAAGGGCTCGCTAGATTGAAAATCTGAGAGGACGGTCTAGGTAAATTTTAGAGCATTATCCATTTGAAATACATTATGATTTGATCCTATTTTGTGTACGTAGGTAGCTTGTAAAGTTACCTCAGGTTCAACCACATAAAAAAAATATTTGTATAAGGAAATGAGAAAATTTTATTAATTTCAATTGAAATGAACAATGTCATAATTTCCCATGTCCTATATAGTAATAAAAAAGGGGAAATAATGAACTTAATATTTCTTCAAAGCCTCCTCACCGCTGCTCAAGCAACTATTTTGTAATCATCAATGATTGGAGTATTAAAGAAGCGAGTGCACTCAATCTCAATAGTAAGTAAAGCCTTCCCCTCTTCTTGAACTTGGGTATTAAGAAACTCTTCAGAAGTAATGACTTGTAGTAGCATTTATCTAATTTGAGTCAACTCGACTTCTAACTTAGTATCTCTTTTAGTCAGTTCAACTATTTTCTATTTAGCCTTAGTCAATTGTGTGCATAAACTATCCACTGATTGACATTTTAGTTAAGTTTCCTTATCCCTGACAGATAGTTGAAGATCCTTATTATCTATTAACAAAGATAATAAAGCTCTCTCTCATCTAGAAAAATACACATCCACTTCAAATATATATTGACTCAAAGAAATTAACAAAAGGCGTAAGATCAGTTCTAAAAACATCTTTGAGAGAAAAAATGATTATAGGCATATGAAGAGATTGTCATTCTCCAAGATTAAAAAAATCAATATTAAACATCAATTAAACCCTAGATCGAAAGAATTCATCATGAGCTCTCTGAAGTACTTGTTGTATACATAAGTTGATATCACTATCATGTAAAAAAGCTTGTTGAGTTTGGGTAGAAACAGTAAACATCCCACGTGACTTCGGGGCAATCACTAACAAATCAACCAACTTATTGGAAGTAGGTAATGCCAAGGTGACATGATTCGTTTGTGTGGTTGATGGAGTACCATGTGTGCTTTGGGAAGCTCCCATAACTTTTCGAGAGGTTTTTAATGCCAGTCAAGTTCAAAACCCCTCCGTTAAGATGATTAACATTCCAAATATCTTCAATACCTAAAAAATAGGGATGTCTACAAAATCCTCAATGCAAATCAATTGATGATTCTATAAGAATAATCAAATTACAAAAAAATATATAACTTTCAAATTGAAAACATCTATCAACGATTTAAAATAAAGAAAATATACATAATACGAATACGACGGTGTAGTCGATAAGAGAACATAGGAACATGCCAATTTAACCGCCTCGGCTATGGTATTCAATATTCCAGACTTCCAATCCGATATGGAATCCCATTGTTATAATATGATTTTATGACCGATCTAGCATATCAAGATTGGATGACCATTTATCCGGCTCAGATTGGTTATTGACCAAAAATCCAATACTGAGTTCAATTAACAGTGAAGTCGACTATTTGATGACTATATACTAATAGTGATCACTAATTATCCCAAGAAACCCCTCGCATAGAAGTGTATCAAGAGACAATGCATGTGAACCTTGACTATCTTTGCATTATACAAAGATCGTCTTTACACACAAAGTTCCCTAGTAAAAAGTAGAAGAAATTTTTAGATATCATAAGTTGTAATATGCTCTAAGGTATCCCATACTACCAAAAAGCATATGATATCTAGTGCTGTCATAGATTGACCCGTCGCTTCTGAATACACATCAACGCGTCACTCCTTATAGGTTTTCCATGACCTTTTTTTTGTAAATAAATAGTTTTTGTTTTGTAATATATATACTAATTTTTTTAATTAAAAATACAAGTAAGGTTCGGTAATGCTCTCTAATGACATATATCTATTTCTCCATCTATCCATCTATCTTATCTCACGTAACTGTAGGAACGTAAGATATACATCTATATATCTATCATGTTTTACGTGGCATGGCCACTGCATATGACTTGAAGCACTGTCCCATCAATCAATCGAGAACATATATTCTCTCTATCCATCAATCAATCAATTGATCAATCTATCATCTAACTTTCTATCTATCGTCTAACTTTCTATATATCTATCTAACTATTTTTATTTTTAAAGTCGTTCAAGATTCATAAAGTATCAATCAATTCCATTCGATGGTTTTGGTTGAGCAGAAAGACTCAGAAAATATGATAAAGTTATAAGACGTAAAAACTACGAAAATTGTGAAAATTTGGTTAAGTGTTGAAAAAAATAACAGCAAATAGAAAACTTAGAAAAAATTTCTTCATTCTCTAATTTTTTTCTCGAAAATCATCCAAAATCAATACAAAAATTATCGAATTGCTTTTAAAACATTACACAACTTATAAAAACTTTAATTATATAAAATAAACCAACATCTATTGAAAATAATTACGCAAACACGATTCAATCCATTTAAACATGTGTGAATTTAACGAAATAATCGAATAATGGGAAGAATAACCAAGATCACAAGAATCAAATGTAATTTTTTTTTTATATGAAATTTGCATATAACTAGAGGGTAGAGGGGAAGGCATACTATTTATATAGTTTTTGACAATTGATCGGAGGTAAAGAAAGGGCACGAAAGTTGAGATTGAATGATATTGAATGCGAAATGGTCGGGTGGTTGCGATACTCTTGATGACAACACTCCTTTTCCCTTCTATGATAGAGGACGAATCTTCTCCCAAGTAGATGAAATCCTGAGTAGAATGTATTGAACCCCACTCGCTAGTTTTTGACGAGAGATGGAGAGAACGAAAAAGAAACTAGGATCAATGACCGTAAGGTTGTAGAGCTTGTTGACATCGACAACTTCTTTTTCGTTTTCAAAACTCAACGATGACTCGTTCACAACAGATCTAGAAGAGAAAATGGTGTAAACCCTTGGTTCTCAATCAACTAATGTTTGGGTCATTGGAGAGAAAATAGTGAAATAAAATAAAGTTAGGTTTCTTTTATTTAAAGACATTGAGGGCATAATTGGTATTTCTCATTTATTTATATTTTTTGCGGTAACTCGACTTTCCGGACTCGAAAATCAAAGACTGAATATTCTATTTTTTATAATTTTTCGTTGCGGACCTAATGGTGTGATTGGGTTTTTCTAATTCTTTCTCTAACGAAAATTCACCTTTTTAAGTCCCGTACGACACAAAAATCGAAGATTTTATAATTTTTTTGTCTAAACTTGAATTCAAGTGTGCTTACAGGCTCAAGTATATTTTTCAACCATTCTGAATTTATTGGTGATAATGGATTTCCCCAAATATTAATAAATCAAAATTCAAACTTTTAAGTCCTTAAAATAAACTTAAATTCACTGAATTAAACTTAAAATCTAATATCGAAATACATGTTAAATTTGTAGTCAATTTCAAAAGGTTTAAGTCGGACAGGGCACTTCCGAATTTTGATAGAACCCTCTTTAAAGCAAGCCACGTTGCTTTTTATAAGTATTTTACATCCTACATTTTATAAATATTTGACCTACGTCTTAGAGATAACACGCATAATTCAAAGAAGAGCGTTGTACCAAACTTTTGAAGCTGTTGACTTCAAAATTTAAGAACTCAAAATAGATTTTTGTTTAATGTTTTGATGATAATGATGATCATTTCATGTATTTATTATTTTCAAGTTAATGTTTCAATGAAATATTAATTCTAGATATGTTAGCATAGCAAAAGGTTATAGTGTCATGGATTTTGGATTGGTGGCCTTTCCATCCAAAGTTATGGGTGATGATGTAGAAAGCCAAACAGTATCATCAGGGTCAGGGATAAATGTTGCTGAGCTTGTGGTTGCTAAAGGGTTTGGTACCGTCATTAAACATCAAGATTTTGATGCCTCTTAACTACTGAAACACGTGCCGCAACTGGGAAGAAATAATGGACATAAGGTTAGAAATGACCTCTTTTAATTTACTTTCTAGAAGATTATATTTATGTGTCTTCTTTTATCCTAGCTGTTGGAAAGGTTAGGATAACTTTTGTTAAGGATTAGGATTTCTTCTTCTAGATTTTGAGAGAGAAAGGGAGGGATGTACAAGGGTTCCTGGACTTGGGTTTGAGATTAGTTTTTCTTGTATTTGTAGACACCCCATTTTTGCACTCGCCTGATTAATCAACTCGTCAACTCAATCGCAATGATTCCCAATGATGGATGTGTATTCCATTGTTTTATTTTGTTACCAGATGTGTTTCAAAAATCCGGATGAGGTATCTCGAATTGACAAAATCTTAGAAACCACGCTACGCTAGGAAAATACAACCCCAAAAACATAGAAACCATCATCTTGCAGACCAAAAAGAAGCTTTACGATAAAAATCACTAAAAATTGATCAAATTATCAAAATACCCCTAACCTCAAAACAACCCTAGAGCCTACGTTACGCTTAGAAAAACTCATTTAAACACATAAAATAACAAATCGAAACCAAATAAATCATTTCGCCAATTTTAACAGAATTTGACAAAATTACGAAAATGCCCCTCATAAAGTTCACGACCATTTCACACAAAAAATTTCATAAATAACACAAAATAATATTTCCATTGAATTCCTTACGAAAAATTGATTCTAAAACATCCTAGAACATTAAAAATCGACTTAAAACATGAAAAGTCCTCTCCGGGGGTAAAACGGTAATTTCACAATTTTCATAATTAAAATTTTCGAAATTAATAAATAAAATATTAAATAATTAAAGTGAAACATTGATGAAATTAATTTAAAATTTTGAATTAAAAAATCGATCAATCAGACTTTCAAGTAAAATTGTTGAGGATTCGTGAGATATTTCTTTAAGGACCCCTCCATTTGGGGTCCAAAGAATTAAAGAAATAATGGAGGGGAGTTCTCCAAAAATTAAAAGTAAATCAAGCAAGACTGAAGTCAAGGTATTAAAGTCAATCAAGTGAAACTGAAGTCAAAATTAAAGTCAATTAAGCAAGACTGAAGTCAAGATATAAAAGTCAATCAATTAAGACTAAAGTCAAAATATTAAAAGTCAATCAAATAAGACCAAAAGTCATAATAAAATTCTAATTAAATAATAATTATATCTAATAGAGTTCTAACTAAAAATAATTTCACCTAAAACAATTCTAATTAAAACACAATTCTACCTAAAACAAGTCTAAGTAAAACACAACTCTAATTAAAAGAACTCTAATTAAATACTAACTCTAGCCAAATCAACCCCTAAAAATATCTATAAATAGAGGTGCTCACACCCTATTTTGGTATCAAATCATAAACCCTAAGAGAAGTAAGTCTAAAAGCCCCCTAACCTCCCATAAACCCTAATTTTGGAGTCCCAACTCCTTATCTAACATCCCTCCTTCAATTTTAGCCTAGAAAATACCTAAAAGCTCTCCAAAAACACCCTCAAATCCGCAACAAACTTGAAGAGTTCAGATCCAAAAACAAGGAGATACCTTGATCTCGGAGATCCGAAATCAAATCCGGAGACAGAATGAAGCAAGGGAGTACGGTACAAGGAGCTATTATTGTTAGATCTGAGGGAGCAAAATCCTTGCTATCGGAAAGGTATAAAATTTTTTATTTTTATTTTTATCTAGGTTTTTAGCAATGTGATTTATTTGGGAAGTTAGTAGAGACCGGCTTTGGCTGGACGGGGTTGGTGCCTAACACCTTCCAACCCCGTAACATGATTCTCGAATTCAGTTTTTTCTGTTTTAAATTAGTCCTTTATCTATTTAGTCATTGATCGGTTCCTAGACCGTAATAACTAGGTGGCGACTCCCAAACCTCAAGGGTCAAAAGCGGATCCATGCACCCCGCGGATCGAGGGCGCTTTCAGTGGCGACTCCACTGGGGACCTTGAGGATCAGACTTGAAAAACCCAAGTATGGGAGTATTGCCAATGACCTAGTTTTTTTTATTTTAGTTTATTTTATTTAATTCTTAGTTAGTTTCTTTTTATTATTCGTGCATTGTTTTTATTTTTGTTAGTACATCATTAATTATCTGATCCTACTCGGAGCACTTCGATCTAACATGTTAATATTTATGGTTTAATCAAGGGCCATTCGGAATGATTCTAAATAATGCGATATTTCAATATGTATAATTTTGTTGAGGGTGGAATAATGATCATTGAGGATGGATTAATAAAACGAAAGGGATTTTTTTTAGTTATTCCTCCTTTTAGGGTATGTCGATCCATTTTTGGATAACAAATAATTTGTTGTTTTTAAGAAACATGTTTGATAACGTTTTTTTTTTTTTTTTTTAAAGGGGAATTTTTTTATTAGTTATTTGTTTTTTTTTTTGCTTATTACGTAGGTATTCGATCTTTGTTAGTAGGCAAGACATGCTGTCCATTGACAGCATATAGAATTTCAAAAACAAAAAGAAAAAATAAAAAATTCTGCCGACAGAAACTTTCATTGGTGTGTGCTTAGTATAAACCAATGTTTTTGGGGTGCTGTTAGTAGAAAACTTTTTAATTATTTCTGTTTCACCCCTTTTAAATAGTTTTGTTTTAAAAAGGATCCATTGTCTTCTCCAATTGGTGCTGTCGACCTCAACAAAGAGAGATCAACTCCTCAAGGGTTTCAAACTCTTGTTTTTGGTTTGTGAAGCTCGAACGATCCAAAACTTGGACGTTTGAGTTTGTTTTCAACTTCAACACCATTTTCAATCGGTTTTCAACCATGTCCGTCGGGTTTCCAACAGAGGTCGAACGGCTGGTTCATTCAATCCAGTTGAACCTCCATTTTTATTGATTTTCAGCCATGTTTTTCGCATTTTTCAATAGAAACCGATCGGATTGTTCCTTCAAACCAACCGCACCCTCAATTCTAAACGGTTTTCAGCTATATTCATGGTATGTTGAACAGAACCCGATCGGCCTGTTCTTTCAAGCCAATCGAACCTTCTTTTTTAGTCGATTTCAAAGCCGTTAAGACTCAAAGAAACTTCTGATCTCATCTGATTTAGAGGCGTGGAATCTGAAATCGTTGAACCTCGTCAACCTTGAAGGTTCAGTTTCATGAGAATCCATGGTGTAGACGTGTAGAATTTTTGCCGATTCGGATCGGCAAGAAATCTTAGGAAATGGCCAGATTTTGCAAAGTCTGCCATTATTTCCAAAGCTCTTCTTGCAGGCTCGATGTGTCTGCAAATTTGCTCCATAAAATGGTAGAATTTGATGGCTTTGTAGATCAAGGAATTGGAGGGAGAACAGAATCATATGTATTTGTTTTTTGGTTGGGTTAAGATCATCGAGTAAGGGCTGCGTTCAAAGGCAATTTTTAAGCGAACCATTACATACTGTTTTGAACTCCAATGAGTGCCATTTTTAAGCAAATCCTTCCATACTGTTTTGAACTCGAGAATGTGTTTTTAAAATAAAAAAAAAGGTTCAGCAATATGGTACAAGAAAAGACTCATGCGTTGACAATGATCGAAGTGAGTTTGTTTTAAAAAAGGGAAAATCGAATAAATCGTTGGTATTGGTAGCAACCTAAATATTTTTAGTACTCTTTGTTGAGGAGTTTTAGAGAATTATTGGTAACACCCTATTGTTTATTTATAATACACCAATCTAAATGTAAACAATTATTTGCCTTTGAAGATAATTGGCGTGTTGTAAATAAATATTGGGTATACTAATAATGTCTCGAAATGTTATCCCAAACGATGAAATAGATAATGATTCTGGTTCCTTTGTGAATTGTTATTGACTCACCAATTGTTCTAAGGCCGCCTTAATGATTTACGTGGAAATTGGGGTGACGCTAGTAAAAGTTGGTTTGTCAACAACAATCCACTTGTTGGTTAGTTTTTTTTTTTCTTAGGATTTTGTTTTTGTTTTATTTTAAAAAGGGCATTTGGTTTTAAAATCTCCATCTTAACATATATCCAGTCATCCTCAAGTCATTATGCTTTGAAATTCTGAATTATTTTGGGCCATTCGAAATAACCCTTGATCGAAATACATAAAGAAGTAATGCCAGATTAAATATTTGATTCTAACATGGATATGTGTGCTTGATATACTTAATGTGTTTATGCGATTGGAATGGTGTTGATCTTGATTGAATATTCACATGATTCGAATGTTTTTTTTAAATATTCATGTAATCCAATGTACGATTGGTTTGTTTGAGCCCATGGGTCCATTTGTTTGAAAAAGGCCCCGGGCACACCCCACCCTGTTTTGCACACACCACATGCACGTTTACTATTTTGCGTACTTACACGTCCCATATAGCCAACGTGGCACTAGTGCGTGGCCCGGTCTCTTCGGAGATGCGAAGTCATTCATGAAAACCACAACTCCAGTCACGTACCTTAGGGTATATCAAACTGGGGGGCATCAATATTGTCTGATCAGATGATTCTGAGAGGTATATTGATGCACCCAGGCTGGAGTGACTGGAGCCTTTAACCTATTGTAAGCCACACAGTCACATGTCCCAATTGCCATCGTAGTACTAGTACGTGATCGGTCCCCTCGTGGGATGCCAAACCATTTATGAAAGCTACAACTCTTGACTCGTACCCGTTGGTATAAAAGATAATCTAAGTATATCAATTGCACTTCTTGGTCAAAATCGGTACCTAAGCAAGATCTTACCCCGCTGTACCTTACTGTACGAGGGGGATAGACTACGTCTATTCTAGACGAGAGGTATTTAAGTGGGCCCTTACTCTGCATTGTGCGCCACCTCTCAACTGGAGATCGAACTGGCTGTTTTTGGCTTCAGAGAAGTGAGTTGAGGTTTTAGATTGTCACCTATACGGTATATCAAACCAAGTCACCACGTATCGAAAGGTATATAAGAGTGCTTGGGCAAGGGTAGCCAGATAAAAATGCATTGCACGTAGTAAGCTTAGAGTCTAGAAACCTTCCCAGTAGGTCACGACTCGAACTTATCGTGGGTGTTCCCGGGTTGTTTATTGAATGGAGTCTGTTGATTGATGAATGTATGTGAGTGATGTGAATGGTGTTGATCGGAGTGTATGATTGTCCTCAAGGATCAAATGTTGTTTTTGAAAATTAAAATGGATGCACCAACCCAATAAAGAACCCATTCTTTTACAATAATGACCCAGTCCATCCCGATCCAACAATCATGGTGGGCCGAACCATTTAAATTGAAAATGGAAATCAAATTTTCAAAAGAAGACAAATAATTTACGAAAAGAAAATTATTTTTCAGAAAAGAATGTTTTCCAAAAAGAAATGTTCTCTAGAAAAAATATATTTTCCAGAAAATATTTTTCTTAAGAACAAGATTTTCCAAAAGAAAATGAAAAATTGATATTTTACATTGACCTTGGAAGAGTACTAAAATACCCTTTTGTGTCGAACCAGGATGCTAGTCGCAGGCGATAACCCAATCGATCAGTTAGTCAAAACAACCATCATAGGAATGCACCCTGTAGAGAAAATCAATTTTGAGAGATTCATGTTGAGGAGTGCTCTTTTTTTCCATGAGTTTGAGATAGAATGGAACCTCTTACATGCTATGGCTAAACGATGGAACCCCTACCTCCACATATTCCATATGGGGTATATGCATTTATGCCCTACTCACAAGGATTATTACGGCATCATGAGGATATCCACTTCATGACCTCTAGTCAGGCCCTCATTGAAGACCGGATATTCTGGTGAACTCGCCACAGGACTAAACATTTCCAAGGAAGAAGCCAAGGTCTTAGTCAATGACGGGAGATTGAATTTAGTACCTTTACTGGGCACGTATCGCTCCCGCAGTCACCCTATCAATGTAAAACTTGAAGCCTGGTGAACCACTAGGAATTATCGATTATGCTTGAGAATCCTAGCCCAATACATACTGATCTCTAATAGTGATGGCCAAACTATCCCTGAGTCTTTCATAGATATAGCTTCTCAACTCTCAAGGAAAGTCAACCCAGTACCTCTCATCCTAGCCGAAACCTTCTCAGGTTTAGATCCCATAAAAAATTGTAAGCGGGAAAGCTTCATGGGAAGCCCTTACTTACTCTATATGTGGCTTTGTGATCGTCTCAAAATCTTAGAGGTTCCCTCAAACCTCGAATATGGACCAGAACATTTTTCCAAGAGAAACCTGTTAGTGCGTCACAACTCAATCAAAGCTTGGAGCAAATGGTTAGACTCTTGCCTCGCCTGTCATATTGATTTTAGGTGCCCTTGGTGGATGACTGATCCTCCTGTTCTAGGAACCAAAGGATCCTACTATGTCCGTCTGATTGGTTTAGAAGAAACATCTTTTTATCATCCTAATCTGATCCCAGAACAGTACGATGTACCTACAGAGTTATCCTTACCTCAGCATAAAACTTTCTTTTCCCCCGAACCTTTGACTGAAAAGTTAGTACACCTCATTGAGAAAGCTTGGAACAAGCGCACCTTAGGGTATCCAGACGGACCAGCAGAATTCAGAGAGTCAGTTGTTAGAGCCAAGAGGGTCAAGCCTGACAGCAATCCTGATGACCATCAAGACAAAGCCAAGCGTCCATGTAAAAATAGTTCAAATCAAATTTGTTGAAAGATGTTTTAATAAGAACATATTGTTTATCATTTTCAATAAAACTATTTTTCTTTTTGAATAAATATTTATTTCCTTTTCAAATACTCATTGTGTGAATGGATTAATTAATGGATTGGTGCACAAATCTCAATAGAATGATTCTTAAAAATGTTATCAAAGGGGGTAATACTGAAATTGACTAAATCTACTTTGATGGGGTCATATAGGATTATCATTGCGCCCAAACTCAAGCGTCCACCTACTAGTTGGAGTCGTAAGTCCAGTCGGTTAGAAAGAACCACAGTACCAAGTCAACAAGCAGAGATGGCTTCAGAATCTGAGCTCACAGAGATCCGTAAGATCTTGGCAGTCTTTACAAATGATATCAGCAATATAAAAAGTAAAGTGGAAATGTTGGAACAGACCTCGGAATCGACGGGAATTCCTCTAAATGACCTAAAAGGAAAAAAGGTAGAAGAGAAACGTCCACGTGAAGTCTTTGAACTCGACGGAGACGAAGAGTATGTTGATGAAAATTCGACGTTATCTAATAGAATGTCTCAATTATAGTCAACAATGAAGAGTATAAAGGGTATTGATGAAATTACAGCAGGTATTGAAGCTTTGAATCGCATCCCTAGAATCCATTTGCCAGAAAAGTTTATGATGCCTGAAATGGACAAGTTCAGTGGGACAGGGTGTGCAAAAACACATCTTAAGGTGTATGTTACCAACATGCGCACTATGGGGCTCAGCGACGAACAAATGACATTGTTGTTCCAAAGAACTTTATCGGGATCAGCACTACGTTGGTTAATGTCTCAAGATCCAGTTACTGTGGGTACATGGGAAAACATGTCAAAGGCCTTCTGGCATCAGTATAAGTACAGTACCGAGATTGAGACTTCAAGAAGGGATTTGGAAGTAACTAAACAGAAAAATGGGGAGACATTCACTGACTTCATTGGTCGCTGGAGGGCCAAGGTTTCTCAAATGTGGGATAGACCTTCGAAGAAGGAATAAGTAGCAATTATCCTAAAGAACCTCTCTCAAGGATATGCTCAACACTTAGTGGCCCAATACCTCCCTACTTTTGAATCCTTGTTGCAAGTCGGGAGCCAACTTGAGGATGCATTTGCCTTTGGAATCCTTACTAACCCCTCAGATAACAAGCCTAAGAAATCATATGCTCCCAAACGCAATATCAATCATACTTACATCGACAATACTTCAGTTTCCCCAGCTCAACCCCCAGCCCGGACTAATAATCAGGTTCACTCGAGTCAACCTCGAACTCCACGTCAATTTACCAATTTAGGGATGACCCTTACCGTAGCTTTGCAAAAACTGTTGAAGAAAGGGTTGTTTACCCCGATTCAACCCTGACCTTTACCAAATCCCTTGCCAGCCGGACACAACCCCAACTTATTCTGTGAATTTCATCAAAATCCTGGCCATCACACGGATCGATGTATCACCCTGTGTCATGCCATTCAAAACCTTATTGATAACAAAAAGATCACGATCCCTAGAGTACCAAATGTCACCACTAATCCAATACCTACCTATCAACCTCCACCAACCCTAAATATGGTTTCTCATACCTCATTGCCATTCGATCCCATCTCTCTTATCCATCCAATCCAGGTCAAATCGCCTAGTTACCCCCATTGCCGGGATAGCTTTCACTGATGAGGTTTTCACTACGAACTATGAACCGTTTGATCTAACCTCGGATGACACATATTGTTTATCCCCGCCTCGTTACGATAGTCCCGCGTTCACTAGTTACTTGTTGGCCCAAATGAATCTGAAAAATCCTGAACCTTTGACAGCCGAAGATCCATACTTGTTGACTGAAGAAGATGAGCCTTTCTCCCTTTCTTGTGATGAAGTTAGATATATGACTCGAGGGGGAAGATTTTTTAAGCCACAAGAACTCTGTGTTAACAATCCTGCAGCCTTGGCAAGAAAAGAAGGAGAAGATCCCACTAAGGAAAGCATCGAAGAAGATAACTCCGTGATCAAACAGTTGAAAAAATCAGGGGCCAATATCTCAGTATGGGGTTTACTCATGGCTTCCACTACTCATAGGGAGGCTGTTCTCAAAGCACTAAACACAGCCCAAGTCTCCCTTGATACTTCTTCAGATCAGTTGGCCAGTATAGTAGGGGCAACTTACGTGGAGAATATCCTATCCTTCTCGGACTCAGATCTCCCGAAAGAAGGGACAGGCCACACTAAGCCGTTACACATTACAATTGACTATAACGGGATGAGGGTACCTCTAGTTTTGATCGATAATGGGAGTGCACTGAACGTTTGCCCGCTGAAAGCTGCTACTTGTCTCGGGTTTAAGACTGAAGATCTCAAGCCTACTAATCAAGGTGTTAGGGCTTATGATAACACCAAGAGGGATGTACTGGGAATTTTGCACCTTCGATTGTCCACAGGCATAGCTGAATTTCCTATGGAATTCCAGGTCATTGACATCCAGTCTTCTTTCAATCTACTGTTAGGGAGACCATGGTTACACCAGATCAAAGCCATCCCTTCTACGCTACACCAGAAGGTCAAGTTTATCAAGGATGGGCTAGTAATTACTCTTCATGGAGATGGTGAAATTGTAGGGATCATAAATAATACTGAGGTTAAGGATAAACCATTGCTTGAGATTCAACCAGAACAACAGGGAGTAGAGCTCAGTAGGTTCGAATTTGAAAAGATATGTTCAGTCCAATGGGATCAAGCCATGAAAGAATATTTTCCAATGGAAAATACCTCTAATTGCTACATGGCCAATATATTCAAGAAAATGAGATTCTTCCATGGTATGGGCTTAAGTCGCAAGCAGTAAGGTATTAAAGAGGCACCAATCATTAAAGAGGTCATCGACACATTCGGACTAGGATATAAGCCTACTAAGGAAGATTGGGCCCAATACTGGAAGACAAAACGGGATAAGGCCATTGCTAAAAGGCAAAGGCGTACCACAGATCTCATTAAAATGAAGCCCTATCGAAAGACCCTTAATGGTTATTTTGTGAAAGAAGGAGAAGACTTCCGTTACTATGGGTTCCCAGAGCCGTTCATTGATCACATCACAGGTACTCGTCTGCCGGGGTTTGAAATCTTCTTTGGCATGGAATGGCCCGAAAAGGAAGCAAGCATAGAAGTTAAGGAGAAGAAAGTTGAAGACTGGCAGCTCGATCTGGACTCCCTCAACATAGATCAGTTATTCATTGAAGATCATGGTATCTTAGTATTGTCAGTTGAGAAAGGAATCCCAAATTCTCAGTCTGTAATCGAACCCGCTGTTGGGTCTCTATCAAATTATCATGTAATCAGTCCTGTGTTGCATGTCAAGGCTAGGTCTGTCGGTCCCATTAGTCCTGTTCAGTCTGACATGCCAGTTGAGTCCTTTATTTCTATTGAGTCAAATAAGTTAGTTGTTTCTACTGAGTCAAGTGAGTCTGTCAAGTCTGCAATGAGTCCTGTTACCCCATCTCTTTTCAATGAAATGAAAGAAATTTTTGATTACCCCGAGCGCAATAATAATTTAACTAATAATCTGGCTTCGGAGGGAGAATCTTCTGACGAAGAACTTCCCCCTGAAATAATCAAATTACTTGAACAAGAAGAGGAACGTCGGGCTCAACCTCGAATAGAGGAAGTAGAGGTTATCAACCTCGGAACAAAAGAAAGTCCTCAAGAAATTCGTATAGGGGTCACTTTATCTCCCGATGAACGCAAAGGGATAGTAGACTTGCTCAGAAAGTTCAAAAACGTGTTCGCGTGGTCTTACGAGGATATGCTGGGGGTAAGCATAGATATTGTCCAACATCGGATTCCGTTATATCCTGATGCTCGACCAATCAAACAGAAACTTCGACGTATGAAGCCAGAATGGACTTTGAAAATCAAAGAAGAAGTTACGAAGCAAATTAACGCTGGATTTTTGGAAGTAGTAGAATACCCTGAATGGATTGCTAATGTCGTCCTAGTACCGAAAAAGGATGGGAAAGTTAGAATGTGTGTGGATTTCAGAGACCTAAACAAAGCAAGCCCAAAGGATAGTTTCCCTTTACCACACATAGATGTTCTAGTAGACAGTACAGCAGGACACGCGTTGTTGTCCTTCATGGATGGATTTTCAGGGTACAATCAGATAAAAATGGACCCTCGAGATATGCAAAAAACTTCATTCATCACATAGTGGGGGACCTTCTGCTACAAGGTTATGCCTTTTGATTTGAAGAACGTCGGAGCTACCTATCAAAGAGCAGCCACAACTTTACTACATGACATGATACACAAAGAGGTCGAAGTCTATGTAGATGATATGATAATCAAATCCAAAGAACGACTAGGACATGTTACAGCGTTAGAAAAATTTCTCACAAGGATTCAAAAGTACCAACTCCGCCTTAACCCACAGAAATGTGTATTTGGAGTAACTTCTGGAAAGTTATTGGAGTTTGTAGTCAGTCAGAGAGGGATCGAAGTAGACCCTGTAAAGATTAAAGCTATCCAAGAGATGCCACCGCCCGAGACTGAAAAGCAGATTCAAGATTTTCTAGGTAAAATCCAGTATGTTAACAGGTTCATTGCTCAACTCACCAACGTCTGCGAACCTATTTTCAAGCTTCTCAAAAAGAATGAACCAACAGTTTGGAATGAGCAATGTCAAAAGGTTTTCGACCAAGTCAAGGAGTATCTCTTAAACCCGTCTATTTTGGTTCCACCCACACCGGGCGAACCACTTCTTCTTTATCTGTCAGTCACAGAAGAAGCTATGGGATGCATGCTTGCACAGTATGACAAAGATACTCGCAAAGAAATGGCCATTTACTACCTCAGTAAGAAGATGTTAGACTATGAACGAAAATATTCATCCTTGGAGAAAACTTGCTTAGCATTAGTATGGGCTACTCAGAGACTCCGGCACTATATGCTGTCTCATTCAATTATCCTATTATCTCGGATGGATCCTCTCAAGTATTTTTTTGAGAAACCGGCGTTGACAGGGAGAACCGCACGATGGTTATTGTTACTATCAGAGTTTGACATCACGCATGTTACATAGAAGTCTATCAAAGGAAGAGCTGTAGCAGAATACTTGGCAGATCACCCTGTAGTAGAAGGAATAAGGCCCGTCGATCAATTCCCTGATAAGAACATCTTGCACGTTAAAGAAGAATCGTAGAACCAAACATGGCAGTTGTACTTTGATGGAGCCGCCAATCAAAATGGGTATGGAATAGGGGCAGTCCTGTTCTCTCCGGAAGGATGCCACATTCCTATCGCTATTAAATTAGCATTTTCGAACACTAATAACACGGCTGAATATGAGGCGTGCATCGCGGGGCTCGAAGCTGCTTTGAACCTAGGCATTACAGAAATTGAAGTTTTTGGGGATTCAGCCTTGGTTATACATCAGTCATTGGAAGAATGGAAGACTAGGGATGAAAAGTTGAAACCTTACCATGAGTATTTGTTAAACCTAGTCAGTAAGTTCAAAGCTATCCTGTTCCAGCACTTGTCAAGGGAGGATAACAGATTTGCTGACTCCTTAGTAACTTTATCTTCAATGATCCATTTGCCCCCTAGCATGGAATTGAGACCTGTCACTGTTGAAGTTAAAGACAAACCCTCATACTGTCATCAGATCAACATTGCTACTTGACTATCCGATGGAAAGCCATGGTACACAGACATAAAGAAAGTGTTGGAAAAACGAGAATTCCCTGAAGAAGCATCGAGGAAAGAACGACAGACCTTACTAAGATTAGCATATCAATTTATCCTGTGCGCAGGAAGTTTATACAAAAGGTTTTATGATGGGATCCATTTGTCGTGTGTTGATGAAGATCAAGCTGAACAGATAATGATTGAATTACATTCAGGAGAATATGGCCCTCACATGAGTGGGAAAATGTTAGCTAAGAAGATTATGAGACAAGGATATTATTGGCCCACGATGGAAATATATTGTCATCACATGGTCAAAACCTGTCATAAGTGCCAAATACATGCGAACCTTATATATGTGCCACCATCTCAATTAGTGGGTCTGACTTCACCATGGCCATTCTCAGTCTGGGGAATTGACATTATTGGTAAAATATCACCTAAGGCATCAAACGGGCACGAATACATTCTGGTTTCCATCGATTATTTTACCAAATGGGTCGAAGTTGCTTCTTATGCTGTCCTCACTGCGTCTCGAGTTGCAAAGTTTATTCAAACGAACATCATCAGTCGATACGGGGTACCTTCGGAGCTAATCTCTAATAACGGGCCGCACTTCAAAGTTGAGGTTATCAAATTGTGTTCAAAGTTCAAAATCTCACACCATAAATCATCTCCTTACTGACCTCAGAACTAACGGAGCAGTCGAAGCAGACATAAGAATATTAAGACTATCCTCAGAAAAAAGTGTCAATCACATCGAGATGGTCAGAAAAACTGCCATTTGCATTATGGGCATATCGAACCTCAATTCGATCATCCACCGGAGCTACTCCCTACTCCTTAATGTATGGAATGGAAGCAGTCTTGCCAGTTGAAATGGAGATTCCATCCTCTCAGGGTTTTCTTAGAAAGTCAGTTGTCAGAAGCAGACTGGGTTCGCCACGGTATGAAGAGTTAAATTTGATCGAGGAAAAAACGACTAAGGGCGTGTATCAAGTGCAAAGCTTATCAAAAGAAGAGTCGCCCGTGCGTTTGACAAGAAAATCAAGGACCCGTCCTTACAGTCGGGGATTTAGTACTCAAAGAGAACAGGGCACCTATTTTTGATCCCAGGGGGAAGTTCAACCCAAATTGGGGAGGTCCGTTCATCGTCAGGAAATATTACAAGAAAAGCTTGTCAGACTTTAAGATCATGATGAAATCGAATTACCAGAACCAACAACCTTGACCCAAATCAAACTGTACTACATTTAAGGAGGCCCATCTTTGGCTGAATCAATCCTCATATTACCTAGTTACACAATCCAACATATCCTTCTCAACCCCTTTCAGTCTTTCAAAAAGAAAAATTATGCATTTTTCTTTCTCAGCCCGATCACCTAACCTAGGGGAGGGAAGTTTCGAACTACGTTTTAGACTGATCCCAAAAATTCTGGGGTACGTAGGCAACCTGAGAAGTTACTTCAGGCCCGATCACATCAAAATAAAAATATATTTCCCATACAAAAAACAATCAAAAAAAAATCAAAAGAAATATCATCTAAAATGGGGAAGAAAATTTAAAGAAAAAGAAATAATTTAAAAGGAAATGCCACACAAGGGGCATTTGAGTTTTTTTAGCCTCAAAATTCCTTTCTTTTTATACCCAGTCCTAAGCCTACCTATAAAAGTCATCCTAAGTACCGCATGAAAAGTCAAGGAAGATGGCAAAACATGATCAGACAGTAGCTCTAGAAGTTCAGAGGAGAAAAAGAAGAAAAAAAAATGATAAAGCCTGCTAAGTTGAAAATCCGAAAAGGGCGACTTAGGCAAAAATTAAGGCAAGCTTGCAGGTTGAAAATCTGAAAGGACAACTTTGGCAACAATCAGAGTCAAGAAAAAAAAAGAAGAGCTCGCTAGATCGAAAACCTGAAAAGGCGATCTAGGCAAAAGCTAGAGCAAGCTTTGCTAGATTGAAAACTTGAAAAAGGAGATCTAGGCAAAAGTTAGAGCATCTACGATCGATCTGAAAATTTTTACTCTCCCAAGTGAACCAAGGGAGATAAGGGTGAATTCTATGATGAGTCTCGAAAGGAAATAATTTTGTACTCTTGAGCCTGACTCAAAACCTTCAATAAAATTAATCAAAATTAAAAGTTGAGTCTTTATTGCGCTTGTGGTAATCAATTATTTCAAACCTTCATACAAGGGGCATTTTCTTTCTTTTTTAATGTAACTTTTCCCCCTTATACTAGGGGCATTTTTTTTTATGATGTGTTCAATTATTTTCAAGGCCATGGTCATTGTCAAACTAGGGGCATTTTGTTTTTGAGCAATGTTAATCCTAAAAGATAATAGAGAACCCCAAACTTAAGGTTACCCTTGATAACAGTTTTTCGAAAAACTCTTGAGGTTCAAAAGAAATAAAAACTCAGGTTTTAAATTCATAAAACTTTTTGATAAATCCTTGAGGTTCAAACAAAAGCATTTGGATCTCACATAGGAGATATGACATTCTTTCGTTCTCCAGATTCTTTTTCAGATCAATCATTCTTGAATCGATCATTTCTCTTCCAGATTCATAGATTTTTTTTTGATTTCTTCTTTTTTTTTTTCTTTTTTTTCAGTTTTTTTTCTTCTTCTCCAGATTATTATCTTTCAGATTTATTCAATTCCTTCATTCCTCTGCCAGTTTTGGTCAGTTACCGCCAAGAGTTAACTTGGATTTTGCTCAGTTGCCGCCAAGGGTTAACTTGGATTTTGCTCAGTTGCCGCCAAGGGTTATCTTGGATTTTGCTCAGTTGCCGCCAAAGGTTATCTTGGATTTTGCTCAGTTGCCGCCAAGGGTTATCTTGGATTTTGCTCAGTTGCCGCCAAGGGTTAACTTGGATCTTGCTCAGATGTCGCCAAGGGTTATCTTGGATTTTCCTCAGTTACCGTCGAGGGTTTTCTCGAAGTTATGCTCAGTTATGCCCAGTTTATGCTAAGTCTATGCTCAGATTATGCTCAGATTTTAAATCACACATTTGCACATTTGTACTTATCAATCAAGGAGAATTTTCTAAAATTCAAGGATCTGACAGTGTCAGTGAGAGCTTATGCTCAAGGAACTGACAACCTTTTAATTCGGGGAGAGTTTACGCTCAAGGATCCGAACACCTCGACGAATTGTTAAATCAGGCTGTAAAAGGAACTGTCACTAGTTTCGGCATTCAGATATCGCACTATCTACCAAAATAGATTTGCTATCTAGTTTGCTTCAACCCTCTGCCAAAGAAGGGCATCTGTAGACACCCCATTTTTGCACTCGCCTGATTAATCAACTCGTCAACCCGATCGCAATGATTCCCAATGATGGATGTGTATTCCATTGCTTTATTTTGTTACTAGATGTGTTTCAGAAATTCGGATGAGGTATCTCGAATTGACAAAATCTTAGAAACCACGCTACGCTAGGAAAATACAACCCCGGAAACATAGAAACCATCATCTTGCAGACCAAAAAGAAACTTCACGATAAAAATCACTAAAAATTGATCAAATTATCAAAATACCCCTAACCTCAAAACAACCCTAGAGCCTACGTTACGCTTAGGAAAATCCATTCAAACACATAAAATAACAATTCGAAACCAAATAAATCATTTCGCTAATTTAATAGAATTTGACAAAATTACGAAAATGCCCCTCATAAAGTTTACGACCATTTCACATAAAAAATTTCATAATAACACAAAATAATATTTCCATTGAATTCCTTACGAAAAATTGATTCTAAAACATCCTAGAGACATTAAAAACAGACTTAAAACATGAAACCTCCCGCGGGGGCAAAACGATAATTTCACAATTTTCATAATTAAAAATTCGAAATTAATAAATAAAATATTAAATAATTAAAGTGAAATATTGATGAAATTAATTTAAAATTTTGAATTAAAAAATCGATCAATCAGGCTTTCAAGTAAAATTGTTGAGGGTTCGTGAGATATTTCTTTAAGGACCCCTCCATGTGGGGGTCCAAAGAATTAAAGAAATAATGGAGGGGGGTCCTCCAAAAATTAAAAGTAAATCAAGCAAGACTGAAGTCAAAGTATTAAAGTCAATCAAGTGAAACTGAAGTCAAAATTAAAGTCAATTAAGCAAGATTGAAGTCAAGATATAAAAAAGTCAATCAATTAAGACTAAAGTCAAAATATTAAAGTCAATCAAATAAGACCAAAGTCATAATAGAATTCTAATTAAATAATAACTATATCTAATAGAGTTCTAACTAAAAAATAATTCTACCTAAAACAATTCTAATTAAAACACAATCTACCTAAAACAAGTCTAAGTAAAACACAATTCTAATTAAAAGAACTCTAATTAAATACTAACTCTATCCAAATCAACCCCTAAAAACATCTATAAATAGAGGTGCTCACACCTTATTTTGGTATCAAATCATAAACCCTAAGATAAGTAGGTCTAAAAGCCCCCCTAGCCTCCCATAAACCCTAATTTGGAGTCCCAACTCCTTACCTAACATCCCTCCTTCAATTTTAGCCTAGAAAAACACCTAAAAGCTCTTCAAAAACACCTCCAAATTCACAACAAACTTGAAGAGTTCAGATCCAAAAACAAGGAGATATCTTGATCTCGGAGATCCGAAATCAAATCCGGAGACAGAACGAAGTAAGGGAGTACGGTACAAGGAGCTATTATTGTTAGATCTGAGGGAGCAAAATCCTTGCTATCGGAAAGGTATAAAATTTTTTATTTTTATTTTTATCTAGGTTTTTAGCAATGTGATTTATTTGGGAAGTTAGTAGAGACCGGCTTTGGCCGGGTGGGGTGGTGCCTAACACCTTCCAACCCCGTAACATGATCCCCGAATTCAGTTTTTTCTGTTTTAGATTAGTCCTTTATCTATTTAGAGTCATTGATCAGTTCCTAGACTGTAATAACTAGGTGGCGACTCCCAAACCTCAAGGGTCAAAAGCGGATCCGCGCACCCCGCGGATCGAGGGCGTTTTCAGTATTGTTCTCTTTTGATTTATTAGTGAAGAAGAAAAAGAAGATTGATTCCGCCCGTGGACGTAGGCATCATTAATCTTCGTGTTCTTTAGTTTGTTCTTGATAATTGTACTAAACAATAAGTATCTCCAAATTTGCTACATACCCCCTACGCTAATTAAAACGATAACAATAATAGGTTTATTATTACTTTACTTCAACCAATTGTTTGTTACTCTCAGGAATCGAAAACAAAGAAAGCGAAAGATATTTTACCTGTTTTGCAACAGAATATACTTATTCCAGTTATTGTGGAATCTGTTGTTAGGGGTGATGAGTTAAAATTGCTAATTCCCCAAGAGAAATACAGAATTACCTTCTTAATATTAGGAATTATTAGCCCTTTCCAACAACCTCATGCAAATGAAGCAATTGCTTTTTTGAGAAGGATGGTACTGTAGAGAGATGTCGAGGTACAAACCACTATGACCCCCTGGTTTTAATTTCCTCTATTCTTAACCCTAATCTAATTATTAATTAGAGATGTTTAGAAAAAAGTGATCAACTTTTGATGAATTTACGATTCCAACTGACTCTTCATTTTAATTACCAAAACATGAACGATAATGAATTCAGAGGATTTTTAAAGTGACTATTTCGAAAGTTTAAAGTGAAATTATATATATATATATATATATGGGAGCGGTTTAGCAGCCCTAAAGTTTGCCAAATATTGTGTCAAACATTTTTCAAAACATGGGTTACAAGTTTTGGAATGAGCTGATTTTTTGTGAGGATGATCTCTATGATGAGGAGATCATCCTCACCAAAAATCAGCCTATTCCAAACCTTATAATCCCATCAAAAGTGATTTAAAAAAATTGGACAGTCCACGATTCTTCAATTTGTAAATTAGGGTTAGAAATTTCAAAATGAACTGATCTTTGGAGAGGATGATCTCCTCATCATAGAGATCATCCTAAAAAAAAAATCAGCTCATTCCAAAACTTGTAACCCATGTTTTGAAAAATGTTTGGCAAACTTTAGGGCTTCTGAACCGCTCCCTATATATATATATATGGGGGGACGGTTCAACAGCCCCAAAGTTTGCCAAGTTTGGTGCCAAACATTTTTCAAAATATGGGTTAGAAGTTTTGGAATGAGCTGATTTATTGTGAGGATGATTTCTATGATGAGGAGATCATCCTCACCAAAAATCAGCCTATTCCAAAACTTCTAACCCCATCAAAAATGATTTATAAAAATTGGACGGTCCACGATTCTTCAAATAATAAACTAGGGTTAGAGTTTCAAAATGAGCTGATTTTTTGTAAGGATGATCTCTTCACCATAGAGATCATCCTCACAAAAAATCAACTTATTCCAAAACTTCTAATCCATCAAAAGTGATTTACAATAAAATGTTTGGCACCAAACTTGGCAAACTTAGGGCTGCCGAACCGCTCCCTATATATATATATATATATATATGATAGCGTTCAATGGCCAACAGTTTGGCAAACATTTTGGCAAACACATTTTTCAAAACATGGGTTAGAGGTCTTGGAATGGGCTGATTTTTGGTGAGGATGATCTCTACGGTGAGGAGATCATCATCACCAAAAACCAGCCCATTCCAAAACTTCTAACCCCATCAAAAATGATTTACAAAAAATGGACGTATCACGATTTTTTAACTTGTAAACTGGGGCTAGAAGTTTTGGAATGAGCTGATTTTTGGTGAAGATGATCTCCTCACCGTAGAGATCATCCTCACCAAAAATCAGCCATTCCAAGACCTCTAACCCATGTTTTGAAAAAGTGTTTGCCAAACTGTTGGCCATTGAACGGGACCCATATATATATATATATATATATATATATGGGGTCCCATTCAGCAACAAACATTTTGGCAAAATATTTTTCAAAACATGGGTCAGAGGTTTTGGAATGGGCTGATTTTTGGTGAGGATGATCTCTACGGTGAGGAGATCATCCTCAACAAAAATCAGCCCATTCCAAAACTTCTAGCCCCAGTTTACAAGTTGAAAAATTGTGGACCATCCATTTTTTGTAAACCATTTTTGATGGGGTTAGAAGTTTTGGAATGGGCTAATTTTTTGTGATGATGATCTCCTCATCATAGAGATCATCCTCACCAAAAATCAGTCAATTTCAAAACCTCTAACCCATGTTTTGAAAAATGTTTTGCCAAAATGTTTGTTGCTGAACATTTCCCATATATATATATATATAGGGAGCGGTTCGGCAGCCCTAAAGTTTGCCAAGTTTGGTGCCAAACATTTTTCAAAATATGGGTTATAAGTTTTGGAATGAGCTGATTTTTTTGTGAGGATGATCTCTATGATGAGGAGATCATCCTCACCAAAAATCAGCCTAATCCAAAACTTGTAACCCCATCAAAAGTGATTTACAAAAATTGGACGGTCCACTATTCTTCAAGTTGTAAACTAGGGTTAGAAGTTTAAAATGAGCTGATTTTTTGTGAGGATGATCTCTTCACCGTAAAGATCATCCTCACAAAAAATCAGTATATTCCAAAACTTCTAATCCCATCAAAAGTGATTTACAAAAAATGTTTGGCACCAAACTTGGCAAACTTTAGGACTGTCGAACCACTCCTATATATATATATATAGATATGGGGTCAGGTTCAAGGGCCATATGAGAAAACATATGTAAAAACAATGTAACATTAATAAAATTTTAAAATATGGGTTAGAAATTTCGGATTGAGCTGATTTTTTTTGAGGATGATCTCTATGATGGGAAGATCATCCGAAAAAAAAAATTAGTCCAATCTGAAACTTCTAACCCCATTAAAAGTGATTTAGAATATGGACCGTCGATTGTTTGCCAATTTTTGTCACTAATTTGTAAATCACTTTTGATGGATTTAGAAATTTCTGATTGAGCTGATTTTTTGTGAGGATAATCTTTTCATGATAGTGACCATCCTTGCAAAAAATCAGCTCAATCCAAAACCTCTAACCCTTATTTTGAAAAACCATTGTTTTTTCATATGTTTTTACATATGGCCCTTGAACCGCCCCCATATATATATATAGGGTCAGGTTCAAGGGACATAAACAATGTAACATTAATAAATTTTTAAAATATGGGTTAGAAATTTCGGATTGAGCTGATTTTTTGTGAAGATGGTCTCTATGATGGGAAGATCATTCGAAAAAAAAATCAGTCCAATTTGAAACTTCTAACCCCATTAAAAGTGATTTAGAATGTGGACCGTCGACTTTTTGTCAATAATTTGTAAATCACTTTTGATGGATTTAGAAGTTTCTGATTGAACTGATTTTTTGTGAGGATGATCTTCTCATCATAGTGACCATCCGTGCAAAAAATCAGCTCAATCCAAAACCTCTAACCCCTATTTTGAAAAACCATTGTTTTTTCATATGTTTTTACATACGGTTCAAGGGGCATATGTAAAAACATATGAAAAAACAATGGTTTTTCAAAATAGGGGTTAGAGGTTTTGGATTGAGCTGATTTTTTGCACGGATGGTCACTATGATGAGAAGATCATCCTCACAAAAAATCAGCTCAATCAGAAACTTCTAAATCCATCAAAAGTGATTTATAAAAATTGGCAAAAAATCGACGGACCAGATGATCTTCCCATCATAGAGATCATCCTCACAAAAAATCAGCTCAATATCCCATATTTTGAAAATTTATAAATATTACATTGTTTTTAGATATGTTTTCTCATATATCCCTTGAACCTGACCCATATATATATTTATATAGGGACGGTTCAGCAGCCCTAAAGTTTGCCAAGTTTGGTGCCAAACATTTTTCAAAATATGGGTTAGAAGCTTTGGAATGAGCTGATTTTTTGTGTGGATGATCTCTATGATGAGGAGATAATCCTAACAAAAAATCAGCCTATTCTAAAACTTCTAACCCCATCAAAAGTGATTTACAAAAATTGGACGGTCTACGATTCTTCAACTTGTAAACTAGGGTTAGAAGTTTCAAAATGAGCTGATTTTTTGTGAGGATGATCTCTTCACCGTAGAGATCATCCTCACAAAAAATCAGCCTATTCCAAAACTTCTACCCCGTCAAAAGGGATTTACAAAAAATGTTTGACACCAAACTTGGCAAACTTTAAGGCTGCCGAACTGCTCCCTATATATATATATATATAGGGTCCTGTTCAGCAACAAATATTTTGGCAAAACATTTTTCAAAACATGGGTTAGAGGTTTTGGAATGGGCTGATTTTTGGTGAGGATGATCTCTACGGTGAGGAGATCATCCTCACCAAAAATCAGCCCACTTCAAAACTTCTTGCCCCAATTTACAATTTGAAAAATCGTGGACCGTCCATTTTTTGTAAACCATTTTTGATGGGGTTAGAAGTTTTGGAATGGGCTGATTTTTGGTGATGATGATCTCCTCACCGTAGAGATTATCCTCACCAAAAAGCAACCTATTCCAAAACCTCTAACCCATGTTTTGAAAAATGTTTTGCCAAAATGTTTGTTGCTGAACATTTTCCATTGATATATATGTATAGGGGGGCATTCAATGGCCAACTTTTTGGCAAAACATTTTCAAAACATGAGTTAGAGGTTTTGGAATGGGCTGATTTTTGGTGAGGATGATCTCTACGGTGAGGAGATCATCATCACCAAAATCAGCCCATTCCAAAACTTCTAACCCCATCAAAAACAGTTTATAAAAAATGGACGGTTCACAATTTTTCAACTTGTAAACATGGGTTAGAAGTTTTGGAATGGGCTGATTTTTGGTGAGGATGATCTCCTCACCGTAGAGATCATCCTCACCAAAAATCAACCCATTCCAAAACCTCTAACCCATGTTTTGAAAAATGTTTTGCCAAAAAGTTGGCCCTTGAACGCTACCCATATATATATATAGGGTCGGGTTCAAACGACACACATTGCAACACACATTGCGACAACGTGTTTTGTCTTATATGGGCAAAAATGTTTGGAATGCGCTGTTTTTTTGTGAGGATGATCTCTGTGATGAGGGGATCATTCTGGCAAAAAATCATCTCATTCCAAAACTTCTAACCCCGTCAAAATTGATTTACAAAAATTGGACGGTCTAAAAATTTTCAACCTGAAAACATGGGGTTAGAAATTTCATAATGAGCTGATTTTTGGCAAGGATGATCTCCTCACCATAGAGATCATCCTCACAAAAAATCAGCCCATTCCAAACATTTTTGCCCATATAAGACAAAACACATTGTCACAATGTGTGTCGCAATGTGTGTCGTTTGAACCCGACCCATATATATATATATATATATATATATATATATATATATGGGAAGGGATCAATGAACAAAATCTGGGATAAAGATCCGGACAAATGTTTTCAGAGGTTAGATCAAATGGATCTAACAAAATCCGACCGTAGAACACATCTAAACAGCACGTGTTGTTTTAATCACTTAGATATTTCATTATTTAGAAACACCTCCCCGCATCTATAACCCAAATCAAAATAATTTTTTTTTATTCAAATCAAATTTCTCTCTTCCCCATCGTCGGGTTATTATGACCCCCTTTGCGACACACCATTTTGTCTTATATGGGCAAAAATGTTTAGAATGGGCTGATTTTTTGTGAGGATGATCTCTGTGATGAGGGGATTATCCTGGCAAAAAATCATCCCATTCCAAAACTTCTAACCCCATCAAAATAGATTTACAAAAATTGGACGGTCTATAGTTTTTCAACAAAAATCGGACGGTCTAGAAGTTTTGGAATGGCATGATTTTTTGCCAAGATGATCTCCTCACCATAGAGATCATCCTCACAAAAAATCAGCCCATTCCAAACATTTTTGCCCATATAAAACAAAAAGATGTGTCGCAAAGGGGGTCGTAATAGGGGTCGTAATAACGCGACCCATATATATATATTTATATATAGGGTCAGGTTCAAACGACAACCATTTCAACACACATATAGACAACGTGTTTTGTCTTATATGGGCAAAAATGTTTGGAATGGGCTGATTTTTTGTGAGGATGATCTCTGTGGTGAGGAGATCATCCTTGCCAAAAATCAGCTCATTATGAAACTTCTAGACCGTCCAATTTTTGTAAATCAATTTTGATGCGGTTACAAGTTTTGGAATGGGATGAATTTTTGCCAGGATGATCCCCTCATCACAGAGATCATCGTCACAAAAAATCAGCCCATTCCAAACATTTTTGCCCATATAAGATAAACACGTTGTCGCAATGTGTATCGCAGGAACCCGACCCATATATATATATACCCTATATATATATAGGGTCAGGTTCAAACGACAACCATTTCAACACACATATAGACAACGTGTTTTGTCTTATATGGGCAAAAATGTTTAGAATGGGCTGATTTTTTGTGAGGATGATCTCTGTGGTGAGGAGATCATCCTTGCCAAAAATCAGCTCATTATGAAACTTCTAGACCGTCCAATTTTTGTTGAAAAATTATAGACCGTCCTATTTTTGTAAATCAATTTTGATGGGGCTACAAGTTTTGGAATGGGATGATTTTTTGCCAGGATGATTCCCTCATCACAGAGATCATCCTCACAAAAAATCAGCCCATTCCAAATATTTTTGCCCATATAAGACAAATACGTTGTCTATATGTGTGTCGCAATGTGTGTTGCAGGAACCCGACCCATATATATATATATATATGGGAAGGGATCAGTGAACAAAATCTGGGACAAAGATCCGGACAAATGTTTTCAGACGTTAGATCAATATGGATCTAACAAAATCCGACCGTAGAACACATCTAACCAGCACGTGTTGTTTTAATCACTTAGATATTTCATTATTTAGAAACACCTCCCCGCATCTATAACCCAAATCAAAATAATTTTTTTTGATTCAAATCAAATTTCTCTCTTCCCCATCGTCTTCTCTTCTGCAACTCAAACCCTAACCATCTCCATTCACTGAAGACGGCACAGATCAGGCGAAGATGTCAAGCAAGAAATACCCAATCATTATTTCAGCTTCAACTCCATCTCGGCTTGATGCCCTCCTTTGGAGATGGTAAAGAAGATCAAAACTTGATTGAGGCCCTTACCCAAGATACAACAGATCTGCTGAAGAGGTCATAGAAAAGACTACAGAAACTTCCTACAAGTGGGTCTTCTGTGGATTCAAATGTTAGAAAAAATGCACAGGTACATTAGTCAGAGTCATTACACCTTTTGTTCTGCTAACTCCTGTCTAGCACCGCATATAATTTGGTTTTTATAGTTTTTTTTCCTTTTTAAATTATTGTTAAATTTAATAGTTAAAATGATAGGCGTTCTATATGTTATTGTTTTATTTAATCATCATTTGAGTTACTCGGTTTCAAATTTTTATTGAGAAAACGGAGGAGAAAACCTGATAAAATATGTAAGTAAGATTTACAAAACCATGACCTGCAGATGTCTGGTCTGTCTATTTTCTTTTTTGAGAACCCAAATATTGACTAAAAATATGGCTCTAGATAGAATTTAATGGTGAAATTGGAGTCGTGTTACCAACCCCAATATCTGGTTTGAGACATAGATGATGATGACATTTAATGAGAAATGTAGGACTTATTATAGCCTCCATCCACATAATATTTTTAGTCATCATCTTTTTAGAGCCTTCAAATGCGTTGAAACACTCCTCACTTGTGCTGTCAATGGTCTTAGTTGCACATACCTGTAAAAATTGGTCTTAGTTGCACATTCTCATGCAATCTCAGTGGACTTTGCGGTATATTATGTTCTATGGGAAATTGGGAATATTTTAAAAAAAAAGAAAAAAAAAAGACTATTCATGAATCTTTGTGTGATTTTGCATCTTTGAGTGGATTTTATGTTTTTTCTTGTGTTGGTCTAATAGTTTTCTTGATTTTTGTACATGTGTATTTGACCATACAACTTATGTCCATTGCAGATACGTAGTCTTTTTGTTCTTGGTTCGGAACCTAATTACTTCATGCAATATTGCTGCCCATGGCTTCTTCCCGCACTAATTTTGAGTGGGAACACCACTAATCTAAAGTGGATTGCCACGGTAGGAAACTTGAACTTCTACATGTACTCTCATCATATTTGTTATCTTGCTTTGGAGCCATCTTCTTTATAGTTTTTACTAAATGTTGGATTTGAATAGAACTGAATAAATTCATTTTTGAGACAATTTTTTGCACCATTGAATTCGTGTCTTATGTGAAATATCCTCGCTCTAGTGTAGGGATGTTTTCTTTTTCTTTTGCCTTAAGAGGTTGTTGATAACAAGAGGTGTGCGTATGCAATGTTGTGGTGTGGTGTTGAATGAGTAAAAAAATGTGTATGCCTTCAAGATTTTTATCCATCATGTTTTTAGTATTTTTGGTTTTTGGTTTTGATCATTTTTTTTCCATTTCATGTTTTTTCTCTAGATTTTGATCATTTTATTCGGATTGTTCTGTTCCACAGGCCCCAGCCAACAATTCCCAGGTGACTTACATTATGCATTGCTCGCGATGCTCCTTAGGATGCATTTCCACTATTGCTTTGTTAGGGTACTAAAGAAAAAAATATTGGATTATCTGATAGAAGAGACAGCAATGTGTCACTGGCCTCGGAGGCTTTAGCCAACATCCCTGCTTCTGTCTTCAACTTCACAACCCTCAAGCAAAGGCCTCACTGTCCATGACCTTGTGGTCTGATCAGGTATGTCTATCTAAACATTTAATACTGAGAGTCAAACAAATCATCTCTTAGAGTGATAATTCAAACTATGGGACATTAACTAACACTTGTGCTATGAAGATCCAAAGTTCCTATCCTTCTGATATATCGACTCTATGGGACATCAAGTAATTCAAAATAATTTTTTCCCCCTATCATACTATAATCTAGGTGTATACTCCTATCATAATTTAATATACTTATAAAACTATGATCACAAACAGTACTTTTCATTGAAATTTTAAGAAAATAATTTTTTTTTGTTTAGGTACACATACAATTGGGATTGGACATTGCAATTTCATCACCAACATGCTTTACAACTTCACGGGGATAGGAGATGTTGATCCTTCTCTAAATTCAACATATGCTGCTCTCTTAAGAACACAATGCACTAATCCTTCAGACACCACAACCACAGTACAGATGGATCCTCAGACCTCTCTATCATTTGATAGCAATTACTATGTGAATGGGTCTTTTCCAGTCCAACGCTGCGCAACATTGTTGATGAGTAGCTGGACTCAAAGGATTTCTTCACCAAGTTTAGCCCGTTGATGAATAGGCTGAGTGCAATTGAAATCCTTCTGGGAAATGCAGGAGAGATTAGAAACAAGTGTAGTGTTGTCAACTCTTAGTTGAGATCTATTTGGCTTGAGAAACATCATTTGTGTTCAAAATAGTTTACTTACGTTGTGTCCCAACTTAATTGAGCTTCTATTCTCTTCTCTCCACTTCTCTCAATCCGAACATAGCGTTAGTGTACACTTTGTATTCATTCTTTAAGTTAGAAGCATGTTCGTTCGGATGCGATTTGATTGTTCTTGTTAGTTTTACATAAATAAAATATCAGTTTTGCTTGAATTTGAAATTAAAAAAGAAATTATGGTTTTATTTTTTTGGTGATGAAATGATGTTTTTGAAGCCCCCCTCTCATACCATTACAAGGGGTAATAACAAGCTTGAATCCTTGGCAACTTACCCCATATACCCCTAAATCTTTTTATTTTTATTTTTTTAGTGAAAAAGATTTAGTTTGACACTTTGGCATTTATAGTTGTAAAGTTGAAATCACCATTTATCAAATGAGATGCAAATATCTTCTTCTGCTACGTCACATTGGCAAGGAGAAGATGCTGAGAAATGTTGCAAAGGCTAACAATGGCCCAAACAATTATCGATAACCAGAAAAGAGTAACTCACTACTCGGGCATGAAGGACACAATTCTTTTTTTTTACCCAAACTACTATTCTGCAAACTTGTTCAATATATGCAATTTTCAATCAATATTCTTTCACTGGTTGATGTGATGAGGTTCAGTACTGATACAAGGTACATATCATTTTTTAGGAAAAAAATTCTATGTATAAAAGAATTGATATAAGAAGAGAAGCCATCTCTTCACATAGCCATTTGAGAAAATCAAAATCTTGTCCCCTACTACTACCTACAACACCCTTCCCTATATCCCCCTCAACAACTTTCCCAATAGTAGTGTTTAACTCCTCTACTAACAATTCTAACTGGATGTTGTCACCAAAAGGCTCCCTCATTACCAAAGTGCCCCAAGAACATGTCGTCAAAAGTGGCAAGGAAAATTGTCCATGAAAAGATACTCAAAATCTCATTCACAATCAACCAAAACCCTTGATTTTGAAGATGAAAAACCATTGATTCGATTTATAAATATGCAATCAACCAAAACCCTTGATTTTGAAGATGAAAAACCATTCATTTTTACATACAAATCCAGGGTTTCTTAAAATCGAGGGTTTCTTTAACAGAGATAGAGAGAGAAGATACCTGCACGATCGCCGCAGAACAATATTTAGCAGAACAAAAGGTGTAATGACTCTGACTAATGTACCTGTGCATTTTTTCTAACATTTGAATCCTCAGAAGGCCCACTTGTAGGAAGTTTCTGTAGTCCTTTCTCTGACCTCTTCAGCAGATCTGTTGTATCTTGGGTAAGGGCCTCAATCAAGTTTTGATCTTCTTTACCATCTCCAAAGGAGGGCATCAAGCCGAGATGGAGTTGAAGCTGAAATAATGATTGGGTATTTCTCGCTTGACGTCTTCGCCTGATCTGTGCCGTCTTCAGTGAATGGAGACGGTTAGGGTTTGAGTTGCAGAAGAGAAGACGATGGGGAAGAGAGAAATTTGATTTGAATCAAAAAAAATTATTTTGATTTGGGTTATAGATGCGGGGAGGTGTTTCTAAATAATGAAATATCTAAGTGATTAAAACAACACGTGCTGTTTAGATGTGTTCTACGGTCGGATTTTGTTAGATCCATATTGATCTAACGTCTGAAAACATTTGTCCGGATCTTTGTCCCAGATTTTGTTCACTGATCCCTTCCGTGTATATATATATGGGTCGGGTTCCTGCGACACACATTGCGACACACATTGCGACAACGTGTTTGTCTTATATGGGTAAAAATGTTTGGAATGGGCTGATTTTTTGTGAGGATGATCTCTGTGATGAGGGGATCATCCTGGCAAAAAATCATCCCATTCCAAAACTTGTAACCCCATCAAAATTGATTTACAAAAATTGGATGGTCTATAATTTTTTAACAAAAATTGGACGGTCTAGAAGTTTCATAATGAGCTGATTTTTGGCAAGGATGATCTCCTCACCATAGAGATCATCCTCACAAAAAATTAGCCCATTCCAAACATTTTTGCCCATATAAGACAAAACATGTTGTCTATATGTGTGTTGAAATGGTTGTCGTTTGAACCTGACCCTATATATATATGGGTCATGTTCAAGGGCCAACTTTTTGGCAAAACATTTTTTGACATATGAGTTAGAAGTTTTGGAATGGGCTGATTTTTGGTGAGGATGATCTCTACGGTGAGGAGATCATCCTTACCAAAAATCAGCCCATTCCAAAACTTCTAACCCATGTTTACAAGTTGAAAAATCGTGGACCATCCATTTTTGTAAACTATTTTTGATGGGGTTAGAAGTTTTGGAATGAGCTGATTTTTGGTGAGGATGATCTCCTCACTGTAGAGATCATCCTCACCAAAAATCAGCCCATTCCAAAACTTCTAACTCATATTTTGAAAAATGTTTTGCCAAAAAGTTGGCCCTTAAACGCCACCCTATATATAGGGTCACGTTCAATGGCCAACTTTTTGGAAAAAACATTTTTCAAAACATGAGTTAGAAGTTTTGGAATGGGCTGATTTTTGGTGAGGATGATCTCTACGGTAAGGAGATCATCATCATCAAAAATCAGCCCATTCCAATACTTCTAACCCCATCAAAAATAATTTACAAAAAGTGGACGGTCCATGATTTTTCAACTTGTAAACATGGGTTAGAAGTTTTGGAATGGGCTGATTTTTGGCGAAGATGATTGATGGTTTATGGTTTCATTTTCATCGAAAGAGTTACGAAATTAGGCGAGGTTCAGCACCATCTTCTCTAGCACAAACGTTCCAGGTAGTTCTCTTTCTCTCTCTCTCTCTCTCTCTCTCTCTCCAGCACAGATGTCTTCATTTCATTAATCGTGCAATCCAACAATTTGAGACTACACGTTGAAGATCTGAGTGTGGGAAGGTTGGTGAGTTTCGTTTTTCAATTTCATTTATGATTTGTTCTGTTTCGTACATTTAGGTTTTTATGAGTTTGGATTGATTTGTTTATTTGTGTTTAGGTTTTTGAGATCTTTCACAATTTCTTTTTTCTTGTTGAATCTGTTAAGTTGTTGCTTAGTTGTAAAAATTCGTTCACTGAAGTATTTCTTTTTAGTTTATTTGGATGATCTCTAGAAGTAGAAAACACTATTTAGAGTGAGAAGGAGGTGGATAAATCTTTAAAGATTGTTTGTGATATTGGTTTTGTCTAAATTCCAATTATAACCTTTTGTTATATTTCAAAAAGAACAAAAGATGCAAAAAAAAACTACAAGATTATCATTATTTAATCTTCTTTGCTTGTCATTGTTGTTTAGTAGATGTAGTCTATGATGATCACAATCACATATCTTGTTATTGAGTGCCTTCTTGTTTTGCTGAACATTTTCATTTTGAAAGTAGAGTTCCAATCTAGTACTATATATATATATATATATGATAAGTATAAATTTTATTAATTGAAGAGAAGAATGTACAAGTAGGCAATCGAGATGCCATTACCTTGTGAAGCAGCGTTGTTGCCATTACCTCTTGGGATTGGCCATGAGACACATTTGTTTGAAACTCAATTCCATAATTTGTGTATCATTCTCTTTTTATGAATTAATTCCATAAAGCATGTCTTTCAAGTTCCCGAAGATATAATTCTTATTAGTAGATTCCACTATTCTAGCACAGGACTCACAAAAATTGGTCAGTTGTGGTTCTTATTGCACAGCAGATATTCTGCAATATTTCTACCCTTGGCCTTGAAATGTTTATTTCTCATTCCATCTAGCTTGCTATCTATTCTACACTCATCCTGTTCTTTTTGCAAACTATTTCTTCCAATTCTAATATGTTTTCTATTTCCAGTCCCCTGCTCACTTGAGGTTTAATTTCTTATCAAAATACTATTTTGGTTGTCATCTTAGTAAGGCTAAACATGTTTCATTAATTTACTACTGAACAAAAAAAATAAAAAATGTTTCTTTAAATTACTTGCTTACCCAATTAAAAATAGTTAATTAAATTATTTTATCATCATCGTTTACAATCGTGTTTATTATTCAATTACATTGATTTTCATTAAGAAGTAGTGTAGGTAGGATGGACCTCCTCGTGTCCCATCCCTCCGTCTCTCCTCGCTATTTAAAAATCAGAAGAAAAAAAATTAAAAAAAAAAAAAAAAAAAATACAGTGTAAGTGGGATTCATCGAGTGTCAATCCCATTAATTTACATACATAATATGGTAGACAGTCCATAGTTCTAGCAAATTTGTCCTTCACTTTTTATTCTATTTTTTTTATTTTTTTATTTTTTTTATTCCTTCTAAACTGACTTCCTTCACTTTTCATCATCGTTACCTTGATTGTGTTATATAGACATGTGGTTACTTGTAATTTAATATATGGTGATTAATTATTGTTTTCATGATTGTTTTTGATTTTATCGTATTTTTCCCTTCCCAACCCTGACTTGGTGACTGCTAGTTATAGAACAATGTCATAGTTTTGACTATGCAGAGATATGGGCTGGAAAACACTATACTAGGACACTCATTTCACTTATGTACCAGAACTTGATATGATCCATATTGATCTCTTTGTTGCAACTTGTTTACCAAAATAGCGACAAAAATATATCAGAGAAATAACTATAACTATGGGAGAAATGTTCTTGAAGACCTGACAAGTACCTACTGTTGGTACTTACCTCTATAATGATTCTGTTTTCTGTTCATTATTTTATATGTTTGTATATTGAAGGCCATTGTGCCTGTTTTTAAAATTCCTTCTTCTTTTAAGTTAATATATTTTTCCATCTTCTTAAACCAAATATGGACAGCCTCGACTACTACTTAAACCAAATAATAATACTTGGATTACGGATAGCAATGCTTCTACTCGTATAACGTCTGATTTCGTGAATATTTCTGTACATTATGAATATCATGGGTCAGATCGAGTTGCAGTTGGTAATAGTGCAGGTTTGGACATTAATCATATTGTATCTACTCAATTTAATCATTGTTCTTCCAATTTCCATCTCAACAATGTTTCACATATATTGCGAGCCAAATGAGAACAAAAGGGCAAGTTGTCCTGCTTTCTAGTCAGAAACCCAGGCAAGAACCGCGTACCAGTTCTGAATTAGTTTTCATACATTATTTGAGATCACGATTTTTCATAGATGTTTTTCACCCAGGTAAGCTATCCCTATTTCCGGATTACTCAGACCTTCAAGTGAGGAGATGAAGCTTGCTACTGTTAACAGTAGCAGTAGCAGCCAAGGAAAGCCATGTAAAGGAAGTCTCCTCATTTTGCCAAGTAACTATTATTAAGAATAATTATTCCAATTATTTTTTATTAAGCGCTACTTAATTTTTTTTTTTTTAAAGTTGACTAAGTAATGTTTTTTTTTTTAAATTTAATTTCTCTTGGATCTCTTAAATTTGAAGTCTCAATAATTCAATTTACATGAATGGTGAGCATCTATTTTGCTGTCCTTCTATCTTCCCCACATTTTATTTCCATTGATGTATGCCAACATCAAGGTAAGTTCTAGGAAAGATCAGTAACAATGATAGTTTGGGCTATTTGTACATGATGGAATTAACCGACTCAAAAACTGTAATGGTAAATTACCCAACCTAACATGTCAAAGCATTAACAAGTTTTTATTATTACTAGTTTTAATGGATTGATACATAGTACTCTGATTTGCAGTGTTCTCGAGTAGATATTACCCAGTTTCTTCACAACCACTGCCAATCTTATTCCTTGTACTCAGATCCTGAAAAACACAATAAGTAGGAAAATATGTGACACAACAATTTAGATGTTTGGTTAGGCTGCTGGCAGATAGAAGGTTGGTAGTTAAATTTGGAACATGGAGAACATCTTAAAGGGAAAGATTAGGAAGAGCCTGAATCTCCCCCTTTCCAAAGATAGAGGATAGAGAACCATCAGCAACCCAAAATTTTTCCCAACCGGATAATACAGAATAAGAGGAAGGCATACCCGTCATGTGGTCAAAAGCACCAGTGTCAATGATCCATCATGGCGTAGAAAGACGTGCAACCAGATGAGCTGATGCATCAATACCTGACTAAGCAAAGGATGTGAATGGACCAAGGTGGAGTTGAGAGAGCATACTATGCGACTAGCTAACTCGACTATAGACAAGGAGTCATGTGATGGAAGATGAAGCTAGTCCACAGGTGTAGACTATTGAGAAGGAGAAGAGTTGGCAATGTGAGTAGTGGGGTTGGGATGTGTATTAAAATCGACACCATGAAAACGGGGCATGTTGGACTATGATTGCACATGTAAAATTTGAAGGAAAATGGTTTCCATTTGAAAAATGTAAATTTTTGTTTTTGTTTTTTTTTTTTTTGTATTTATTTATTTTGTTAGATTTCAATTTTTTGTCCAATGAAAATTGTCATTTTCTTTTTAGGTGAAAAATATTAAAAATGACAAACAATAGTGGTTAATTTTAAAAAAAAAGTCTGACAAAAAAATGACGGCTCTAAGCCGTCGTTTATATCTATTAATTTAATTTAAATTTGACAAAAAAATGACGGGTTTGGGCCGTCGTTTTATTTTGACAGACCATAACCGTCGTTTTATACAACACTTTCTTGACACGAGGCAACCGTCGTTCATTAAAAACGACATCGTTATTTACAATTGCTCTTGCGACGGCAGGGGCCGTCATTTTTCTTAAAAAACGATGGCTTTGGCCCGTTCTTTTTTTTAAAATATGACGTAGTGATCTCCTCACCGTAGAGATCATCCTCACCAAAAATCAGCCAATTCCAAAACTTCTAACTCATATTTTGAAAAATGTTTTGCCAAAAAGTTTGCCATTGAACGCTACCCATATATATATATATATATATATATATATATATATATATATATGTTTATATTTAAATAAGTATTTTCTTTTTCCAATTTTTTTCCTATGAGATTTACCTCAAATAAATAAATAAATAAATAAATATCTATATATATATATATATATATGGGAAATGTTCAGCACCCTAAGTTTTACCACACACTTTAACAAACGTTTTTGTCCTACATGGGTTAGAAGTTTTGGAATGGGCTGATTTTTGGTGAGGATGATCTCTATGATTAGAAGATCATCCTCCCCAAAAATCAGCCCATTCCGAAATGTTTAGCCCCATGTTTACACGTAGAAAAATTGTGGACCGTCCATTTTTTGTAAACCATTTTTTATGGGGTTAGAAGTTTTGGAATGAGCTGATTTTTGGTGAGGATGATCTCCTCACCATAGAGATCATCCTCACCAAAAATCAGCCAATTCCAAAACTTCTAACCCATGTAAGACAAAACACGTTGGTTAAAGTGTGTGGTAAAGCTTAGGGTGCTGAACGGGACCCTATATATATATGTTTATATTTAAAAAGTATTTTCTTTTTCCAATTTTTTTCCTATGAGATTTACCTCAAATTACTGCACATTTGTTGGAGTTAATCTAGTAACTTGGAGGAGTAAAAAGTAGGTTGCACGTGCTCATTCTAGTGCTGAGAGCTAATATTGAGCTATGACTTAAGGTGTTGCTAAACTATTATTGGTCCGAATCCTTATTAAGGATCTTGGCATCGATGTTCCTCCTTTTATGAAGATTTACCATAAAAATAAAATTGGTATCAATATTGCTAACGATCCGATTGAGCAAGATAGGACAAAGCATATTGCAATTAATCGACATTTAGTTCGAGAGAAGCTCATCTCTAAAAAAAATTGTTTGTCATTTAGTCCTTCTTCTAGTCAACTTGTTAATGTTTTTTATAAAAAGAATTTTGGAAAGAAAACTCTAAATTGTGCGAGCGTGGGATGACTGAAGTTTGTGCTCAACTTGAGGGAGATTGTAAGAAAACCATAATATTTCTATCATATAGGGGTATTTATGTAATTTAAATTATATAAGTTTGGGAAAAGGCTAGCCCTAATCTTTGAGGCACAAATTTCTTCTCCTCCTCCTCTCTAAATTCTGTAGTACTCCACTATCATTTTATCAAAAAAAAATTCTTCTAATTTGATTGGTTATAAAAATTACTTGAATTCTTTGAAACCTAATTCCAATTCTAATTTGTATTCTTGTACAACTTAATTTGAGAAGTGAAAGAGTTCAACTATATACATATAAATTTAATTCATAGTTTAACTGTAGTTGATTCACAGTGTAAGTTTATTATTTCATGAAACAGTGTACCATTAAATCAGTCCTACATCATGAGTTGCAAGGAATCCTCGAAGGGATCCGTTTAGCTGCCGCCCATCAGTGCACTCGTATTGAAGTTCAATTTGATTCCCTTGTTGCTGTTAGCATCCTAAACAATGTGTGGCATTCCCAACAATGTGTGGCATCCCCCTAGGCATGTTCATCATCTTTACTTGGCTATCTTAAAGTTAATTTCATCTTTTCATGAAGTTGTTTTCTCCCACGTGTTCAGAGTAACTAACATGACTGCTGACTTCCTTGCGTCGCTGCAATCCGTTGTTGGCTGCCATGTGCTGAATTGTAACTCTCCCCCTATTGATCTTTTGTCGCTCATTGATAAAGATCGTAGTGGTTCGTGGTTCCTAAGGTTGTAGCTGGTTTGGGTCTGGCCTTCACCCAGTTAATCTTCCAAAAAAAAAAAAAAAAACAGTTGTAAGGTTGATTCAAATGCATCGATCTTATACTTGTAGACCCAACGACCCATAATAAGATTTGAATTAGTCATACTACTTGCCCACAATCATGTGTCAATGAGATACTAAATATAAATGACGAAACAATGAACTTTTGTTAACAGTTGATATTCATCAATGCAAACAGCCATACAAAAATTACATTGAATGTGATTAAACACTGAAAATCGTGGATTTTTGGTATCAGTGTGGATTCCATTCCACCAATCTCCAATCGTCGCTCCATTCCTTTGATGATACATCAGATTTCGTACTTAACATGTTCCGTTAAAAAAATGGTTGCCATGAAAACACTGATGTACTAAGTAGTTGTGGACTCCCACTTAATCTTTGCTACTAAGAGCATTAGGCTTTCATGTTTCCTATCTCATCTTATAAATTTACATCTTCCTAAATCTCTCCATCCTTCTATATAATAGATCCAAGATAACAAAAATGGTTACTTTCTAGACCATAATTTTTAACTTAATATTACTCTTCATGGATGTAAGTACTGAATTTACACACTACATATTCAATTTACTTAATCCTAAAGCTCTTAAACTCCCAACAATTTTCTTCAAACAATGAGTAATAGTGATTGATACAAAAAATAAAAAAAAAAGATGCATATATCAGAAGACCAATTTTTAGACTAGAGAAAAGATGAACCTATAATCAATTTTTATTGACTTAGAGAAAGCATATGATTAATGAAAAATAAAAGAATGTCGAATGAATATATTGACATTTTTTTTTTCTTATGACGAATATAATTACATGATTAAGGATATGCATGCAAAAAAATACGATATGCAAACAAATACAGAGAACAATACGTATATTAAAATATTTATTTAATTAATATAAAGTAAAAGCAATATGTACATAAACCTCGACCTTAAAACTGCTGTAGTTGATGATGGCCCTCATCACTCCATATTGAACAAGGAAACAAAATGTAGAAGAAAAGCATAATGAAAATTTAATACACTTATTTCTAACCACGAATGTTAAACATATTCATACCATCTTCTCGGAGAATTAGTAATGAAACATCAATCATCCACTAGTGCTAGGTGTAGTAGAATTGCTAATCCATTTATTCGTTACGGAATCTGGCGAAGGCGGTGAAACTTTCAACAACCCGATATCATCTGCTGTTGTATCCACCTCTACTTTCTCCATCTTATATTCATCACTCTTAATCCTTCTCAAATCCTCCAATACCTCCCTCATAGAAGGCCTCATCTCCTTCTCTTGTTGTAAACACCTAAAAGCCAACTCTGCCACCAATGTAATCATCATCTTAATAGTGTAATCCAAATCAAATCCAATAAACGGGTCAACCAACTCATGTAATGCACGACTCTGGATCTTGTTGATTGCCATGTTAGCCAAATTAATCTCATGTCGATGCCTACAGATATCTACGGCCTGCTTTGATGATATAAGCTCAATCAAGACCACTCCAAAGCTGTAAACATCGCTCTTCTCGGTAAGTTGGTAGCATTGGTGATAGTCTGGGTCAACATAGCCAGGTGTCCCTTGTGGAGCAGTGGAGACATGGGTGACATCTGTGGGAAAGAGTCGGGATAGTCCGAAATCTGCAACTTTGACGTGGAAATTGTTGTCAAGGAGAATGTTAGTGGTTTTTACATCACGGTGTATGATATCAGACGTATGTAGGTATGTCAGTGCATCGGCACTCTCTATGGCAATATTCATACGGATAGGCCATGTGAGTGATCCAGCTTTGGCGCGTTCTCCGTGTAGATGATCAGCAACAGTGCCATTTGGAATGAATTCGTAGACTAGGAGGAGCTCACGGGAGTGGCGAGAGGTGCACCCGTAGAGGGAGACCAGGTTTGGGTGGCGTAAGAGTGAGAGAATTGTTATTTCATTCATGAACTGTTCAACACGCTTGCAGTTGTTCTCGTAAAGCCTCTTAACTGCAACAACACGTCCATCCCGGAGCTTTCCTGTTAAAGATAACCAAGAACAACAATACATCAGATGAAGCACAACAAAAAGAGACCTATTGCCACATCAACTTTTGCTAATGCCACCTCAAGATGTGGAAATAGAATCTCTCAAGAACAAATACAATCGGGAGGTTAAACTGAATTTCTTAGTTCTTACCTTTGTATACAGTACCGAAGCCGCCATCTCCAAGCTCTTTAGTGGAGTCGAAGTTGTTGGTGGCTTCTTCGAGCTCATCATAGGAGAAGATAGGAGTCTGAAAGTACGTGCTTCCCTTTTCGAGGTCTGGCTTCGAGGAGGGATCAGGAGAGATGTTTCGAGGCATAAGGGTTGAAGTAGAAAGGTGATGTTTTCTACGATGTAGATAGATAATGAAAACGATACATGTCAAAAGGATGCCCATTACTCCTGCGCCTACACCTGAAAAATGAGGAGCGCTTGGATGTTTTGCTTAACTTGCACACCATGGTGCATCATAGGATAATATCTCTAGATTAAAAAGAAACCTTCAAATGAATAAAAAAAATTTGTGTGGTGAATGCTACAGAAAGACAGTAAATTCATGGTGGGATGCAATGTGAAGTTCATACTTCCTAACTCATTTCTTGCCCATGTAATTAACATGCTCTATATATTGGTAATGTATATCTTAACTATCTGAGAAACAACATCCTTTTTATAGGTTTTCGATTGAAATCTCTGAAAAAAGGTTAATTTTTACACAAGGGTGATGGAGATCATTTGATCTGCCTATATGTTGGGCTATGACCAATGCAATAAGTGGGGATGGGAAGATCAGTTGTATTGTTTAGAACCAAATTCAGAATAACACAAATCCGGGTAGATCAGGAAGTAATTTAGAGTTTAAATTGTACCTTAGAAAAGAATATGGAAACAACATGAAACTTCAGTTTGAGGTCAAGCAAGACTAGCTGGAGTTGCCTGGCTAGACTGATCTGGCCCAGATCACATAACATTGATAGGAAGAAACATTTTCTTCAACTGTAAATATTAAGCTAAACCCTATGCAGGATAAAATCTTAAAATAAACTAATGAACTTTTTACACAAATGCATAATCATTATCATCTACATCTTCCCTGATTGTGGGGATGAATCCATTTTTTCCATTTAACTCCATAATGAACCGGATGGTAAGCTCCTGCAAATCTTTTCTTACTAACTCTATCGATGTCATTTCCTGTCTTCCGCCTGTCCTTTGAATGCCCTCACTTTTCATCAAATTGCTCCATCTCATTGCTGTTTTTATTAGCTTTCTTTGCATATGCCCAAACTATCTAAAATAACTAACCTTTACTTTTAGAGAGCTGCTATTGGCACTCCAACTTTTACTTATTACACCACAATTAAAAAAGAGTGAATGGTTAAAAATAAGTAAAAGTAGGGGTGCCAATAGAAGCTCTCTCATTTTCTATTTCTTTGCTAAATTTCTATTTTTTGGGGTTTAGGATTTTATATGAGCCTAATAATCATAATTGTAAACAAACACTGAAATTTTCTAAGTGAGTGTTATTATGTTTTGTAATGTTGAAATTATAATTTGAGTCAAACCTCTGTAGTGTTTGAATAGTGTGTTTTACTCTTTAATTGAGGTGTGATAAATAATTGAAGAAAATGTGGGTGTGATATGTAAAAGTTGGGGTGTCAATAGCAGCTCTCTACTTTTAGCACCTATTGGAGCTATTCCTAAACTTCCATGGATGCTCTCATTTCTAAGTTTTGTTTTTGCCAGTTGTAAAACATCAATCTCAACATCCTAACTCTGCCCACCCACATTCAATGAACATATTTTTTTCCTTGCCAACCAAGATCCAACTCTATTTAATATGGCTGGTCTATTGTTATCGTATAAATTTTTAACATTAATTTGATTAGTGCAAGTTGATCACACAAAAATATGTTCTTAAGGAGGTATTGATTAGGTGAAGGTATTAACAACCATCAGCAATGCCATTATAGTGTTAGATTGTCTACATAAATAACACCCATGATATAAAGACCATCATTGTTAGCCCTTATGTCTTCCAAAAATACAGTAATTCTATAAAAATTAATATTTCCTCTAGAAAATAAATAATATAAATGATTGAAAAGATGGTGACAAGTTGGAAAAAGCACATACCATTATGGAAAGACCAAGGTCTGTTTCAAAACAAAATATAAACCCTTTTGTGTTATCTTTTCTCTTCATTTCTTTAAATAAAACTTATTTATGTGACTTCTTACATGAAAGCATACATGAAAATCTTAATTTTCATATATTTAATAACACAAACTAAAGGTGTTTTTTTAGGTGAAAGAATCCGTAAACAAAGATGTTCTTAAGAGATTGATTAGACAAAACATTTTAATAAAAGCTATTATAACTGTTAAGATGGCATTATAAAGTCATTGGGTCATATCTTATTACACTATATATCTTGCCTCTAATATAATTGAAATTGATAACCATTACACATGTTACAACAGGACTTATTCCATTATTGGAGGATCGTTGCTAACAATTTCGATTTGTTTATTTTTCAAGCTAAATTCTGCATTACATCAGATTAATAATGAACTATGAATTCATGAAAGAATTTGTTCTAATCAGTTTTTCATGAATATATATATATATATATATATATATATTGATAAGTGCGTTTTCATGAATTTAAAGAGAATGATGGCTTTTTACACAAATGTCAGAGTTCAACAATAGAAATTTTAGATGATGGATATCATACCTATCCCAATCTTCAGTTTTACCTTGCTCCCTGCAACACCTGAAACTGATCACAAACAAGACCAAAGTGATAGGATCACTACTTCAATCCTTGTTATTATTTCATTTACAGCACTTGATACTCTCTTTTCAATCATACTTTTCAGATAAATCACATGGCTCAAATCAGGGTTTGCTAGATTTCTACAAGAGTTAAAATGGTGAGAAGCAGCATATAACATTATCTAAACTCTAAAAAATAGAACTCATGTCATTTCGTTTTTGTTTTCCGAGTCGCCATAATGGATAAGTTTCATTGAGGTCATGGAGACACCAAAGTTCTTTTTTTTTTTTCTTTTCTGTTTAGGTCTTCCCAGTCTCCTTCAATACGCCTTTCCATCGTTAATGATAATTTATCATAAAAAATATCTGTAACGCATGTAATCATGAAATGTGTGAAAGAATGTTAGATGAGAAGTAGAAGAACCCCCAAGCTTGCATTTGGGAAAGGAAAGAGTTTGTGCAATTTTAAATGAAAGAGGATAGACATGTTATGTGAAATTATTGAGTAAATCACAGAGATGAGATTTCAAGTGAGTTAGTATCCTCTGGCCACGTAGTTGAATTCTTCCACGTAGTGCCAACTTTCCTACTGTCTGAAATTGGATTTTTGGTTCCGGTTCGCCACAATTCAAGATGTACAACCTACATTCCCGGTTGCTGGTGCTGGAGAATGGGAAACTAACTTTACCAAGGTTTCTCTAGTGGAAGGGGAGGGAATACTTGGTGTTTGTAGGTTCTTGAGTTTAGTGTGAAGTTGAAAACTCATAATTCTCCCACCACCCTAACACACATGGGACATCTTCTCTACCAAACTCAACAAAAGTAATAAATAAATAAGAAGAACAAAGAAGAAATTTGCTAGTACCATGGTTTTAACCAGATTTTGGAATAATATCGGGCTGCCTGAATCTAGGACAACCCGACTGGGATGAGTAAAAACCTCCCAAACTGGTTCAAACTAATTAGACCTAAATTGAAAATATTTGGATTTCAAATAATCGTTTTTTTCCTGTATAAACTGGAATAATAGATGCTACAATCATAAAATCCCATTCTATACCAATCATAAACATTTAAAAAATCATAAAATATCATGTACAAGTGTGAAAGAAACACATAAAACTGATCAAAGCTGACTCAGTGAAGTTTTAAAAAATGGGCCGAGTTTCAATACCATGGTTAGCGCTGGTATTGCAACCAGCCTTGTCTTTTTCAGTTGAAACATTAATTTGACTTAGACTGATCATCAAAGACTTGGGGAAAGATTGGCATGTTGGGCATGATTTCAAAATGACATGTCACTGATTGGTAGTTCAAATAGAGATTTCGCACCACACCCCCACTCCAAAAAACAAAGAAGGAAGAATGGGATTTATCATAGGGGTTGGAAGAAGGGCCCATGGAAACACATTTCCATAGAAAAATCTAAGAGTTGTGGAGCCACATATGGAAACATTGGGGGTCTTAGTCCTAAAGGACATGAGTTGATTCCAGGTTCTTTGCATAGCTTTTCTACTGGGTAGAAAACACTAAGGAACATGGTTTCATCAAACAAATAAAATGAGAGGAAATGCCTGGTACCTTTCCCATGCTGGTCTTGAGCTCCAAAGAATGGAACCCAGTAAGATTCAATTATTTTTCCTTTTTCTTTTTTAAGAATTTAAATATTTGTAATTTAAATAATATGAGATTTTGTGATTGTAGAATCTATTAACCCAATTTGTAATAGGAAAATAAATATTATTTAAATCTGAACATATATTTATCAATTAAGGTGGAGCCAGTTTGGGATGGTTTGACTTGTCTGAATCGGATCAGGTCGGCCCGTTCAAACCTTAACCAATGGGTACCGATACAATACCAAAATCAAGATCTTAAAACCATGAGCCACTATGTTTAGTACTTTGTTCCCCAATCTTTATCTAATCACAAATTAATGAACAATAGCAAAAAGTTATTTTCTCTGAATATTACTATTGATGAACCCTTCTTAGGAGAGAGTTTCTACGAGTAAAACGGACACTACCAGATGATCCTAGCCATCAGAAATATAGAACTTTTGGATTGTTGACTATCAAAGAATAATGAATTTACATAGAGAGATTCTATTGCCAATCACTTTTGCTAACGCCACCTCAATTCATATGTAAATCACCAAAGAAAGCACATGTCTGGAGTGGCGTTAGCAAAAGTTGGTGTGGCAATAGAAGCTCTTTAAATAATAGTATTATATGATCAGTCAGATATTTGTGTTCACAGGGTCTCACAGGGGGCTGATTTGGTCAGTGTTAGTTAGACTAACAGAAACTAATATATATAATATGAGAAAGAGAGAGATCACCTACTCCCTGGAATACTTGTCAACAATAGACTTTCTATTCTTGTTTACTGATTCACAAGTTCAAATTCTTAGTTTTCACTAAGACACAAACTATAACAGAAAAAAGGCCAAAGAAGAAACTTCTTCTCTGCTATTGAAGCCACAAGAGCATAATTTAGAAATAATGTTAGAGAAAAATTGGACACGACAGCAATCTGTGATAGACATACCATCATTGCAACTTTTGGGATGGGGTCGATCAGGGCAAAAACACACAAATTTTTCCTTAATGAATCCACAACGTCCTCTGCTTTCAATGCACTCATTGCAATCACTTGCAGTCCATTTTAAATTAAACCCATTCTTCAAAATCACTCCATAGTTTCCTTGATCTAATAATTTAGAACTCATCATCTCTCCATCAACTTCGACAGGTGCACCAACTGAATATTTGCAATTCCATGAAGAACGCTTCAAGTTGCTCAAAAGACCCGGAGGCACAAACAGGACGTATGAATGAATGGTGGAATTTGCAAAACAAGGATTTGGATAAATTATGTTACCTTTAGGAAACAAAGAGCAGTTGTAGAAAAATAGCAGATTGGCAACATTGGTCCCAAATTTGAAGGGTGCACGATTGAAGGTGAAGTTCTGAAGAGGAATTGGACAGGTTTTATCCATTGAACCTGAGTTGACCACCCGAAATGACTGATTTTTGTAAGAGATATCTTGGATGATGTATTCGTTGCCAGAGGTCCGAAGGATGGGCTCGTGGTTCTTACAGTTGATCCTGAAACCTGGGTAACCACAGTAGTCTTCTTGAACACGATCGATCCAGAAAGGGTAGCTTATATTCAAGCCATTCCCACAGTTTTGAGGCTCACAAGATTTGAATTGTTGATCTACTGACACAGTCATTACTACTAAGTCTAGGATGATGAAATTGAGAAAAACTGGGAAGAAATCTTTGAACATAAACGAGCTGTGGCGATCCATTTACAAGGAAAGGATTGAAGAAGATACAGGAGAAAAGAGAGAGGAAAGGGTTTAAATGAAGAGGTTTGTGTTATTGGTTTGACTTGTTTTGCAGTCTTTTAGACAAAAAAATTTATTTCTCTTTTTTAATTTTTATTTGTTTATCCCCCTCTTTGATTGAACTTTCTATCTATATGTGTATGATGTTAACATCAAGTTTTCCAGAGAATGCATGAGTAGGTTACATTGTCAAGATATAATATTTCTAAAGACTGATTATAATACTTGTCAAGAAAAAGAAGCACGAATTACAAGGTCAATACTACATATCAAGAACAGCAACATCACCATCATCGGTAACAGCTAAAAGCATTGCAATCAAAATTGAATTTTTTTAGGTGGTGTAGAAGGTGAAATGCATCGAAAGAGATAGACATGGGATGGTCATATTTTAGACTAAAGAATAATAAAAAAGAATATTGGAATAAAATAGAAATGAAAATTGTAAACAGAGTTCCTAGAGAAACTTACTACTAGTCTACTGCTACATCAAATCTTGGATATGATCAATCAGGGAAAAAACACATAATAATATATGTTGTTTCTACCCTTGGAATCAATACCTATTGGCTATTCATATTTGGGATCCCTCTCCCATTTTTCTTCTTGGTTACACGTACAATATGTCTATATCATAATTGTAGACAATTGCATCTATTGCACATGGTTTTATCCAATGAAGTATAAATCAGAATTTTTTTCCCCTGGTTCTTCGGCACTCTTCACCTTTCAATTCTTATTTGGTTCTGGCTCTCTGTCACATATTTTCAGATGTCTATGCTTTCCATTACACTTCTTATACATTAGTATCATATTTTTGGATGTCTCTGTCACATATTTGCTTTTCCTATAGTGAAACATCTTTGTCTTCCTCCTGCTGATGGTAAATTGTTACCTGATCCTCCACATTACAAGAGCTCAGTGGATTGTCTTATATATCAAACCATAACCAAGCCCGACATTGCTTCCACTATTCATATCCGGAGTCAATTAATGCAAGCTCCCCGCACCACTCATATGGATGTTGCCCTGAGAAAAGGATCTCCAGGAAAAATCATCCTCAAGTAGTCTTCATCTACATGAATTTTGTAATTCAAACTAAGCTACATGCCTTATTACTTGACATTCCTCTAAAGGATATTGGACTATGCCTGGTTTTAGTCCTATCACGTGGGAATCTAAAAAGGAAAGTATAGTCTCACAATCTTCTACAGAAGCTGAATGTCGGGCCTTGTAGATGTGTCACGCACGCTAACTTCAATGGTTGAAATATCTCTCGACTGATCTTGGTATTCCTAATCCCCAATCCATTACTTTGTTTTGTGATGTTCAGGTTGCTCTCCACACAGTAGAAAATCCGGTCTTTCATTAACAGACAAAATACATAGACCTTGAGTGTCATTTTGTTCGTAAAAAGATTTTATCCCAGTTCTTAGCACAGCAATACATCTATAACTCATAACAGATAGAACACATTTTTTGACAAGAACATTAGGCAAATATTATTTGCAATAATTAATCAGCAAATTATTGATGTGCACACTCCAATGTTGGATCAAGGATCAGCCCTGTTTATCTATCTCATCCCTACAACTTAGGGATTGACTCTTTTTATATGTGCATATATGTTAGTCTAACTTAATGAAAAATTACAGAATTTCGGATCTTCCATTCAAATTTCACATGGGTGATGTTCTAACATCATAATCATCATCTTCATCAAAGCCTCAACCCAACAATCGGGCTGGCTCCTCCATTCAATTCTACTTAAATTCATGTCCTCTGTTATTGCAATTGTGTTCATATATCCACTACTACTACCTCAATTAAAATTCTATTTAAAAATAAAATAAAATAAATCGAAATTAACTTACTCAGAGATGCTGGACATGTGGTATTACAAGGTCCATCATGGCAGAAGCAAACGAACCTATTTGTAGTGGAATTATACCCGCATCCTCCCTCTGATCTAACGCAATCTTGACACTGTTTGATATTTATAGTCCAATTCACTTCGAAACCTTTCATCAGAACATCTTCCAGTATTGACGGATGTGTCAAATCCTTGTTCACATCCGATTCAAAAACTGGAACTGAAACATTATCCCTGCAATTCTCCAATAAATCATCCCTTGATATCGGCCCAGAGGGTAAATATACATTACCATTCATATCATCATTCAAGCACTTCGATTTGACGGGGGGTATTTCATGCAAAGGTTTACAACCATAGAAGAAAGTAAGGTTCTGGTAATCATGAGTGAATTTAAAGAGAGAAGTATTGAGGGTGGTATTAAAATATTTATCAGGACAAAGAGGTTCGAAGAAATCAAACAGAGAGATATGGAGAATTTGTGCAGTTTGATCGATCTCAAACACTTGGTATTTATGTGAATTAATCTCTATTATGGTGTAAGTATTATAGTGGCAAGAGAGTTCGAACCCTGGATGACCACATTCTCTAGGTCTGGTGTTGCCATAGTTGTAGCCATAGAAAGGGTAAGTGATGTCGGAGATATTTCCACAATTAAATGTGCGACGACAGTGGATGAATAGTTCGTTGTCTTCGCTTAGAGAGATGGGTAGATGGTTGAAGATGAAGAACAAGAAGAGAGAGGAGGGAAACAAGTATGGGTTCATTGAGAGAGAGAGTTGTTGGGGACAGAGGAGATGTGAGAGTGATTTTGAAAGAAGGGGAGATAAAGAGATGCAGACGAAGGAGAGGAAGAAGAAGAGTCAAGGGTCAACAAGAGGAAGGTTACATGCTTTTGCATTTGTTGACCTATGAGAAGGTGGCTATGAAAGAGACTGTTTGATTTTTGGATAATTTACAAATACACCCTTTTTATATTTTTGGTGAATATTTTAGCTATTATTCTACGTTCTTTTTAATCTTGACTATGGTCTTTTATGAGAGACTAATAGAAAGGAATGGTGTATTCTCCAAAAAATCAGAAAAAAGAGAATCTTGATTTAAATTGATAGCATACCCCTTGACCATGGTCAAATACACTATTCAACCTCTTACACAAAAAACCCTTGATACCTCTCCCACCTCAAGGTTCAAATTGATAGCATACCCCTTGACCATGGTCAAATACACTATTCAACCTCTTACACAAAAAAACCTTGATACCTCTCCCACCTTAAAGAAATAAATTTATTTATTCAGTCAGCAAACGCCCTCCCTCATTTTATTTGGTTTTACAATTTGATTAATTATTTTATTTTATTTTATATTTTATTTTATCTCTTAAATCAATAAGAAGAAAATAAATAATTTTCGTGTAATCCTTGTTTTTTTCTAAATTTTCCTCTTATTTTATCTTTTATATCATTGGGGAACATAAAAGAATTCCTACCAAATTAAAAAATGAAGATAAGAAAATTTTAGAGAAAATATCCCAATCATTGGTGGGAAAAAAAATATAACAATTAGCCCAAAAAAAAATTTTACCGTAAAGATTGAGTAATTGAAGAAGATTAATTTTTTCAATAAATAAACAGAGATTTTCACGTTCCAGATTAGTGTATTTTGATTTAAAAAAATTTAGTCATTTTTAGATATTAAGGGAGTAAGTCATTATTTTAGAATTAGAGGAGGCATCTAAAATATTCACCGAAATAGAAGGGGTATCTCTAATATTCACAAAAACAAATTAAGGTCGCTTTTTCTATGTATGGGAGCCCCTTTCAAATTGACTTTGCCGTGCCTCGTAGGTTGTGTGATGTACCGACTTTTGTTAAGACTTCAGTTGCAAATGTAACATCTAAATATTCGGGTCGCTCACGCATAGAACCATCAACGCGTCTTCTACTCTTCAATTTATCTTACGGTTCAGAGACGTTGGAAACTTTCCACCAATATTCACTTTCACAATTTTCATAGGACGTATGCATTTATGAAATTCGATGTGAACATTCATTCTTCTCAAGTGCTTGGGACTAATGGCCACAGACTATCATAGGTCGATTCTTAAATTAATGGAATCAAAATCATAAATGCCAAAACAAAATCTCGTTAAATTTTCTTGATTTTCGATTCCCATCGGTTATGGTTTTCAATCAATTTGATTTTCTATTCCCATTTCTAATCAACTCCAATAAAAAAAGCTTCAGAATTGAGACTTTCATTTTCGATTATAATGTCAATTCCAATTAAATGGGCACCCCCTACTGTCACCTTATTCTTTTGTTGTTTGGTTTGATTCAAATTCGACTTTGTGATTTCCCACTTTAAAATAAAATCAATTTGTTGAAATAAGAATAGATGATTCATTTATGGATTTTGCAAGTTAAGTTCCTTGGGAGTTAAAATCGAGCGAAAAAAAATAAATAAAAGTTTGTTTCCTTAGATAAATTTGTTAGTTCTATACTATAATAAGAGTTTGCCCATGCTCATAAGAATGTTCTTTAATATTAAGATAGTCAAAGAAGAAAGACAATAAGGTTGAAATGATATTATTGAAAAAGATAGAGAAGATAATATTTGCGGATGTTATAAAACTAAAATATATCTATTTGAAAATTTTAAAATAATTCTCTAAGTTAATTAAAATGACAATTTAATAAAATATAATATTGATATTTATAATTCTTATACATCCCATTTATTTAGTGACACCTATATATATATATATATATATATATATATTTTGCTAACCAAGTGTCCATGCCAGCTTGCGCACACCACGACTAATCTCGAGGAGGACTACCACAACAATCCACTGTCATGGTCCCCCAATTAAATCATGAGAAAAATCCAAGAGGGGAATCGAACCCGTGACGTGACATCTATATAACAAAACATAGCTGTAGAATCCTAAACTATAATTACGAAGATAAGCATACATACCGTTTATGATAGAGTCTATAATAAAATTGCATTTCCTCTTCTCTTCCTATTTCTTTTTCAATACTATTCAATCCAATTTTATTATCTTTCCCCTTTTACCCTCAATCAAAAGAGTTGCCCTAGTCCTATACCTCTTTTCTTAATAATTCTTCAATTTAATTATTATTTTTTTATCTTCTACCCTCTTAACCGAAAAGAGGGGCAAACTCTAGTAAAATAATAAAAAAAATCAACTCTTCAATGGTAATGATGACCTAAGAGAAGCGAATTTTTTTAGCAAATTGAAGATGTCTTGGGGGATAAAAAAGTACCATATATACAAAAAAAAAAGTATTTTTGTTTTTTTTACTTTTACATGTAATGGATTTCGCAAGCAAATACGTTGTCTCTTCACAATTTTATTCACTCAAATAAGTACTCTATTATTTTCGTCAAATCCCATGAAAATAATTCAATGAATAACAATCGTTGAATCCACAAATATATTCTCACTTGATTCATTGTGATTACAAAACTAGAGTGAATCACACTAAGATCAGTATTCAAATCCAATTACTTAGGTCAATGTGCCGATGCAATTTTTGGGAGTTGTCTAATTCTTTGTTTAATTGGTGGTATCAAATTCTCATTCGTTTATTCATATTTCTACACATCCTTAGAAAAAAATGAACTTTTTACATGTAATGACTTGTCTTAATTGGCTCATGTCGACCTGCATTAGGTAGTTTTCAAATAAATCAAAGAGTATTTTGAACACGATTTTAAAACCTGTCCAATATCGAGATGACCACTAGGGAAGTAATCCTAGTCTTGAAGACGACCAAGCGGGATAATCAATGTGAATTGTCCTTCACATTGACTTGTCTAAGATCCAAAATGACTTATTTGATCATTTTAAAATATAAAAAACTCTATTAAGTCGGGTTATGTATTTTTTATAAAAACTCTACTTGCTCGGGTTATCTTATTTATTTATTTATTTTTAAATACAAAATAATTAAGTACTTGTTATCTTATCTATAAGAAAATAAGTTTTTATTTCTGTTTTTTATCTCGTTAGACGAACTGGGAAGGCGAAGGATTTTAAAATCATTATTTGGATACTCAGATCACAATTGGACTAAAGCTGACATAGTTGTCACCCCAATAGTCAAAAGTACCAAGTCAAGACATACAATTGGTAAAGAGCAATAGATTTTTATACCTTAAGATATTTTTTGTCTAACAATTTTTTCAAGCTCTCTTCAGTTATGTGTAATATTTATAAATACTAACTTGTTTTTGGTTTTCATGAGGTACTAGTACTCCAATTTGAAATTGATGACATACCACCTGGACCTCGGTCTTTCGTGTGAGGGACAAATTTTTTTTTTTTTCAAGATGATCTTGTCAACCTCCTTCCAAATATTTTTATTTTTATCCTAAAATTCTTATTTTTCCTTTAAAATCTACACAAATCATATAAATAAATTACATTGAAACGATTTATAATGTAAAAAACTAATTTTACTTGAAATCTTGAATGATCATTACATGAATCATAATTTTATATTTATAAAATTTACATCAACCAAGATATAAAAGGTAATACCCACCCATGGGTTGCCTAAGTGGTAAGGGCGAGCATGTGAAGTGTGTGGGTTAGGCGCACGTCACGGGTTCGATTCTCCTCTTGGGTTTTTCTCATGATTTAACTGGGGGACCATGGCGGTGGGTTGCTGTGGTAGTCCTCCCCGAGATTAGTCTTGGTACGCGCAAATTGGCCCAGACACTTGGTTAGCAAAAAAAAAAAAAAAGATATATATAAAAGGTAAGCCTAATCTTGAAATTCTAATTAACATTAATCACTCTACATGAGGTTGAGTATGATCTTTTTAAATTGATGATATATGTATCTTGACTATGATCTTTTATGAGAGACTACTAGAAAGGAATTGTGTACCCTCTAAAAAAGCAGAAAAAGGAGCATCTTGATTTAAACATACCCTCTACATTTTTGGTGAGTTACTTAGGTATAGCATACCCCTTGACCATGGTCATATACACTATTCAACCTCTTACAAAAAAAAACCTTGATTCCTTATCCACCTTGAAGAAAAAAATTTATTTATTCAATCAACAAATGCCCCTCGTTTTATTTGATTTTACAATTTGATTAATTGTTTTATTTTATATTTTGTTTTGTCTCTTAAATCAATGAGAACAAAATAAATAATTTTCATGTAACCCTTGTTCATTCTAAATTTTTCTCTTATTTTATCTTTTATATCATTGGGAAACATTAAAGAATTCCTACCAAATTAAGAAATGCAGATAAGAAAATTTTAGAGAAAATATCTCAATCTTTGGTGGAAAAAAAATTAACAATTGCCCACAATAAAGTTTTTTATCGTAAAGATTGAGTAATTAAAAAAGTTTGTTTTTTCAATAAAAAAATAATAATAATAAGGATGTTCACATTCTTTGATTCAAAAAAATTTGGTCATTTTTAGGATTAAGATATTAAGGGAGTAAGTCATTATTTTAGAACTAGAGGAGGCATCTCAAATATTCATGGAAATGGAAGGGGTATCTCTAATAGTCACAAAAACAAATTGAATTCTTTTATTCCATGTTTGGGAGCCCCTTTCAAATTGACTTAGCCGTGCGTCGTGGGTTGTGTAATGTGACCGACTTTTGTAAAGACTTTAGTTGCAAAATCGGGTCACTCACGCATAGAATTTATCATACGGTTCAAAGACTTTGTTAGCTTTCCAACAATATTCACCTTCACAATTTTCAAAGGACGTATACATTTATGAAATTAGATGTGAATATTCATTCTTCTCGAGTGCTTGGGACTAATGGCCACAGACCATCATAGGTCGATTCTTAAATTAATGGAACCAAAATCATAAATGCCAAAAAAAATCTCATTAAATTTTCTTGATTCTTGATTCTCATCAGTTATGGTTTTCAATCAATTTGATTTTCTATTCCATTTTCTAATTAACTCCAATAAAAAAAAACTCCAGAATTGAGATTTTCATTTTTATTATAATGTCCATTCCAATTAAATGGGCACCCCTATTGTCACCTTATTTTTTTGTTGTTTGGTTTGATTCAAATTCGGCTTTGAAAATTCTTTTGTTGTTTGTTATAAAGCTAAAATATATCTATTTGAAAATTTTAAAATAATTCTCAAAGTTAATTAAAATGACACTTTAATAAAATATAATATTGATCTTTATAATTCATGTGCATCCGATTTATTTAGTGACATATATATAATAAAACATAACTGTGAAATCCTAAATTACAATTACGAAGAGAAACGTACATTCCATTTATGGTAGAGTGAAGTCCACAATAAAATTGCCTTTCCTCTTTACCCCTTTCAATTTTATTGAATTTCCTCTCTTCTTCCCTTCTCTTTTTCAATACTATCCCATCAAACTTTCACTATGTAAAAAATGCCCATATTTGACGGTTTTAGTCCGTCAAATTTTGAAAAATTTGTCAAATATGCCAGTCAAATATTCTCTTGTAAAATTTTTTTTTTTGACAGTCCTAGACTATCAAATTATTGGAGAATGTACTTTAAAAAAAAATAAAAAAAAAATCCATAGAGTATGACCGTCGAATTTGGAGGTTTAACAAACAATAGCACATTCCTCTAATTCACCAATCACAATGAACGAAATAATATTAAAAAATCAAAATCAAAAAAATAAAAAACAAAAGAAAAATCATAGAACAAGATTATGATCGGCATCCATATCGACCATAAAAATTAAAAGTAAAATAAAAATAAAAAATTGTGTAGGCCCATAATTATTCAGGAAATAAACTAACACAATAACAAAGATTACAGATTTTGAATCTCTATTTTGTTAGTTAAAACCATAGATTAAATTGATGAGTTTACAATTACAAGATCACAATATAAGTGATCAAACTAGAATACAAAATTGAAGCTCACTTTCGTCGGCCGCATTAGATAACGTCATAGGCTTTGGGCAAGATTACCCATCCTCTCCTTCATGGCCAGAGAAAATCCGAACCCAAAACTTCCGATTCAATTAAAAGAAGATGCCCTGACCCTATACCTCTTTTCTTAATAATTCTTTAATTTTATTATTATTTGTTTATCTTCTACCCCTTTATCCTAAAAGAGGGGCAAACTCTAGTAAAACAATAAAAAGAATCAACTCTTCACCAGCAATCCTTGCACTAAGAGAAGCGAATTCTTTTAGCGAATTGAAGATGTCTTGGAGGATAAAAAAGTACCATATATACAAAATAAAAAAGTACTTTTGTTTTTTCATTTTTACATGTAATGGATTTCGCAAGCAAATATGTTGTCTCTTCACAATTTTATTCACTTAAATATGTACTCTATTATTTTCGTCAAATCCCATGAAAATAATTCAATGAATAACAATCGTTGAATCCACAAATATATTCTTACTTGATTCATTATGATCCACAAAGCCAGAGTGAATCATACTAAGATCGGTATTATGTGAGCAAATCCAATTACTTAGGTCAATGTGCCGATGAAATTTTTGGGAGATGTCTAATTCTTTGTTCAATCGTTGGTATCAAATTTCCACTTGTTTATTCATATTTCTACACGTCCTTAGAAAAAAAATGAACATTTTACATGTAATGACTTGTTTTAATTGGCGCATGTCGACCTCCATTAGGTAGTTTTCAAATAAATCAAAGAGTATTTTGAACATGGTTTTAAAACCTGTCCAACATCGAGATGACCTTTGGGGAAGTAATCCTAGTCTTGGAGAAGACCAAGCGAGATAATCTATGTGAGTGGTCCTTCACATTGACTTGTCTAAGATCCAAAATAACTAATTTAATCATTATAAAATATAAAAAACTCTACTGGAACGGGTTATTATTATTATTTTATATACAAAATAATTAAGTACTTGTTATCTTATCTATAAGAAAATAAGAATTTTTTTTTTTTACCTCGTCATACGAACTAGGAAGGCGAGAGGATTTTAAAACCATTATTTGGATACTCAGATCACAATTGGACTAAAGCTGACATAGTTGTCACCCCAATAGTCAAAAGTACCAAGTCAAGACATACAATTGGTAAAGAGCAATAGATTTTTATACCTTAAGATATTTTTTGTCTAACAATTTTTTCAAGCTCTCTTCAGTTATGTGTAATATATATAAATACTAACTTGTTTAAGGTTTTCATGAGGTACTACTCCTATTTTACAAAATTGGAAAGCTGAAATAGATGACATACCACCTAGACCTCGGTCTTTCTTGTGAGGGACTATTTTTATTCTATTTTTATTTTTTCAAGATGATCTTGTCTCAACCTCTTTCCAAATATTTTTATTTTTACCCTAAAATTCTTATTTTTCCTTAAAAATCCACACAAACCATATAAATAAATTACATTGAAACGATCTATAATGTAGAAAACTAATTTTATTAGGAATCTTGGATGAACATTACATGAATCTTAATAGATTATTATAAAGTTTACATCAACCAAGATATAGAAGGTAAGCCTAATCTAGAAATTGTAATTAGCATTAATCACTCCTAGTATTTATATACCTTACTTACCAATCCTTCTTAATATAGAAAATATTGGGGTATTTTAGTAAATTCCCTTACAAAATAGGTGAAAGTTACCCCGTGAAATGTAAGATGAGGTCTGCACCCTAGATTTCGTTGACCCATTATGTTCGTTAACAACGTTTATTTTGATGATGTCATAGATTTTGAATATTGACAACTATGTTGACGTATTTCAAACCAATTAATTATGAAAACTTGGATGGTACAATTGGGACAAGGTGCGGGAACTAACCAAAATGAACTCAAACATCTTGCAAAACATATAAAGGTGGTGGTCCTAGCGAGCCTTGATTGGTACATTTATTTAGGGACTTTGCGATAGAAATGACCGGCCAAGAAGATTTGATGTTTTGAATTATTTCATTAGAAGAAGTGATAAGAGAAACTGTACCAACTTCGACTTGCAAACCAATACAATTTTCCCTGACAACATAGATGACAATAGAAATCTTGATGAAGAAGAGGCTCCAATTAAAGTCTTTTTTTTTTCATCGGGAGGGCATGACCCATATTAGAGGATTGGTAGAAGGAATTATCATCCAAACAAACTTTCCTATTTACTTGCTCAAAATGGAATCATAACTAATTAGTAGTTGTTTAAGTTAGTAAGTTTAACAAGTTATTAAGTACAAATTTTGAAGTTGTTTCCAAAACTTATTTCTTCTCTCTTTGTTTATATAGAGAGAGTAAATTCATGAATAAAATTTAGTTATATTTCAAAACATGAGGAAACCTTTTCCCTCCTATCAAAAACATGCAATTGGAGACTTCTCTCTTTCTTTAACTAATAGAAATAGGTGCGCGGGGATGACCCTAGCTCCTCCTTTGCATAGAAAAAAGATCGTAGAATTAAGCTTGAGAGATACAACATTGACGGTAAATGTCCATCCTCTAGATTGTTTGATATTTGGCTATTTACTATCCCTTTGATCACACACTTAAATCCGGATTCTAACTCTATAACTAACTGTTTTTCAAGATAATAATGTACCCCAACAAACCCGGTTTTAATAAAATAAATATAATGCAAGTATACTTCAATGAAATTAGAAAATTGATCAAAATTTTACATAATTAAAAAATCAATCAATATCACAATCACACTTACCTCCATACAATAAATATTTATATAAATTATAGAAAGTGAAATTATATCCTTAATTCTTTATATTATCATCCATCTACTGCAATTAATCTTAGACTTACAAAACAAATTACTATAACATGTATTCATAATCTGAACAAAAACATAAATTACTTATTTTTCCATGAAATGAAATGAATTTTAATTCCTCCCGATTGAAAGAAATATTCAAATGCAGCATACAATAACTATCTTACAAAATTGATGTGGTTGAAGATGCTGCTCGTGATCTCGAAGGAGAAGTGAAAAATGGCATGGGTGGAATTCTCAATTCATTAAGGCTTCCTTCCAACATCTCCAACACTCTATTCATTGCAGGCCTATTTGATGGATCCATTTGTATGCACCACAAACCTACTAAAATCATTTTTCGTGCAATTTCTTCATCCTCTGTAGTTATAACACCACGTAGTTCTAGATCTCTGCATGTATCAAGATGCTTGTGAATCCATTGTGAAAAATATATTTCACTAATATTTTCTACTCCCACATCAAAGTTTTTTCTTCCTCCAACCATTTCGAGTAGCATCATTCCATAGCTATATACATCTGACTTGTGTGAGACTCCTCCGAAGTTTCTATTAAACAATTCTGGTGCAATATACCCTGGAGTCCCTCTAGCACCCATCATCGATATGATACTCTCTTTTGTAAGTGACAATTTCGTGAGCCCAAAATCAGAAATTTTCGGACAAAGGTCTTGATCTAGAAGAATGTTATGAGGCTTTATATCAAAATGTACTATTCGTGTGTTACAACCACGGTGCAAGTACTCTAGTCCCCGAGCAATGCCAATATCAATTTTGTATAGCGTCTCCCATTGAAGGTGAGGATATTTCTGTAATGGTTTTTCATCATATATGAACTTTTCAAGAGATCCATTGGGCATGAACTCATAGATAAGAGCTCTTTGGGAGTCCTCAACACAAAAACCTAGCATAGTGACAACATTAACATGGGAAGTCCTGCTAATACTTGCGACCTCATTAATAAATTCTTCTTCGTTACCTTTTGATTCTCTCAATACCTTCACAGCCACCATACGCCCGTCAAATAGCTTTCCTCTAAACACGTCACCATAAGCTCCTTGGCCTAATTTTTCCTTGAAGGAGCTTGTCATTTTCTTGATATCTGAATATTTGTATCTTTTTGAAATCAAGAATCCATGATTCTTTAGAAACATCTCCAAACTTTGAGCATTCTTTGTTTTCTTCTTCCAAAAGAACAATTTATGTAAAGATAATTTTCTTCTCAAGCAACATAATATAACTACCATTGTAGGTATAATAATAATGATTACAACTGCTAATACACCTGTAAGCAAAGAAATAGGACAAAAAGCAATTAATTTACTCTTGGATGCATGACATATTAATGTGCTAGGCTGAAAGAAAAAGAAAGATAATACAAGGTTTAAATAGACTAACATGCTGAAAAATAGAAACCATCATGAGAAATACTTTGATAGGTTAATTAACTATAAGCACCTTGAGTGTTCAATCCCTTGCAGAGCAATCAAGATGTGGATTTAATTGAAAGATGAAAAATAATATCAATGTAACTTAAACATTTCTGCAAATCTTCAACATGATCATATAAAAGATGGGTCTCTGCATAGCAATTTGACAATTGTGAAGAATATAGAATAAGAAGTGTAAGAAAAGTTCAGTTTTCAACTGAAAAGTACTGTTAAAAGTTTTGTACAGTGGGGCACTGATAAAATCAAGAGAATATTTTCTAGTGATCATGTAAAATTGTAGTTTTTGGTTTGCAGAAAATAAAATGCATGAAATATTGCAATTCAATATTTCTATATATATATTTTTTATAGTTAAGGGGTTAATGGTTAGAAAGGTGAAGTTGGGTAGAATGGGATTTGAACCTAGGAGATGGGAACAACACTCCACACGTCTTATCAACTTAGCTATGTTGGCACTTGATTTATGTTTTAATTGATAAATTCGAAAAATTTACCATAATTTCAAAAATTCAATGTATTATATGCAAGTAAGCTAACTATTGACTAAACATGTCAGGTAGGACTGATTTAGTTTATTTCAACCATTACTGATTGTTTTACAAAATGAATCTTTTGGTGTTTTTAATAAAACAATTTTTGACGCAGAAGGGTCTTAATAGGAGGTGGACTTTCAAATTCGTTATCTTATTTATAAGAGATTTAAAACACCATTTATGCTATTTTGCTGGGAAAAATCCTTGGAAATGTGCTAAAACTTGACACCGATATTCTTTGATGATATTAGCAAATTACGGCCGAGACCCTAAAAAAATTGTGAAGAATAATGTTTGAAATATTTGTCCTGGCAAATCCATTTTTCTCATATATAAATTTTGTTCATTGTGATTTATATCAAGATAATCAATCTTCATGCATAATCACATTAGGTGGGTATTCCTATAATTTTCATGAGATGAAAGTAGGTTCTTAGGAAACATATTGTAGGATGGGTACAAAGGGGTTTTGGACAACAAAGTGAAAAAACTTGTGTGTGCAGTTTCTTATGAACCTGAAATAATCATAGCTAATATTATCTCGATCATTGAAGTAGTTGAGTTCAGACTGACATGTACTATTATTTATTAGTCCGAATTCAAAGGGTATACAGTGAAAGATGTATTCTCACATATATCAGCTTATCCCTATAGGAATTTATTCTTACTATGTACTAGTTATTTTGGTTTACCATCCAGTGATGCTAGACTTGTGTAGGTACATCATGGGTATTTTGTGTAATTAACATTACACTTAAGTTGTAACAAATATCCAGCAGAGGATCCACCACCTTATTAAAGAAATTATATGTTCCAATTCATAATTTCTCTATTTCTATTGGACACATAAATCCGGGTCTTGATGATATTTGATAAGTTTTATCAAACTCTTCAAGATATATATGATTGAATAGTATATTTCCATAACGGTTGTTGAGAAAAATCTTTTCTGCATCCAAAAAAATTGACCAAAATTGTAGAAAAGTGTTTTATAGAAGTTATAAGGAATAGAAAATAATATAACAACCTTTTTTGGGGGCTCCTTAGAGATATTGTACATTAGAGGGACCAAATTGTTATGGATATAAGAATTGAGTCTCTCTGAAATATTATAAATACATTATGTTACATTGAGTAGGTTCAATTTTTTGAATTTTCAAGCTTAGTCAAAGGAGTTTGTCTCCTACCTCTCTCCAATCTTTCTCCTCCCTCACATTGTTCTCTTCTTCAATCAATCTTCTAGCTCCATTCTTTCTCATAAAATCGTTTAATAATCTTTCCATTGTTATCATTTACAAGCTTATTAATTTTTTTAAAGCATGTTATTATTTTATCTAGCATACGAAAACAATCTCAGACATTCAAACACAGTCTGAAGACATCTACTTTTTTTCAGTTACAAAATGGAACATGTAGACCATTGGATTTATTTCGAATGGTATGCTATGAGTCCCTAGTAAATCATCTATTTGGGATGAAGTTGCTACAGTATCTTTCTAATTATGCAAAATATATATATGTAGTCAGAAAATATAAAAAACTGGACTCACCCCCAAGTCTCAACCATAAATTAAAGCATTCACTAATGCCAACCGTCGCTATATCCCCCGTGGACAGTCGTTTTTTCCGACTGTCGTGGACAGTCGTTTGTTTCCGACTGCTGTGGACAGTCGTTTTTTCCGACTGTTTTGATCTGTCGCTTTTTAAAAACCACTCCTTTTAAAACGACTCTATTTGCGACTGTAGGGGCAGTCGTTTTTTGAAAAAACGACTGTCTTGGTCAGTCGTTTTTGACGCATTATGACGTAGTGATTTACAGTAATAACAATCAAACAATCTAACACACTATTGAATAAGATCATCATGAATATTTTTACTAACCATTAAAGCCAATAACATCTCAAGAACTTTAACTAATGATAATTCAAAAGAATTGAGCAAACAATCCCCTTGGAGAACCGTTATTCTAGGCTCTCTCAAGATGGGTCAGCTAGGTCTCTTAGTGATGGAATAAAATTGATACATAATAGGGATGCTGTTGTATTCCTTTATAGATGAGTGATCTCTATATTGACTCTTTTAAGGAATCCAAAAAATTTAGTTCCTAAATACTTAAAACATGGAGGACAGTGGACCACCATACACAATCTTGGATTCTTAGATTTGGATCAAGGATCAGCCATCTTTATCTATTTCATCCCTACAATTTAGGGATCTGTTAATATAAACAGTGATCTCTCTATCTCATCCCTAAAATTTATGGATTGACTCTAGTATGTGTATAGATTATAATCAATCTCTCACATATAAAGTAAAGAATTTTGGATCGACCCATTCAAATTTCACTCTGTATCAGAGCACCTTTAGGACTGCTTTTCTCCATCATCTCCTTCATTATTTTTTTCCCCTATGTATGTGTGTGGGTGGGTGGGTGGGGGGGTTACAATCTGCTTCTTTTAATGGCAGACCACATTTCTCAAAATTCTGCCACTCCAATGCTAGATGCTTGGGTTCTGAAACATCTGGTTCAATCAATGATCCCTTCTCATCCAGACAGCTCCACGGTTGTGCTTGTTTCACCTCCTCTCTGGAGATAATCATGGCACATGGATTCATGATATGACCATGCTCTTTATGCCAAAACAAACTTTGTTAATGGCACCAGCTCTAAACAGTATCTACTTCCCGAATAGCTCATTTGGAACGCTGCAATGATCTTGTAATTTCTTGGATCCTTCACTCAACCTCTGGTAATTTGGCAAATAGCATTCTTTATGCAGACACTGACTGTGACATTTGGTTGGATCTAATCCATCTTTTCTCTGCATCAAGTTGACATCCCCCCATTGAATGAGATTGTTGAGCAGAAACATCGCCATCACATTGAGGTTGCTAATGTTTTAAGCTTTTAAGCCCATTTTTATGCTGAACGGAGACATGCTATTATGCATAGATATTCAAGATTATGTTCTTTTTTCTCAAAAATATATTGGAGTCTTACCTAATGTATGTTAAAAACACACACTCACACCTATTTCATAAGTTTTAATATGTATTGTAGTTTTCTTTTTTTTTTTCATTTCTTTCACATTTTTTCCTGTTGTTTTCCTTTTTTCTAAATTTTCCCTTGTCACTTTAAACCCATACTCTAACTTTGTGATTATGCCCACAACCACTAAGCCACCAGGCCCCATGGACTTGTCACTCCTTACTCCAACACCAATATCTTATTCTAACATCATTCTTCCAACCCGCAATGACTACAATGCTTGGCTGTCTCTCATTTACTCACCACTACTCCATCCTTTATACACCAATAGTTACATTCTACTCCTTACAACACTTCCTTTCATATGATAAATTTTTTGTTGCTTATAAATCTTTTCTTGTAGCCATTTCTTTCACACTTGAACCTACTTCTTTTTCACGAGCTATGAACCTACCTCAATGGCGTGATGCCATGGTTGTAGAAATGGCTGCTCTGGAGCAAAATAATACTTGGACCCTCATTATCTCCTTAATTAAAAAACTCCACTGGCTGCAAATGGGTCTTAAGGTGAAGTTCAAGTCTGATGGCTCAATTGAGCGATACAAAGCTCATTGGTGGTTAATGGATTCACTCAGAAAAAAGGATGGAGTAACATGAGACTTGTTCTCCAGTATCATAGCTAGTTACAATTTGCGTTCCCTTTGTTGTTGCAGCTATCAAGCTGTGGTCTAGTCTAGTTAAATATGCACAATGCTTTTTACGCGGTGATGAAGAGGAGGTTTACATGTCTCTTCCACCAGATTTTTCTCATCAGGGGGAGAATTGGGTGCGCAAAATAAACAAATCCTTAAATAGTTTAAAACAGTCTTCTCAATATTGGTTTGCAAAGTTTTCATCCGCTCTCCAAGAATCAAGTTTTTCTCAATCACGAGCCAACTAATCCATTTTCACCAAGATACAGGGTCTCTCCCACCTTTGTCCTTTTTTATGTGAATGACATCATAATAACTGGGAATGATTATTCTACCGTCAAAGAGTTAAATTTTTTTTTTTTGGAAAACAAGTTTTTTTGAATAAAAAAGATTGGCCTACTGAAATATTTTCTTGGCATAGAAGTGGCTCGTTCCCATAAAGGATTATTTCCTTTGTTTGGTGGTCACCCCCTAGGATTTATCCCAGTACACTGTACACCTAGCATGTGTGGAAGGGTTGATATGTGTGCCCTATGGGATTACTCAGGTGCTCTAAGATGCCTAGAAACCTAAGTTATCAACAAAAATGATTTTTCCTTTCTCAACAAAAGTAAACATTAGCATCCTAGATGACATGGGATTATTGGGTGCAAGGAGTTTTGCGTTTCCTATAGTGAAACATCTTTGTCTTCCTCCTGCCGATGGTAAATTGTTACCTGATCCTCCACATTACAAGAACTCAGTGGATTGTCTTATATATCTCACCATAACCAAGCCCAACATTGCTTCCACTATTCATATCCGGAGTCGATTAATGCAAGCTCCCCGCACCACTCATATGGATGTTGCCCTGAGAAAAGGATCTCCAGGAAAAGGCATTCTCTAATCATCCTCAAGTAGTCTTCATCTACATGAATTTTGTAATTCAAACTAAGCTATTTGACTTATTACTCGACGTTCCTCTAAAGGATATTGGACTATGCTTGGTTTTAGTCCTATAACTTGGGATTCTAAAAAGGAAAGCATAGTCTCACAAACTTCTACAGAAGCTGATTGTTGGGCCTTGCACATGTGTCACACACGCTAACTTCAATGGTTGAAATATCTCTCGACTGATCTTGGTATTCCTAATCCCCAATCCCCAAAAGAAAATCCTGTTTTCCATTAACAGGCAATATACATAGACCTTGAGTGTCATTTTGTTCGTAAAAAGATTTTATCCCAGTTCTTAGCACAGCAATACATCTATAACTCACAACAGATAGCACACATTTTTTGACAAAAACATTGGGCAAATATTATTTGCAATAATTAATCAGCAAATTAGGTGTCGTGCTCTTGATGTGCACGCTCCAATGTTGGATCAAGGATCAGCCCTGTTTATCTATGTCATCCCTACAGCTTAGGGATTGACTCTTTTTATATGTGCATATATTTTAGTCAAACTTAATGAAAAATTACAGAATTTCGGATCTTCCATTCAAATTTCACATGGGTGATGTTCTAACATCATTATCATCCTCGTCATCAAAGCCTCAACCCAACAATTTGAGTTCAGGCTAAACGAATCAGGTTCCTCCATTCAATTCTACTTAAATTCATGTCCTCTGTTATTGCAATTGCGTTCATATATCCACTACCACTACCTCAATTAAAATTCTATTTAAAAATAAAATAAAATAAATCGAAATTAACTTACTCCCAGATGCTGGAGATGCTGGAGATGTGGTATTACAAGGTCCATCATGGCAGAAGCAAACCAAACTATTTGTAGTGGAATTATACCCGCATCGTCCATCTGATCCAACGCAATCTTGACACTGTGTGATATTTATAATCCAATTCACTTCGAAACCTTGCTTCAGAACATCATACAGTCTTGACGGATAACTGAAAACCTTGTCCACATCCGATTCAAAAACTGGAACTAAAACATTATCACTGCAATTCTGCAATAATTTATCCCTTGATGTCGGCTCAGCGGTAAAATAAACATTACTATCCATAACCATATCATCTTTAATGCACGAGAATGTGGAGGATGAAACAATATAGGGTATTTCATGCAAAGATTTACAACCATAGAACAAAGTAAGGTTCTGGTAATCACGAGTGAATTTAAAGAGAGAAGTATTGAAGGTGGTATTAAAATATTTATGAGGACAAAAAGGGTCGACGGAAGGAAACTGAGAGATTTTGAGAATTTGTGCAGTTTGATCGATCTCTAACACTTGGTATACATGTGAATTAATCACTATGGTGGTGGAAATATTATTGTAGCAAAAGAGTTCGAACCCTGGATGACCACATTCTTTAGGTCTGGTGTTGTCATAGAAAGGGTAGGTGTTTCCATAGAAAGGGTAAGTGATGTTGGAGATGTTTCCACAATTAAATGTGCGATGACAGAGGATGAATAGTTCGTTGTCTTCGCTTAGAGAGATGGGTAGATGGATGAAGATGAAGAACAAGAAGAGAGAGGAGGGAAACAAGTATGGGTTCATTGAGAGAGAGAGAGAGAGAGAGAGAGAGAGTTGTTGGGGGGACAGAGGAGATGTGAGAGTGATTTTAAAAGAAGGGGAGATAAGAGATGCAGAGGGAAGAGAGGGAGAAGAAGAGTCAAGAGTAAACAAGAAGAAGGTTACATACTTTTGCATTTGTTGACTATAAGAAGGTGGCTATGAAATAGACCGTTTGGTTTTTAGTTAATTTACAAATACACCCCGTTTATATTTTTTTTTTGAATATTTTAGCTATTCTATGTTCTTTTTAAATTGATGATATATGTATCTTGACCATAATCTTTTATGAGAGACTAATAGAAAGGAATTGTGTACCCTCTAAAAAAGCAGAAAAAGGAGCATCTTGATTTAAACATACCCTCTACATTTTTGGTGAGGTACTTACGTAATAGCATACCCTTGACCATGGTCATATACACTATTCAACCTCTTACACAAAAAAAACCTTGATTCCTTTTCTACCTTGAAGAAAAAAAAATTATTTATTCAATCAACAAATGCCCCTTGTTTTATTTGATTTTACAATTTGATTAATTATTTTATTTTATATTTTGTTTTGTCTCTTAAATCAATGAGAAGAAAATAAATAATTTTCATTTAACCCTTGTTCATTCTAAATTTTTCTCTTATTTTATCTTTAATATCATTGGGAAACATTAAAGAATTCCTACCAAATTAAGAAATGACAATAAGGAAATTTTAGAGAAAATATCCCAATCTTTGGTGGAAAAAAAATTAACAATTGCCCTTAATAAAGTTTTTTATCATAAAGATTGAGTAATGGAAGAAGTTTGTTTTTTCAATAAAAAAAAAACAAGGATTTTCACATTCTACATTAGAGTATTTTGATCCAAAATTTTTTAGTCATTTTTAGAATTAAAATATTAAGGGAGTAAGTCATTATTTTAGAACTAGAGGAGGCATCTAAAATATTCATGGAAATGGAAGGGGTATCTCTAATATTCACAAAGACAAATTGAGGTCTTTTTTTCCATGTTTGGGAGCCCCTTTCAAATTGACTTAGCCGTGCGTCGTGGGTTGTGTAATGTGACCGACTTTTGTGAAGACTTTAGTTGCAAAATCGGGTCGCTCACGGATAAAACCATCAACGCGTCTTCTACTCTTCAATTTATCTTACGGTTCAAAGACTTTGTTAGCTTTCCACCAATATTCACTTTCACAATTTTCAAAGGACGTATACATTTATGAAATTAGATGTGATGTGAACAGTAGTCATTCTTCTCAAGTGCTTGGGACTAATGGCCACAGACCATCGTAGGTCGATTCTTAAATTAATGGAATAAAAATCATAAATGTCAAAAAAAAATCTCGTTAAATTTTCTTGATTTTCGATTCTCATCAATTATGGTTTTCAATCAATTTGATTTTCTATTCCCATTTCTAATCAATTCCAATAAAGAAAGCTTCAGAATTGAGATTTTCATTTTTGATTCTAATGTCAATTCCAATTAAATGGGCACCCCTAGTGTCACCTTATTCTTTTGTTGTTTGGTTTGATTCAAATTCGGCTTTGTGATTTCTCACTTTAGAATAAAATCAATTTGTTAAAATAAGAAGAGATGATTCATTTATGGATTATGCAAGTTAAGTTCCTTGGGAGTTAAAATCGAGCGAAAAAAAAAAAGTTTGTTTCCATAGATAAATTTGTTAGTTCTATACTATAGCAAGAGTTTGCCCATGCTCATAAGAATGCTTTTTAAGATTAAAATAGTTAAAGAGGAAAGACAATAAAGTTGAAATGGTATTATTGAAAAAGATAGATAAGATGATATTTGCGGATGTTATAAAACTAAAATATCCCTATTTGAAAATTTTAAAATAATTCTTTAAGTTAATTAAAATGACAATTTAATAGAATATAATATTGATATTATAATTCATATACATCCCATTTATTTAGTGACATCTATATATATATATATATATATATATATATTATATATTTATTTATTTATTTTTATTTTTTTTTTTTTTTTTTTTTTTGCTAATCGAGTGTCCGGGCCAGTTTGCGTGCACCACGACTAATCTCGAGGAGGACTACCACAACAACCCACCATCATAGTCCCCTAGTTAAATCATGAGAAAAATTCAAGAGGGGAATCGAACCAGTGACGTGACATCTATATAACAAAACATAGCTGTAGAATCCTAAACTACAATTACGAAGATAAGCGTACATACCATTTATGATAGAGTTTATAATAAAATTGCATTTCCTTTTCACTCATTTTAATTTTATTATCTTTCCTCTTCTCTTCCTATTTCTTTTTCAATACTATTCAATCCAATTTTATTATCTTTTCTCTTTTACCCTCAATCAAAAGAGTTGCCGCCCTGGTCCTATACCTCTTTTCTTAATAATTCTTCAATTTTATTATTATTATTTATCTTCTAGCCTCTTAACCCAAAAGAGGGGCAAACTCTAGTAAAATAATAAAAAAAATCTACTCTTCAACAATAATGATGACCCTTGCACTAAGAGAAGCGAATTTTTTTAGCAAATTGAAGATGTCTTGGGGGATTAAAAAGTACCATATATACAAAATAAAAAGTATTTTTGTTTTTTCACTTTTATATGTAATGGATTTCGCAAGCAAATACGTTGTCTCTTCACAATTTTATTCACTCAAATAAGTACTCTATTATTTTCGTCAAATCCCATGAAAATAATTCAATGAATAACAATCGTTGAATCCACAAATATATTCTTACTTGATTCATTGTGATCCACAAAACCAGAGTGAATCACACTAAGATCAGTATTGTGTGAGCAAATCCAATTACTTAGGTCAACGTGCCGATGCAATTTTTGGAAGTTGTCTAATTCTTTGTTTAATTGTTGGTATCAAATTCCCATTAGTTTATTCATATTTCTACACGTCCTTAGAAAAAAATGAACTTTTTACATGTAATGACTTGTTTTAATTGGCTCATGTCGACCTCCATTAGGTAGTTTTCAAATAAATCAAAGAGTATTTTGAACACGGTTTTAAAACCTGTCCAATATCGAGATGACCACTAGGGAAGTAATCCTAGTCTTGAAGAAGACCAAGCGGGATAATCAATGTGAATTGTCCTTCACATTGACTTGTCTAAGATCCAAAATGACTTATTTGATCATTTTAAAATATAAAAAACTTTATTCAATAGGGTTATGTATATGTATTTTTTTTTTATAAAAACTCTACTTGCTCAGGTTATCTTGTTTTTTTTTTTTTTTTTTTTTTTTTTAATACAAAATAATTAAGTACTTGTTATCTTATCTATAAGAAAATAAGTTTTTATTTCTATTTTTTTAACTCGTCAGACGAACTGGGAAGGCGGAGGATTTTAAAACCATTATTTGGATACTCAGATCACAATTGGACTAAAGCTGACACAGTTGTCACCCCAATAGTCTAAAGTACCAAGTCAAGACATACAACTGGTAAAGAGCGATAGATTTTTATACCTTAAGATATTTTTTGCCTAACAATTTTTTCAAGCTCTTTTCAGTTATGTGTAATATTTATAAATACTAACTTGTTTATGGTTTTCATGAGGTACTACTACTCCAATTTTTCAAATTTGAAAAGTTGAAATTGATGACATACCACCTGGACCTCGGTCTTCGTGTGAGGGACAATTTTTTTAATTTTTTTTTCAAGATGATCTTGTCAACCTCCTTCCAAATATTTTTATTTTTATCCTAAAATTCTTATTTTTCCTTAAAAATCCACACAAATAATATAAATAAATTACATTGAAATGATCTATAATGTAGAAAACTAATTTTATTTGAAATCTTGAATGATCATTACATGAATCATACTTTTATATTTATAAAATTTACATCAACCAAGATATAAAAGGTAATACCCACCCATGAGTTGCCTAAGTGGTAAGGGCGAGCATGTGAAGTGTGGGTTCGGCGCACGTCACGGGTTCGATTCTCCTCTTGGATTTTTCTCATGATTTAACTGGGGGACCATGGCGGTGGGTTGCTGTGGTAGTCCTTCTCGAGATTAGTCATGGTGCGAACAAGCTGGCCCGAACACTCGGTTAGAAAAAAAGAAGATATAAAAGGTAAGCCTAATCTAGAAATTCTAATTAACATTAATCACTCATAGTATGTATGTACCTTACTTACCAATCCTTCTTAATATAGAAAATGTTAGGGTATTTTAGTAAAATCCCTTGCGAATAGGCAAAAGTTACTCCCGTGAAATGCGAGATGAGATTTGCACTTCATTGACCCATTATGTTCGTTATCAACATTTATTTTGATGATGTCATAGATTTTGAATACCAAAAACACCATATTTTCTTATTCAAAATAGAATCATAAATAATTGTTGACCCAATTTTAAACAGTGCATATGACTCAATCAGCTTTTCACTAGAATTAATTAATATGACTCAATTAAGAGTTCAATAATTGTTCATTTTCAAAGCATGTATCAAGCCAAAAAAAAATAGTTGTTTTATTTTATTTATTTTTAAAACGCTGATCATATGTCTATGTTGTACCTTTTAAAAAAACTCTACTGTTGATCCAGTTGGATCCTACTTTCAACTATATATCGTTTGTGCAACCCACTGAGTGGTTGGTGCCAACCAGCCTTGATATGCTCTATACACAACGAAGAAGTAGGGAGGATGAAATTTGTTCATGCTTTCATATTTCTTCTTTAATATTGCAAAGCATTTGAAGTAAGGTTTTTTACAATATATTATTCTATTGTTGACAACAAATAAGAAATGTTACTGGGAGTAAGAAAATCATTAATTGTATAAACTGAAGAAATTGTTGCTTAGAAGTAAGATCTTGGGGTTGAGATTTTTTTATTTAATTGCATAAGGCCCATCCCACTTTCATAACCAATAGCTGGTTTTGCAAATCACAGGGCCTCTCACAGTTCAATCTCCCTGTTTCACTTCCAAGTGCACACTTACTTGGAACTCCAGCTGGAATGGGACCTTACTTGGAACTCCAAGTGCACACTTACTGAAGGCACCATATGCTGTAATGGGTAACCGCTTCATCAAGCTATGGTGGGCTAACAGGGACAGTGTTCCTGTTGACAGTGTAAGCAGTGGGGCCAATACTGCATCTGCAGCTCCGAGTGGTGTGACATCTGTTTCTAATAGAGGAAAAGAAAATCTCCCATTCATAGCTCCGAAGGTTGGTTCTGTACCTGGGATGACAAATGGTCCCAAGGCTCCACCTTCATCACAGAAGAAGCTGGACAATTTGGAGCTTTGGAAGGAGGAAATCCGTTTAAAGCAGGAAAGGTTGGACCGAAAACGGATCGACTTCCGCTGCAAGTTGTATAAGTTTGAGAAACAAGTAAGACTCAATTTCCACTATATATATATATATAGGGCAATGTTCGGCAGCATACATTTGGGAGTCAAAATATTTCCTATATGGGTTAGAAGTTTAGGAATGGGCTGATTTTTTGTGTGGATCTCTTTGGCGAGGAGATCATCCAAACAAAAAATCAGCCAAATCCGAAACTTTTCCCATATAGGACAAATTTTGGCTCCCAACGTTGGTTCCCTCATTGGCTATTGAACCATCGGGAATGTGGTGGTGGCTTATGGACAGGTGATGATGGTGATTTGTAATGGTAGTGAGGAGATGGAGGAGGAGGATGTTTCTTGGGTGGTGGAGGTGGTGGTGAAGGGTAATGGTAGTTTGCTGTGTGGTCTCTAATGGAAGACTTAGAGAACTCATTACCAATCTTCGTCTCTAATCATGATAGACTGCCACTTAATTGTTCCTGGAGCCTTCATCAACTAATCTTCAAGTAATTTTATTGTTCTCTTTGAGATGTGTTGGTTCTATCTGGATTTCCATGTTATAATTTTAACTAGATTTCCCGTGTTGTATAGCTTAGAGAAGACATGAGGAAGGGTGTTTATGTTGAAAACCTTACAGAATACAAAGTGAACACGGTCAAGGATGTTGTCGAACTTCTGTTAAAGGTACATTTAGTGGTGAAATCTATTGATTTTGTTATGAATTATTGAAGCATAATTTGTTTTTAATACTATGATTCACATGTTGTGAATTGTATATAATCTATCCGTCGATGATGATTCACATTTGGAGCATGGCTTGTCTGATGATGATCTAATCTATCCATGTTTCTTATGTTTTCCTTTATGAATGTATTTTATACTTGTTAATCCTATTTTAATATCAAGATTGTAAGTGCTTATATCTGTGATATGAGTTCAAAAGGAAGTGGTGTTTATCATTCATTCTTTTGGTACTGTAGCGCACATACTTGGGCTTTCTTTGGTCGCTGTCAAAGATAAAATGAACTGAATTTCACTTTAATTTCATTTTCTACATTACAATGCATATTATGTCCTAACTACTCACTAGTAATTTGAGGTTGGTACTTTGTCATGTCTTATATGTTTATTATCATGTATGATTTTCAGGTTAATGATCCATGCACGAAGAATTCTCAAGCTCTAACTAAATATCTTCCCTTAATGATTGGTTATTTTGCTCTTTCTGTTCCTTCCGGGCTAAGTCTTTATTAGTGAGCAGGCCTTCTCATCCTCCCTTACTTGTCCATATGTCTTATACTGTTGAATTCTGCTCATCTTCTATGAAGATACTATAATTTTATCATATTTTCTCATGTTACTCAGGTTCACAAATAACATTTTGAGCATGGCACAACAGATATATCTTCAAAAGCTAGACGGTGCAAATAATCCATTGAAGCAGTTTAGTGATGATACCATTAAAAGAATTCAGAAGTCTGTAACTGAAGTAAACTCAACCAAAGCTATGAAACCTAGAGAAGAAGAAAAATTAACTTCAGCTAAAGGAACAAGAGGCAAGGAGAAGGTTGGAAAGGGAAGAAGAAGATAGGAAAATAGCAGAATTGAGATGCAAGTTCTCCTGCAATGCCCAAAACTGATTTTCTGTCAGAATTGAGATGCTCCCTTTGCAATATGATATTCAAAGAGGCTGTGATGATACCTTGCTGCCAGCATAGTTTTTGTGAAAACTATTGACAATACACTATTCTACAAATTCAGAACATTTAGGAGTTTGCAATGGTTAAGATTTTGTAAACACGTTTAATTGTCCAATTAATTAGTTACAACAGTGTTGTTGGTGTTACATTATTATATTATTTTGAGTGTCATACAATGTTTTTGATGGAATTTGTGTTTCATGTAGAAGCAAATGGCAACTTCAAAGCTAAAGCCATATCCTAGGTCAAATAAAAAAACATGTGTATGTTTTGTTGATCTCCTAATTGATTGATCAAACTAAGATTGTTAGTTGGTTCCAGATATGCACTTTGTGGTATTAGGTTTCCTTGTTTAAAATGAAGATTGAAAATCAAATGGATGGAGGTAAGAAGACAAGTATGTAGGAAGACACAATGATCGATGATCAGTCAATGTAGTGAGTTGTAGTTTTTAGATGGCAAAACCATTATTTTTAGTCAATGTAGTGAATATTAGAGGCACATTATTACCACTACTATTACTAATGCTTGCACCGTTAGGGCTGCTCTATCTACTATTTCTCTTGCAACTACAATTAATATTATGGCATTTCTTATTTCTCAATTGTATATGGTGCTCATGAATATATACATCCCCTACAACTAGACCATGCTTTAGCCCATAAAATGACTCAAAGAGGATTGATCAAATATTGCATCATCAAGATGTTGAGGTATTGATCCATAGATACAACATGCTAAGTCTACAGCCTTAAGAGCTTGATTCAACTGGTCATCCTCCTTATAAACTCGTCCCAGAGTTAAATAAGAATCGACAAGCAAAGTAACAAGTCTCCACAACTTATGATCCATTTGAGATTTTGGAAGCCATTCTCGAATATCGCAAACATCATCACCACAAGCACTTTTTGAGTTTTGAACATGGCGTTGATACCCGATAGCTTGGGATACATGGTGTATTGCATCCTTTTTTGTAGGGATGTCAAGCTAATCGTAACATTTCAAAATCAGCCTCACAAATTGTTCAAAATAAAATGTCCAGACTACCCATTTCAGCATAAACTTCATCTTAGTGTAATCATGTCTATAGACATCCAAACATGAACATAATATTAAATTCAACAACCAATAAAAAAAATGGATCCTTGAGCTCAGAGCCCACTTTCCTCAAGCCGTCTTTTAGTTCATCAAACGTTAATGTTTCACTGTTGTTTGTGTCAATCATTTTGAGCAACTCTTTCAAACCGGCTATTTCTTCCTCCTTTAGGATTTTTGCAATAACCTGCAAAATGAAATTGTTATGGCAAGCAATTAATGAACAGAAAAAAAATGAAACGAAATTCTTCATATGTATATATATTAGGAAACAAGGAATATAGGGAAAATTGCTCAGAATGGCAGCAAAAGTTTAGGATTGTGAAACTCCAGAGTAGAACAATAAAGAAAATCCCTAAAAACCTAATTAAGACTTCCAAGATCCAATAAGACCGTGAGCTTCCCAAGCTCAGGGGGGATACGCCCACTGAGCTGATTATCATTCAGTTCCCTATCCATGAAAAATTGGAGAGATTAACTGAAGGGAGAAAAAAGCCAATTAAAACTGAAACACACATTCACCCACACAAACAATGTATAGGTCTTTCTCATGATGTGCAATCATTGACGTGTTGGGGGAGGGGTTCAATTCCAATAGTAACAGACCCCGGACTCCCACCCCTAATATTACCTCAATTGGAAGATTCTAAATGTCCAATTATAGATGTCTTCTTTTGACCAATAAGAATTTTCCAATTGGAGTGAATTTTGAGTTTGGAGACATAGCTGGGAGCAACCAATTGAATGTAGGTCCCCTTGAACATATTCCCACAATGGAGGAAGATAATAGAGGATGCACATTGTTGCATTATATTATAAAATAATGATTCAGAAATGTCCATATAGATAGTCATTTAGAAATTTGTCCTTACAGATAATGAAGGTTAGTCATGTTTCCCAACTCGAGAGGAATGGTTCTGGTAAGTTTGTTACCTTGCAAGTACCTAAAAGGGAGATAATCCAATCAGAATATCATATACCATTCATAGATGATTTTGGAAGGAAGAAACATATTGATTTAAATCTTAAAAATAAATGCAACCTACAATTTTTCAATGTAAGTCAAATTTCCTAATATGTCTGGAATGGGTCCACTCAAGAGATTGCAACTAAGATCTCTCTGGATTAGGGGAAGAAAAGTAAGAAAGTGAAAAAAATATATATCTGCAAAAGATGACTAAGTAGGTAATTGAAAAATGGGAACATGAGACAAATGGAAGAAAGTAGACTTCAGTTAGTAGAACATAGTAAGCAAAGATTTAATTATTTAAGATTGTAGCATAGTAAATTTACAGTGCTTACAGCACAACGAGTGCCTGCATCAGTCTAATCACAGACATAATTTTTCCAGTAAGTCTATTCTCCTGCAAAGATCTTCCATCCACCAAAAAAACAGACAAAGAATAATCACAAAAATGGGTCTAAAAGACTTCGAATCCCAAACTTAATGTCAAAAACAATTAGAGCTGTTGACTACATACAGTGTAGCTACTTGTCAAAACCAATGTTGAACGGTATCTCTCCCATGAGCATATTGTAGGATAAGTCCCTACCAATAACAGGAACAGATGCAACTTAGATATCAACAGATTACCTATCTAAATGTAATCAACCCAAGCTTTTCCAAATCGATGAACCCAAAGATTTGGAATGGTGAACATACAACAATACGATTTAATCGATAAGAGTAAAATTTCAATAAAAAATATAATGGACACAGTAACAACTAATGACAGATTTTAACATATGGAAAGATTTAACATCTATGGAAATATCGTTAAATATGGGAGAAATTAGAGAAGTATGTAGCACATAGGCCTTGGAATGAGGTGTTCAATAAACACAGACATGTAGAAACTATTATAACAGCAACACCTTGACCATCTACATAGAACTCTAGGTCATTAGATAATCAACTTCAAGATACTTCTAGTCAGCCCATTCCAAAACTTTTAGACTCTATCTGCTAATGTAGTGGCCCAATTAATCTTGGTTTTCTTTTGAATTAATTATAAAACCACCATACCTTTAGCAGTAAAATAATAAATAAATGAAAAAACGAATAAGTAAACAACATGGTGTTTAGTGCAGTTAAACTTCAAAGAGGCGAATTGTCAAACAGTTGGTGTTCAAACAAACAATTATTTCCAAGATTCCAACAAACAATTCAAAATAGATGCAGGACAATTTCTCAATGCCATTGTCAGTTGCTTGAACCCCTTTTTTGATGTAAAAGAGCAACTAAAAAACATACCTCGGTGTTTTTGCGTTATGGTTCCTTTTAGGGTTGCCGACAAGTCGTCACCATCGCCATCGCAAATCGTTGGTGAGGGACCCTCTGAACGCGAGAGTTTCAATCTGTCGTCGAGATAGACAAGTGAGAGAGTTAGGGTTTCTTTGTAGGACGGTTTCAAAATCTGTCGAGATGCAATCGTAACGAGTTAGAGAGAGAGAGAGAGAGATGACGAAGACGGTGATGTTAGTTTACAGTAGATGTGAGTTTGAAGAGGAAGAAGAAGACGAAGATGAAGACGTTAAAAACAAGACGAAGATCTCTGATCTCTGTCTTCGAACGCAGGGGCAGAGAGTGAAGAAGACGATTCGGATCTGTTTTTTTATTTTGTTTACGGGGAGGAGTTTGCAAATAACGAAAATTTGTTATTTTCCCATCGTTTTTAAAGAAACACACGATCTGAGTCGTCGATCTAGCGCGTATCGAACGGCTAAAATGGTGAGTCGCGATATGAGTCGCAAAATGAGTCTTCGGAACGCGACCCTATATATATATATATATGGGAAATGTTCAGCACCAAACATTTTGACAAAACATATTTCAAATGATGGCTTTTTACACAAATGTCAGAGTTCAACGATAGAAATTTTAGATAATGGATATCATACCTATTCCACTCTTCACTTTTGCATCGTTCCCTACAACATAATATCATTGTCTTAGAGAGGATTAGCTGATAATTAATCCTACACTAATCAGAAAAATCTGAAAATGATCACAAATAAGACCAAACAGATAGGATCTCTACTTCAATCCTTATATTATTTCATTTACAGCACTTGATACTCTCTTTTACACCATACTTTTTAGATAAACCACATGGCTCAAATAAGGGTTTGCTAGATTTCAACTAGAGTTAAAAGGAAAGGAAAGGAAAGAATATGTGCAATTTTAAATGAAAGAGGATAGACATGTTATGTGCAATTGTTGAGTAAATCACGGCGATGAGTTACGTAGTTGAATTCTTCCACATAGTGCCAAATTTCCTCCTGTCTGAAATTGGATTTTTGGTTCGGGTTCGCTGCAATTCAAGATGTACAACCTACATTACCGGTTGCTAGTGCTGGAGAATGGGAAACTAACTTTACCAAGGTTTCCCTAGTGGAAGGGGAGGGAAGTCTTGGTGGTTGTAGGTTCTTGAGTTGAGTGTGAAGTTGAAAACTCATAATTCTCCCACCACCCTAACACACATGGGATGGGATATCTTCTCTACGTAACTCAATAAAAGTAATAAATAAATAAGAAGAAATTTGCTAGTACCATGGTTTTAACCAGATTTTTGAATAAGATCGAGCTACCTGAATCTAGGACAACTCGACTGGGACGAGTGAAATCCTCCCAAACTGGTTCAAAGTAATTATACCTAAATTGAAAATATTTGGATATCAAAGAATCGTTTTTTTCCTGTATAAACTGGACTAATAGATACTACAATCATAAAATCCCATTCTACACCAATCATAAACATTTAAAAAATCATAAAACTGATCGAAACTGACTCAGTGAAGTTTTAAAAAATCGGCCGAGTTTCAATTGTGTTCATATCCACTACTTAAATTCATGTCTTCTGTTATTGCAATTGTGTTCATATATCCACTACTACTACCTCAATTAAAATTCTATTTAAAAATAAAATAAAATAAATCGAAATTAACTTACTCGGAGATGCTGGAGATGTGGTATTACAAGGTCCATCATGGCAGAAGCAAACGAAACTATTTGTAGTGGGATTATACCCGCATCCTCCCTCTGATCTAACGCAATCTTGACACTGTGTGATATTTATACTCCAATTCACTTCGAAACCTTTCATCAGAACATCTTCCACTCTTAACGAATATTTCGAAACCTTGTCCACATCCGATTCAAAAACTGGAACTAAAACATTATCACTGCAATTCTGCAATAATTTATCCCTTGATGTCGGCTCAGCGGTAAAATAAACATTACTATCCATATCATCATTAAAGCATTTGAATTTGAAGGATGATACATTAACATCCGATATTTCATGTAGAGATTTACAACCATAGAACAAAGTAAGGTTCTGGTAATCACGAGTGAATTTAAAGAGAGAAGTATTGAAGGTGGTATTAAAATATTTATGAGGACAAACAGAGTCTGGGAAATCAAACTGAGAGATTTTGAGAATTTGTGCAGTTTGATCGATCTCTAACACATGGTATATATGTGAATTAATCTCTATTGTGGTGTAAGTATTATCGTAGCAAGAGAGTTCGAACCCTGGATGACCACATTCTTTAGGTCTGGTGTTGCCATAGAAAGCGTAGTTGTAGCCATAGAAAGGGTAAGTGATGTTGGAGATATTTCCACAATTAAATGGGAGACGACAGTTGATGAATTGTTTGTTGTCTTCGCTTAGAGAGATGGGTAGATGGATGAAGATGAAGAACAAGAAGAGAGAGGAGGGAAACAAGTATGGGTTCATTGAGAGAGAGAGTTGTTGGGGACAGAGGAGATGTGAGAGTGATTTTAAAAGAAGGGGAGATAAGAAATGCAGAGGGAGGAGAGGGAGAAGAAGAGTCAAGAGTAAACAAGAAGAAGGTTACATACTTTTGCATTTGTTGACCATAAGAAGGTGGCTATGAAATAGACCGTTTGGTTTTTAGATAATTTACAAATACACCCCTTTTATACTTTTGGTGAATATTTTATTTTAGTTGCCCCATGTTCATTTTAAAATGATCATATATATCTTGACCATGGTCTTTTATGAGAGACTAATAGAAAGGATTTGTGTACCCTCTAAAAAAACAGAAAAAAAGAGCATCTGGATTTAAACATACCCTCTACATTTTGAGTTACTTACGTAGTTTCAAATTGATAGCATACACCTTGACCATGGTCAAATACACTCTATTCAACGTCCAACAAAAAAACCTTGATGCCTTTCCCACTTTGAAGAAAAATATTTATTTATTCAGTTAACAAACGCCCCTCATTTTATTTGATTTTACAATTTGATTAATTATTTTATTTTACATTGTGTTTTGTCTCTCAAATCAATGAGAATTAAATAAATAATTTCATGTAACACTTGTTCTTTCTAAATGGGTTTAATTTCTCAATTTTTTCTCTTATTTTATCTTTTATATCATTGGGGAACATAAAAGAATTCTTACCAAATTAAGAAATGAAGCTTAGGAAATTTTAGAGAAAATACCCCAATCTGTGGTTGAAAAAAAAAATTTAGACTAAAGATTGAGTAATTAAAAAAGTTTGTGTTTCAATAAAAAAAAAAACAAAAAACAAGGACGTTCACATTCCAGATTAGGATATTTTGATTCAAAAAAATTTGGTCATTTTTAGGATTATGATATTAAGGGAGTAAGTCATTAGTTTAGAATTAGAAGAGGCATCTCAAATATTTATGGAAATGGAAGGGGTATCTCTAATATTAACAAAGACAAATTGAGGTTGTTTTTCCATGTTTGGGAGCCCCTTTCAAATGGACTTTGCCGTGCGTCGTGGGTTGTGTAATGTGACCGACTTTAGTTGCAAATTCGGGTCGCTCACGCATAGAACCATCAATTTATCTTACGGTTCAAAGACTTTGGAAGCTTTCCACCAATATTCACTTTCACAATTTTCAAAGGACGTACACATTTATGACATTAGATGTGAACATTCATTCTTCTCAAGTGCTTGAGACTAATGGCCACAGACCATCATAGGTCGATTCTTAAATTAATGGAACCAAAATCACAAATGCTAAAAAAAAATCTCATTAAATTTTATTGATTTTCGATTCTCATTAGTTATGGTTTTAAATCAATTTGATTTTCTATTCCCATTTCTAATCAATTCCAATAAAAAAAACTCTAGAATTGAGATTTTTATTTTTGATTCTAATGTCAATTCCAATTAAATGGGCACCCCTAGTGTCACTTTATTCTTTTGTTGTTTGGTTTGATTCAAATTCGGCTTTGTGATTTTCCACTTTAGAATAAAATCAATTTGTTAAAATAAGAAGAGAGGATTCATTTATGAATTTTGCAAGTTAAGTTCCTTGATAGTTAAAATCGAGCCAAAAAAAAAAATTTGTTTCCTTAGATAAATTTGTTAGTTCTATACTATAACAAGAGTTCGCCCATGCTCATAAAAATGTTTTTTAAGATTAAGATAGTCAAAGAGGAAAGACAATAAAGTTGAAATGGTATTATTGAAAAAGATAGAGAAAATGATATTTGCGGATGTTATAAAACTAAAATATATCTATTTGAAAATTTTAAAATAATTCTCTAAGTTAATTCAAATGACAATTTAATAAAATATAATATTGATATTTATAATTCATATACATCCCATTTATTTAGTGACATCTATATATATATATATATATATATATATATATATATATATATATATATATATATATATTCTTTTTTTTGTGCTAACCGAGTGTCCGGTCCAGCTTGCACGCACCACGACTAATCTTGGAGAGGACTATCACAGTAACCCACCACCATGGTCCCCCAGTTAAATCATGAGAAAAATTCAAGAGGGAAATCGAACCCGTGACGTGACATCTATATAACAAAGCATAGCTGTAGAATCCTAAACTACAATTATGAAGATAAGCATACATTCCATTTATGATAGAGTCTACAATAAAATTGCATTTCCTCTTCACTCTTTTCAATTTTATTGTCTTTTCTCTTCTCTTCCTCTCTCTTTTTCAATACTATTCAATCCACTTTTATTATCTTTCTTCTTTTACCCTCAATCAAAAGAGGTTGCCCTGGTCCTATACCTCTTTTCTTAATAATTCTTCAATTTTATTATTATTATTTTTATCTTCTACCCTCTTAACCCAAAGGAGGGGCAAACTCTAGTAAAACAATAAAAAAAATCAACTCTTCAACAGTAATGATGACCCTTGCATTAAGAGAAGTGAGATTTTTTAACAAATTGAAGATGTCTTGGGGATAAAAAAGTACCATATATACAAAATAAAAAGTATTTTTGTTTTTTCACTTTTACATGTAATGGATTTCACAAGCAAATATGTTGTCTCTTCACAATTTTATTCACTCAAATAAGTACTCTATTATTTTTGTCAAATCCCATGAAAATAATTCAATGAATAACAATCGTTGAATCCACAAATATATTCTTACTTGATTCATTGTGATCCACAAAACCAGAGTGAATAACACTAAGATCGGTATTGTGTGGGCAAATCCAATTACTTAGGTCAACGTGCCGATGCAATTTTTGGGAGTTGTCTACTTCTTTGTTTAATTGTTGGTATCAAATTCCCATTCATTTATTCATATTTCTACATGTCCTTAGAAAAAAAATGAACTTTTTACATGTAATGACTTGTTTTAATTGGCTCATGTCAACCTCCATTAAGTAGTTTTCAAATAAATCAAAGAGTATTTTGAACACGGTTTTAAAACCTGTCCAATATCGAGATGACCACTAGGGAAGTAATCCTAGTCTTGAAGAAGACCAAGCGGGATAATCAATGTGAATTGTCCTTCACATTGACTTGTCTAAGATCCAAAATGACTTATTTGATCATTTTAAAATATAAAAAACTTTATTCAATAGGGTTATGTATATGTATTTTTTTTTTATAAAAACTCTACTTGCTCAGGTTATCTTGTTTTTTTTTTTTTTTTTTTTTTTTTTTTTAATACAAAATAATTAAGTACTTGTTATCTTATCTATAAGAAAATAAGTTTTTATTTCTATTTTTTTAACTCGTCAGACGAACTGGGAAGGCGGAGGATTTTAAAACCATTATTTGGATACTCAGATCACAATTGGACTAAAGCTGACACAGTTGTCACCCCAATAGTCTAAAGTACCAAGTCAAGACATACAACTGGTAAAGAGCGATAGATTTTTATACCTTAAGATATTTTTTGCCTAACAATTTTTTCAAGCTCTTTTCAGTTATGTGTAATATTTATAAATACTAACTTGTTTATGGTTTTCATGAGGTACTACTACTCCAATTTTTCAAATTTGAAAAGTTGAAATTGATGACATACCACCTGGACCTCGGTCTTTCGTGTGAGGGACAATTTTTTTAATTTTTTTTTCAAGATGATCTTGTCAACCTCCTTCCAAATATTTTTATTTTTATCCTAAAATTCTTATTTTTCCTTAAAAATCCACACAAATAATATAAATAAATTACATTGAAATGATCTATAATGTAGAAAACTAATTTTATTTGAAATCTTGAATGATCATTACATGAATCATACTTTTATATTTATAAAATTTACATCAACCAAGATATAAAAGGTAATACCCACCCATGAGTTGCCTAAGTGGTAAGGGCGAGCATGTGAAGTGTGGGTTCGGCGCACGTCACGGGTTCGATTCTCCTCTTGGATTTTTCTCATGATTTAACTGGGGGACCATGGCGGTGGGTTGCTGTGGTAGTCCTTCTCGAGATTAGTCATGGTGCGAACAAGCTGGCCCGAACACTCGGTTAGAAAAAAAGAAGATATAAAAGGTAAGCCTAATCTAGAAATTCTAATTAACATTAATCACTCATAGTATGTATGTACCTTACTTACCAATCCTTCTTAATATAGAAAATGTTAGGGTATTTTAGTAAAATCCCTTGCGAAATAGGCAAAAGTTACTCCCGTGAAATGCGAGATGAGATTTGCACTTCATTGACCCATTATGTTCGTTATCAACATTTATTTTGATGATGTCATAGATTTTGAATACCAAAAACACCATATTTTCTTATTCAAAATAGAATCATAAATAATTAGTAGTTTTTTAAGTGCACATTTAGAAGTTGTTTCTGAAACTTATTTCTTTTCTCTTTGTTACTATAGAGAGAGTAAATTCATGAATAAAATTTTGTTATTTTGAAACATGCGGAAACCTTTTCCCTCCTATCAAAAACATGCAATTGGAGACTTCTCCATTTCTTTAACTAATAGAATTAAGGTTGAGAGATGCATCATTGACAATAAATGTCCATCCTCTAGACTGTTTGATCTTTGGCTAATTACTATTCCTTTGATCACACACTTAAATCAGGATTCTAACTCTATAACTAATTGTTTTTCAAGATTATAATGTAACCCAACAAACTCAGTTTTAATAAATAAGTATAATGTAAGTATACTTCAAAGAAATTAGAAAACTAATCAAAATTTTACATAATTAAACTAATAAATATTTATATAAATTATAGAAAGTGAAATTGAATCCTTAATTCTTTATATTAGCATCCATCTACTGCAATTAATCTTAGACAAACAAAACAAATTACTATAACATGTATTCATAATCTGAAACAAAACAAAATTACATATTTTTCCATCAAATGAAATGAATTGTAATTCCTCCCAGTTGAAAGAAATATTCAGATGCAGCACAAAATAACTAGCTTACATAATTGATGTGGTTGAAGATGCTGCTTGTGATCTCAAAGGTGAAGTTAAAACTGGCATGGGTGGAATTCTCAATGCATTGAGGCTTCCTTCCAACATCTCCAACACTTTATTCATTGCAGGCCGATTTGATGGATCCATCTGTATGCACCACAAACCTACTAAAATCATTTTTCGTGCAATTTCTTCATCCTCTATAGTTATAACTCCACATAGTCCTAGATCCCTGCATGTATCAAAATGCTTGTGAATCCATTGTGGAAAATATATTTCACTAATATTTTCTACTCCCACATCAATGTTCTTTCTTCTTCCAACCATTTCGAGCAACATCATTCCATAGCTATATACATCTGACTTGTGTGAAACTCCTCCGAAGTTTCTATTAAACAATTCTGGTGCCATATACCCTGGAGTCCCTCTAGCACCCATCATCGATATGATACTTTCTTTCTTAAGGGACAATTTCGCGAGCCCAAAATCAGAAATTTTCGGACAAAGGTCTTGGTCTAGAAGAATGTTATGAGGCTTTATATCAAAATGTACTATTCGTGTATTACAGCCACGGTGCAAGTACTCTAGTCCTTGAGCAATGCCAATAGCAATTTTGTATAGCGTCTCCCATTGAAGGTGAGGATATTTCTGTAATGGTTTTTCATCATATATGAACTTTTCAAGAGATCCATTGGGCATGAACTCATAGATAAGAGCTCTTTTGGAGTCTTCAACACAAAAACCTAGCATAGTGACGACATTAACATGGGAAGTCCTGCTAATACTTGCGACCTCATTAATAAATTCTTCTCCGTTACCTTTTGATTTTCTCAATACCTTCACAGCCACCATACGCCCGTCAAATAGCTTTCCTCTAAACACATCACCATAAGCTCCTTGGCCTAATTTTTCCTTGAAGGAGCTTGTCATTTTCTTGATATCTGAATATTTGTATCTTTTTGGAACCAAGGATCCATGATTTTTTAGAAACATCTCAAAACTTTGAGAATTCTTTGTTTTCTTCTTCCAAAAGAACAATTTATCTAAATTTTTTTTTCTTCTCAAGCAACATAATATAACTACAATTGTAGCTATAATAATGATTCCTACTATTGATACACCTGTATGCAAAGAAAAGAGGAGGAAAATCAAGTAAGTTACTCTTGGATGCATGATATATTAATGTGCTAGGCTGAAAGAATAAGAAAGATAATACAGAGTTTAAATAGACTTACATGCTGACATTGATAGATTAATTAACTATAAGCAACTTGAGTGTTCAATCCATTGCAGAGCAATCAAGTTGTGGATTTAATTGAAAGATGAAGAATAATATCAATGTAACCTAAACATTTCTGCAAATTTTCAACATGATCATATAAAAGATCGGTCTATGTGTAGCAATTCGAAAATTGTGAAGAAAATAGAATAAGAAAAGTTTACGAAAGTTCAATTTTGAGCTGAAAAGTACTGTTAAAAGTTTAGTATACAATGGGCCACTGATAAAATCAAGAGAATATTTTTTAGTGATCATGTAAAATTGTAGTTTTTGGTTTGCAGAAAATAAAATGTATGAAATTATATATATATATATATATATATATATATATATATATATATATATATATATATATATATATATATGGGAAATGTTCAACACCCTAAGCTTTACCTTACACTTTAACAAACGTGTTTTGTCCTACATGGGTTAGAAATTTTGGAATAGGCTGATTTTTGGTGAGGATGATCTCTATGATTAGAAGATCATCATCACCAAAAATCAGCTCATTCCGAAATTTTTAGCCCCATTTTTACAAGTTGAAAAATTGTGGACCGTCCATTTTTTGTAAACCATTTTTGATGGGGTTAGAAGTTTTGGAATGAACTGATTTTTGGTGAGGATGATCTCCTCACCATAGAGATCATCCTCACCAAAAATCAGCTAATTCCAAAACTTCTAACCCATGTAGGACAAAACGCGTTTGTTAAAATGTAGGGTAAAGCTTAGGGTGTTGAATGGGACCCTGGGTGGGGAACGGGGCCCTATATATATATATATATGGGTCCCATTCAACACCCTATGCTTTACCCTACACTTTACCCTACGTGTTTTGTCCTACATGGGTTAGAAGTTTTGGAATAGGCTAATTTTTGGTGAGGATGATCTCTATGGAGGCGATCATCCTCACCAAAAATCAGCCCACTCCAAAAATTTTAACCCCATAAAAAATGATTTACAAAAAATGGATGGTCCACGATTTTTTAACTTGTAAACATGGGGCTAGAAATTTCGGAATGGGCTGATTTTTTGTGAGGAGGATCTTCTAACCATAGAGATCTTCCTCACCAAAAATCAGCTCATTCTAAAACTTCTAACCCATGTAGGACAAAACAAGTTTGGTAAGAAGTAGGGTAAAGTGTAGGGTGTTGAACATTTCCTTATATATATATATATATATGGGTCCCATTCCCCACCCTACGTTTTACCCTACACTTTACCCTACGTGTTTTGTCCTACATGGGTTAGAAGTTTTGGAATGGGCAGATTTTTGGTGAGGATGATCTCTATGGTGAGGAGATCATCCTCACCAAAAATCAGCTCATTCCAAAACTACTAACCCTATAAAAAATGGTTTACAAAAAATGGACAGTCCACAATTTTTCAACTTGTAAATATGGGGCTAGAAATTTCGGAATGGGCTGATTGTTGGTGAGGATGATCTTCTAATCATAGAGATCCTCCTCACCAAAAATCAGCAAGTTCCAAAACTTCTAACCCATGTAGGACAAAACACGTTTGTTAAAGTGTAGGGTAAAACTTTGGGTGTTGAACATTTCCCATATATATATAATTGTGGACCGTCCATTTTTTGTAAACCATTTTTGATAAGGTTAGAAGTTTTGGAATGAGCTGATTTTTGGTGAGGATGATCTCCTCACCATAGAGATCATCCTCACCAAAAATCAGTCAATTCCAAAACTTCTAACCCATGTAGGACAAAACACGTTTGTTAAAGTGTAGGGTAAAGCTTAGGGTGGGGAACGGGACCCATAAAAATTTTGGAATGGGCTGATTTTTGGTGAGGTTGATCTTCTAATCATAAAGATCATCCTCACCAAAAAATCAGCCCATTCCAAAACTTCTAACTCATGTTTTGAAAAATGTTTGCCAAAAAGGCCATCGAACGTGACCCATATATATATGAGTCAGGTTCAAGGGCCATATGAGAAAACATATGAGAAAACTTTCGTTTTTAATAAAATTTTAAAATATCGGTTAGAAATTTTGGATTGAGCTGATTTTTTGTGAGGATGATCTCTATGATGGGAAGATCATCCAAAAAAACAAAAAAAAATCAGCCCAATCTGAAACTTCTAACCCCATTAAAAGTGATTTAGAATGTGGACCGTCGATTTTTTACCACTTTTTATCACTAATTTGTAAATCACTTTTGATGGATTTAGAAGTTTCTGATGAGCTGATTTTTTGTGAGGATGATCTTCTCATCATAGTGACCATCCTTGTAAAAAATCAGCTCAATCCAAAACCTCTAACCCTTATTCTGATAAACGAAAGTTTTCTCATATGTTTTCTCGTATGGCCCTTGAACCTGACCCATATATATATATATATATATATATATATATATATTTTGATAAGTGCGTTTTTCATTAATATAAATAAAATGATGGCTTTTTACACAAATGTCAGAGTTCAACGATAGAAATTTTAGATGATGGATATCATACCTATTCCACTCTTCCCTTTTGCATTGTTCCCTACAACATAATATCATTGTCTTAGAGAGGTTCAGCTGATAATTAATCCTACACTAATCAGAAAAATGTGAAAATGATCACAAACAAGACCAAACTGATAGGATCTGTACTTCAATCCTTATTATTATTTCATTTACAGCACTTGATACTCTCTTTTACACCATACTTTTTAGATAAACCACATGGCTCAAATCAGGGTTTGCTAGATTTCAACTAGAGTTTTCAAATTTCCTCCTGTCTGAAATTGGATTTTTGGTTCGGGTTCGCTGCAATTCAAGATGTACAACCTACATTACCGGTTGCTGGTGCTGGAGAATGGGAAACTAACTTTACCAAGGTTTCTCTAGTGGAAGGGGAGGGAAGTCTTGGTGGTTGTAGGTTCTTGAGTTGAGTGTGAAGTTGAAAACTCATTACTCTCCCACCATCCTAACACACATGGGATGGGATATCTTCTCCACGTAACTCAATAAAAGTAATAAATAAATAAGAAGAAATTTGCTAGTACCATGGTTTTAACCAGATTTTTGAATAAGATCGAGCTACCTGAATCTAGGACAACTCGACTGGGATGAGTGAAGTCCTCCCAAACTAACTATACCTAAATTGAAAATATTTGGATTTCAAAGAATCTTTTTTTACCTGGATAAACTGGACTAATAGATGCTACAATCATAAAATCCCATTCTACACCAATCATAAACATTTAAAAAATCATAAAACTGATCGAAACTGACTCAGTGAAGTTTTAAAAAATCGGCCGAGTTTCAATTGTGTTCATATCCACTACTTAAATTCATGTCCTCTGTTATTGCAATTGTGTTCATATATCCACTACTACTACCTCAATTAAAATTCTATTTAAAAATAAAATAAAATAAATCGAAATTAACTTACTCGGAGATGCTGGAGATGTGGTATTACAAGGTCCATCATGGCAGAAGCAAACGAAACTATTTGTAGTGGGATTATACCCGCATCCTCCCTCTGATCTAACGCAATCTTGACACTGTGTGGTATTTATACTCCAATTCACTTCGAAACCTTGCTTCAGAAGATCATCCAGTCTTGACAGATTTTTCAAAACCCTGTCCACATCCGATTCAAAAACTGGAACAAAAACATTATCACGGCAATTCTCCAATAATTTATCCCTTGATGTCGGCCCAGCGGGTAAATAAACATTACTATCCATATCATCTTTAAAGCACCAGAATGTGGAGGATGATACACTATCATCCGATATTTCATGCGGAGATTTACAACCATAGAACAAATTAAGGTTCTGGTAACCATGAGTGAATTTAAAGGGAGAAGTATTGAGGGTGGTATTAAAATATTTATGAGGACAAAAAGGGTCGACGGAAGGAAACTGAGAGATATTGAGAATTTGTGCAGTTTGATCGATCTCTAACACATGGTATGTATGTGAATTAATCTCTATTGTGGTGTAAGTATTATCGTAGCAAGAGAGTTCGAACCCTGGATGACCACATTCTTTAGGTCTGGTGTTGCCATAGAAAGCGTAGTTGTAGCCATAGAAAGGGTAAGTGATGTTGGAGATATTTCCACAATTAAATGGGAGACGACAGTTGATGAATTGTTGTTGTCTTCGCTTAGAGAGATGGGTAGATGGATGAAGATGAAGAACAAGAAGAGAGAGAGGAGGGAAACAAGTATGGGTTCATTGAGAGAGAGAGTTGTTGGGGACAGAGGAGATGTGAGAGTGATTTTAAAAGAAGGGGAGATAAGAAATGTAGATGGAGGAGAGTGAGAAGAAGAGTCAAGAGTCAACAAGAAGAAGGTTACATACTTTTCCATTTGTTGACTATAAGAAGGTGGCTATGAAATAGACCGTTTGGTTTTTGGATAATTTACAAATACACCCCTTTTATACTTTGATGAATATTTTATTTTAGTTACCCTATGTCCATTTTAAATTGATCATATATATCTTGACCATGGTCTTTTATGAGAGACTAATAGAAAGGAATTGTGTACCCTCTAAAAAAACAGAAAAAAAAGAGCATCTGGATTTAAACATACCCTCTACATTTTGAGTTACTTATGTAGTTTCAATTTGATAGCATACCCCTTGACCATGGTCAAATACACTCTATTCAACCTCCAACAAAAAAAACCTTGATGCCTATCTCACTTTGAAGAAAAATATTTATTTATTCAGTCAACAAACGCCCCTCGTTTTATTTGATTTTACAATTTGATTAATTATTTTATTTTACATTTTATTTTGTCTCTCAAATCAATGAGAATTAAATAAATAATTTCATGCAACACTTGTTCTTTCTAAATGGGTTTAATTTCTCAATTTTTTTCTCTTATTTTATCTTTTATATCATTGGGGAACATAAAAGAATTCTTACCAAATTAAGAAATGAAGATTAGGAAATTTTAGAGAAAATATCCCAATCTGTGGTTGAAAAAAAAAAATTTAGACTAAAGATTGAGTAATTAAAAAAGTTTGTTTTTCAATAAAAAAAAACAAAAAACAAGGACGTTCACATTCCAGATTAGGATATTTTGATTCAAAAAAATTTGGTCATTTTTAGGATTAAGATATTAAGGGAGTAAGTCATTAGTTTAGAACTAGAGGAGGCATCTCAAATATTTATGGAAATGGAAGGGGTATCTCTAATATTAACAAAGATAAATTGAGGTCGTTTTTCTATTTTTGGGAGCCCCTTTCAAATTGACTTTGCCGTGCGTCGTGGGTTGTGTAATGTGACCGACTTTTGTTAAGACTTTAGTTGCAAAATCGGGTCGCTCACGCATAGAACCATCAACGCGTCTTCTACTCTTCAATTTATCTTACGGTTCAAAGACTTTGTTAGCTTTCCACCAATATTCACTTTCACAATTTTCAAAGGACGTATACATTTAACATTCTCATTCATTCTTCTCAAGTGCTTGGGACTAATGGCCACAGACCATCATAGGTCGATTCTTAAATTAATGGAACCAAAATCATAAATGCCAAAAAAAATCTCGTTAAATTTTCTTGATTCTTGATTCTTATCGGTTATGATTTTCAATCAATTTGATTTTCTATTCCCTTTTCTAATCAACTCCAATAAAAAAATCTCCAGAATTGAGATTTTCATTTTCAATTATAATGTCAATTCCAATTAAATGGGCACCCCTACTGTCACCTTATTCTTTTGTTGTTTGGTTTGATTCAAATTCGGCTTTGAAAATTCTTTTGTTGTTTGTTATAAAGCTAAACTATATCTATTGAAAATTTTAAAATAATTCTCAAAGTTAATTAAAATGGCACTTTAATAAAATATAATATTGATCTTTATAATTCATATGCATCCGATTTATTTAGTAACATATATATAATAAAACATAACTATGGAATCCTAAACTACAATTACGAAGATAAGCGTACATTTCATTTATGGTAGTGTGAAGTCCACAATAAAATTGCCTTTCCTTTTTACCCCTTTCAATTTTATTGTATTTCCTCTCTTCTTCTCTTCTCTTTTTCAATACTATCCCATCCAACTTTACTATCTTTCATCTTTTACTCTCCTTAATCAAAAGAAGATGTCCTGATCCTATACCTCTTTTCTTAATAATTCTTAAATTTTATTATTATTTGTTTATCTTCTACCCCTTCAACCCAAAAGAGGGGCAAACTCTAGTAAAACAATAAAAACAATCAACTCTTCACCCGCAATCCTTGCACTAAGAGAAGTGAATTCTTTTAAAAAATTGAAGATGTCTTGGAAGATAAAAAAGTGCCATATATACAAAATAAAAAAGTATTTTTGTTTTTTCATTTTTACATGTAATGGATTTCGCAAGTAAATATGTTGTCTCTTCACAATTTTATTCACTCAAATATGTACTCTATTATTTTCGTCAAATCCCATGAAAATAATTCAATCAATAACAATCGTTGAATCCACAAATATATTCTTACTTGATTCATTATGATCCACAAAGCCAGAGTGAATCATACTAAGATCGGTATTGTGTGAGCAAATCCAATTACTTAGGTCAATGTGCCGATGAAATTTTTGGGAGATGTCTAATTCTTTGTTCAATCGTTGGTATCAAATTTCCACTCGTTTATTTATATTTCTACACGTCCTTAGAAAAAAATGAACATTTTACATGTAATGACTTGTTTTAATTGGCTCATGTCAACCTCCATTAGGTAGTTTTCAAATAAATCAAAGAGTATTTTGAACACGGTGTAGACACGTGATTTCGTCATTATGATGACCACATCTACAATGATTTGGAGTCGCCACCATTCATTTTTGTAAGTAGGTGTGAATGGTCACCCGATGTGCATTTTTTTTTAGAAAATGTGACATTTTTGGTATTTGGTGACTTTCGTTGGATAAAGATAAATCAACCCTTGAGATTCGGGTAAGCGGCTCGGTTGGAGAAAATGGAAGGTGTTAGGCACCCTTTTCTCCCCACTAAATAGTGGTAACCTCAACTCAACTCGATCATTTTGATTTAAAAAAAAACGAAAAAATGATGTGCTATGTGTTGTACATTTGTACCCTAGATAGGGGTTCATTTTCGGCTTGATCATAGGGTCATTCCATTGACGAAAATGACCCTTATAGACCTTTAGCCTTGGGGTCCATTCATCCTAAAAAAATAAAATGAAGGGGAGAGGGTGATAGAGAGGGAGGAGGAGGCGAGGGTTGTTGTAGAAGAGAGAGAGGGGGGGGATTGCCTTGAGCCCACCTTGTATCTTCTTTCTCCTTTTCTTCTTCTTGAGTCCTTAGTATTTTATGAAAATACAATTCTTGTATGGTTGAAAGAGAGTAGAGAAGAGATGATGAGAGAGATGAGTGGAGTATAATAATTTTTTTTTGTATATGAGACTTGAGGAGGATGGGTGATGGTTGTTAGTAGTGAGAGTTGGGAGAGAATTTTGTAGTGAAAGTTGGGGGCCATTTTTGGAAGAGGAGGAGGGGGTTGGAGGAGGGTTATTATAGATGTTGAGGAGTTATTTTAGGGATATAATGGGGGTGAAGTGAAGAAAAAGGGTAGAATAGAATTTTTTTAGAATGGTATGAGTTGAGAGAGACTTGGGTTTGTAATTTAGAGGAGATTGGAGGGTATTTAGGGAAGGGGATTAAATGGGTGAGTTTTGACCCAAATGGTTTGGATCCTACCCAACCCATTTGGGTGGAGTGTTTGGTGAGGTGAATTTAAGATGGTGATTGAGATTAAATGGTATTTGATTTTAGGAGAATGGATGATTTAACGAGGTGGTTGATAATATTTTGGGAGGGTGAGGGAGATGATGCCATGTGTCAAAGTGGTTGAAAATAAAGGGTTGGGATAGGTTGATGGGAGAGGTTGAGTTGTTTGACTTGAGAGATGGTGTAGGTTTAGGTTGTAGATGTGGGTTTTGTAGGGAATGATGAGGGTTAGATTAGGGAGGTATAGGTTAGGGGTGTGGGTAGATGTGTTTGATTTGAGAGAAAATGTGATGGATTGATGTGTGGGTAGATGGGATTTAAAGCAAATTAATGGGGTAGGTAATTGGGTGAGGGAGGTGAGATGGGGTGATGACATGTGTTATCTTTGATTATCAAGATGGTGATTGGTTGATGCGGGTAATGGTTGATGGGTTAGGGTTGTGGGTTGGATATGAATTGGATATAGGTTTGGGCTTAGGGGTTTTGGAGTATTTTGGGCTTGGATTATGAAATGGTTTTGGATTTTAAGAATTGGTTGGGGGTTATTTTGGAATGGATTTTGAGGGTGTAGGTTGGTATTAGATTTTTAGGTGATGTGGGATTGAGTTTAGGTTAGGGGGGTGAGAAATCGATTTAGGAAAGTGTTGAGGGCTTGTGGGCCTTAGGTGGGCCTGTGATTTTTTTACGGATTCGGAGGCGGAACGGTGGTAGTAGAGGAGGGGTAGGCATCTCAAGTCTCACATTTTTAATTTTTTAATTTTTTTAGATTTTTGCAATCATTAGTTTGATAAAAAATGCCACGTGTTGGCAAATCGGGCCTTTTAGGCCCGTTGGAGAATTTCATCGAAAATTTGACATTTTTTATTTTGGAAGCGGAGTGGTGAATATTGGGAAAGCGTAAGGTTGGCCGAGTCCTTTTGGTGGCCTCCTAAACCATTGAGAGGTCTTAGGGGCCTCGGTTCGATCAAAATGTCACTTTTCAATGACTTGGGCCCTGAAAGCCCGTTGGCCCATTTATTTGGAAAATCGATATTTTTTGGCCTTTTCAAGTAGTGGCCCGTTCAAATTGGGGTGTCTACAGCTGCCCTTCTTTGTAGGAATTACTTGCAAAGAACTACAAAGAATAGACTAAACCCCTATTTGCACGGGAAAGAGAACTTTGTAAAACACGACTTCGAATTTCAGATTAAATTGATGAATTTTGTGAAAAATGGCGCCTCAAGCACGGGGTCTAACAGAGTTTTGCCTTATTAATTCCTTGATCTCGATGACGTGGAGCTCGTGTGAGATCTTGGATTTGATGAAAATTTGATGAGTTTTGAAATCCGACTAATTCTTCGATCGTGTTTTGACAAAGCAGAATTGAGTGCAACTCGAAAGATTTTTGAAATTCTTTTAATTTTTTTGATTTTTTGATTTTTTGATTTTTTTTATTGCCTTCTTTTGTTGATCTTGCTCTGTTTCTATCATAAGCTAACCTTCTCAATTCATGCATTGTCCTTTGATACCTTTGATCCTTTCAACGGTGCAAGCACTGAGGTTGTTAGCAGTCGCCACAAATCCAAGAGAGAGTTTTGCAGTTGGAGCACAAGCAATATGATTGTTAACAGCTGTCACTGATCCAAGAGAGAGTTTTACAAGTAATATGATTGTTAACAGCTGTCACTGATCTAAGAGAGAGTTTTGCAGTTGGAACACAAGCAATATGATTGTTAACAGCTATCACTGATCCAAGAGAGAGTTTTGCTGTTGGAACCGAATCGACTAAGACCTGTTGCATCGGTGCTACTCTCTTGCAGTATCAGCATACTCTTTCGTACTTCTTGATTCATTATCATACCAATATCTCTAGCTGGCATGTTATTAGTCATAACACTTGCAAGGCATTTGCACTGTCAATCTAAGGTAGCAACCCATCACTTTGTTTCCAATCCAATGTCAGAGTTAACCAGTGTTCTATATGTACTGTGAACTGCTTTGTCATCCACTTCTATATGTTCGACTCATATGACCTTGGAGTGACCACTTGACATTTTTGTGGATTAGTCACCCTAATGGCCTTCTTCGACATCTCGATATCGGGCTAGGACACAAATGATCCAAGGAAACATCGATCACCATTCAAATCCCCTCGGCATGTTGTTTACAATACCTTACAAAGAAATTTTCTCAAATCAGAACCAGAGGTGAAGGGACTTGAAATTCTGCTGTCATCACTTGAAGGGCTCCATTGTAGTTTTCTACTACGCTTGTTGATACGACCTCAAGAGTCATTGCTCTTCAAACAATGCTAGAAAGTACGGTGGACTACTGATTCACATCCATAAGGATCTCAACAAGGTTAATGTGATTCATGATAACAACGACCGTTTTCTCGAGAAGCTTTTGACTTCAATCCAAATGGTTTTAGTCTAATTCCCCTCGGGAATGTTTGTATGTACTCATCTTCACTTAGAATCTCATATGTATCATTAAGGCCACGCATCCATAAGGATTTTCCTAGTTAGGTCATTCTTATAAACTCTTTCATTGCTGCAACTGTAAGTTCGATGATCAATGGCTTATCTACCTCAGTAGGCCCGGAGAGTGATCTTAGGAGGGGCTTGCTTGCGGTCCCTTCTTCGATGCCTTCGCGTCTTGTCTAGTGAGTCGTGATGATGAGTCAGGCTGAAAAATTGATGATGAGTCGGGCTGCCCGGATCCGTACTTTATAGGAACGCCTTGACTCTTTTTTCATGATGTTTGATTGATTTCTTTTTATTACAAAATGTTGAAAGATTAATGCGAAGAAAATAGGTTTTGTACTTACTTGGCCTCAGGTATATCTAATGCTTTGAAAACTTGAAGTTTGAATAAGTCCTAGAATCTTCATCATTGGCCAAAATAATAGTTTTTCTTTTTTGAAATTTTATGAAATATCTTTATCAAATGAGTACGATAAATTCAAAGTTTGTAAAACCTTTGGTTGCGACGATCTTGGTGTTTTTGCCAATCACAGAGGATATAAACGTCAATTACTCTTTTGATTCCTTTAGAGTCATTCCCAGTGTTATCGCATTGGAAGACTATTTTGGGTCTCGGGATTTTGGAAAGATCTTACCGTTCACAGTTTATACTCTTGCGGGCCAAGAGTTGTTGTTTTTTTTTTTTTTTTGTGCCTTTATTGCCCCTGATGCCAATTACGATTTTCATCAGACCCGATTTCCACATTTTTACGCATCGACGTTCTTTTTGGGATTTTCATCGTGCTGGTGGCTTTGATCTTGCCATAGTCTGATTCTTTTACTCATAGCGCCCTTTTAGGTTTTCACTATGTCCTTTCAGACCATGCTTGTATTTTTCTAGATTTTTCATTACAATTCTGCTCGGAATCTCTTTGTCTTTGTGGCTTGGTGACTTAAGTTGAGCTGCAAGATCGACGACTCTACTCTTGTAGTGGCACTTTTTTTTTTCAAATATCCGATCTGGATTCCCCTCTCAAGTCTTCCCACGACTAACCAGACTTTGAGGTCCGGACCAAGTTGCAAGATCATTGGTGCTGCCATTGTCATTATGTTGCCTTAGAACATTTCCTGATCAAAAAGGACTTTAAGTAGGATGAAACGTTGGCTTAGGCTTATGGTAGTGGAAGGTTACAAAAAGGTTAAGGTTTGGGTCTAAAGTGGAATAAACATGGGGTTCATCTATTTTTATTTCGAAAAAGTGATCTATATCTCCTCCTAGCGTCTCTCGAACTTGTTTAGGCTAGAGATTTGGGTCGAGCCAAGATCAAGTGTTCGAATTTTTGACTTTCTTGATTTTTTTATATTTTTAGCCATTCACAGTTTATCCTCATGCGGGCCAGGAGTACTTTTGATGCTTTTGATTTTTTTTTTTCTGATCTTTTTTTTTGTGTGTAGTTGTTGACTTGTCCCAGTCTTAGGTTAAGAAATGAACGTGATGGCTCAAAAGGGTTTACTAGGGTGTGATGGTTTGTTTGGGATAACAAAAATGGCATTTCGTCATCTCAGGGTCAGGTCTTAAGCGTAATATTTCTTAACAGTGTCAGCATTGATCGGTTGCGGGAAGACTTGGCCGTCCATTTCTGTGAGAATCAGAGCTCCTCCGGTCATTACCTTCTGTACGATAAATGGTCCCTCATAGTTTGGTCTGAACTTTCCTCTGGCGTCTTCTTGAATTGGCAGAATCTTCTTTAAGACCAGATCTCCTGACGAGAAATCCCTAGGCTTAACTTTCTTATTATAGGCACGAGCTATTCGTCGTTGATAGATCTGTCCATGGCAAATGGCTGCAAGGCGTTTCTCTTCAATCAGATTCAGCTGATCAAACCGAGCTTGAATCCATTCAGTCTCATCTAACTTTACTTCTTTTAAGATTCGGAGGGAGGGAATCTCAACCTCTACGGGTAAGACTGCTTCCATTCCGTAAACCAATGAATACGGAGTTGCCCCAGTCGAAGTTCTGAACGAAGTTTGGTAGGCGTGTAGTGCAAAGGGCAACATGTCGTGCCAATCTTTGTATGTAACTGCCATCTTCTCGATTATTTTCTTGATGTTCTTGTTGGCTGCCTCGACTGCTCCATTCATCTTAGGTCTGTAGGGTACAGAGTTGTGATGGGTGATCTGGAAGTCTTCGCACATTTTGATCATATCTTTGTTCTTGAAGTTCTTAGCATTGTCCGTTACCAATCCGCTTGGAAGTCCATACCGACAAATGATGTTGTTCTTGACAAACTTCATGACGTTGCTCTTAGTGACATTGGCGTATGAAGCCGCTTCTACCCACTTGGTGAAGTAATCGATAGCGACAAGGATGAAGCGATGCCCGTTTGCAGCTTTTGGCGAGATTTGCCCAATGACGTCCATGCCCCAGAGTGAAAAGGGCCAAGGAGTGGTCATATTATGTAGTTCTGAAGGTGGGGCATTGATCTTGTTGGCATATATTTGACATAGATGGCATTTGCGGACATGTTGATAGCAGTCACTCTCCATTGTCGACCAATAGTATCCCATCCTCATAATCTTCTTAGCAAGCATATGACCATTCATGTGAGGTCCGCAGACTCCCCCATGTACAGTCTCAATTAGTCTTTTCGCTTCTGTTTCTGTCACACACCTAAGTAAGATCTCATGGTGCGACTTCTTGTACAGAATACCGTTGCTCAAGAAAAATTGTCCTGCTAGCCTCTGAATGGTCCTTCTATCATTTGGCGTTGCGCCTGAGGGGAGTGTTCGATCTTTAAGATATGCCTTGATGTCAGAATACCATGGCTTTTCTTCAGATTCTTCTACTTCAACGGGTAAGCAATAGGCTGGCTCATCTTGAATTCCAATCTCAATAGGGTCGATGATTAGGTCTTCCGAGATGTTGATCATAGAGGCAAGTGTAGCTAGTGCATCTGCAAACTGATTTTTAGCTCTCGGCATGTACGTGAATGAAATCCTATCAAAACGCGAGCTTAGTTCTTCCAGATACTCGTGGTAAGGGACCAGTCTCTGCTCTCGGGTCTTCCATTCTCTAATCGTCTGATAGACTACCAAGCTTGAATCTCCGAAAACATCGATTTCATCTACCTCTAGATCCAGTGCTGCCTTCAACCCTGCTATGCATGCTTCGTATTCAGCCTCATTGTTGGAACATTGAAATTTTAGTCTGATTGCGATTGGCACGTGGGATCCACCTGGCTTGATCAGAACTGCCCCTATTCCGTTTCCTTTCTGATTGGCTGCTCCGTCAAAGTACATTTTCCAGCCTGGTTCATCATTATCGTCTTCAACCTCAGTGATCAGTATGGCTTCGTCAGGAAAGTTCGTTTTTAATGGCTCGTAGTCAGGCAACGGGTGCTCGGCTAGGTAGTCGGCGATTGCTTGTCCTTTGATGGCTTTTTGAGTGACATAGGTGATGTCAAACTCAGATAACAATAGTTGCCATTTTGCAGTGCGACCTGTTAATGCTAGTTTCTCGAATAGGTATTTCAGGGGGTTCATCCTTGCTATTAGCATAGTCGAGTAACTCAGCAAATAGTGACGTAGTCGTTGAGATGCCCAGACTAATGCGCAGTAAGTCTTCTCAAGCGTTGAATATTTTACTTCGTATTCGGTAAATTTCTTGCTGAGATAGTAGATGGCCTGTTCTTTCCGTCCTGATTCATCGTGTTGCCCTAGCACGCACCCCATTGACGTTTCTTGCACCGAGATGTACATCAGCAAAGGTCACCCTAGAGTAGGAGGGACTAGGACTGGTGGATTGAGCAGATATTGCTTAATCTTGTCGAACGCTTCCTGACAGTCCTTGTTCCACTTCTTCGGTGTGTCTTTCCTGAGTAGTTTGAAGACTGGCTCACAGATAGGCGTGAGCTGAGTAATGAAACGGCTAATATACTGTATTCTTCCCAAGAATGCCCGAACATCTCTCTCTGAAACGGGTGCTTTCATCTCGAGGATATACTTGATTTTTGTCGGATCTATCTCGATGCCTCTTCTGCTAACAATGAAACCCAGTAATTTGCCCGATGTTGCCCCGAATACACATTTTGTAGGATTTAGCCTTAAACTGTATTTCCTCAGCCTGTCGAACAACTTCTTTAGATTTACCAGATGATCTTCTTCAATGCCGGATTTAGCAATCATGTCGTCTACGTAAACCTCCATTTCCTTATGGATCATATCGTGGAATAGTGCGGTCATTGCCCGTTGGTAAGTCGCGCCTGCGTTTTTCAGCCCGAATGGCATGACTTTGTAGTGGAAAGTACCCCATGGTGTGATAAATGCAATTTTTTCTTGGTCTTCTTCCGTCATTTTTATCTGGTTATAGCCTAAAAAGTCGTCCATGAATGAGAACATGCCATGCCCTGCTGTACTATCGACTAGAGTGTCGATGTGTGGAAGTGGGAAATCATCCTTAGGACTGGCCTTGTTTAGGTCTCGATAGTCAACACACATGCGTACCTTCCCATCTTTCTTGGGTACTGGGACGACATTAGCCAACCACTCAGGATACGTAGAAACTGCAAGAAATCCGACTTCAAACTGTTTCATGACTTCATCCTTGACCTTGAGGGTCAATTCTGGCTTTAATCTTCTCAATTTCTGCTTGATCGGCTTGCTTCCGGAGGCAATTGGTAGCTTGTGCACAACAAGGTCTGTGTCCAATCCTGGCATATCCCTGTACGACCATGCGAAGACATCTTGATAATCTTGTAAGAGTTTGATCATTTATTCTTTCTGTTGCGACGTTAATAAGGCTCCGATCTTGACAATTCGTAGGTCCTTTTCGGTTCCAAGATTGATTGAATCTGTATCCTCAATGTTTGGCTGAACACCTTTCTCGTGACGTTCTACCAAGTCTTTGATTTCTTTAGGCGGGTACTCCATTTCGTCCTCAGACTCTTCTTCGATCCCCATGAGGTCAAAGTCGAGTTCAAGATCGAAATCATACTCGTTCCTTTCAAATTCTGTTTTATCTGGGTGCTCATTTGATTGAGACATATCCCTTGAAAACTCTTTTTTTGACTTTTGGAAAATATCTATTTTTTTGCAACTTTGAAAGCTTTTTGATTTTTTTGACTTTTGAGAAATTTTTGATTTTTTTGATTTTTGAGAAATATTTGTTTTTTGTTGCTTTTCGAATACTTGAAATAAGAAGAACAATCATGCGAATTCATTAATAAAGATAGGGAACCCTTAAAACAGTCTTTTCCCGAGGACGAGGGCTCGTTATGATCCTCGGGCAAACTAGATTCGTTTAACGGCATTTTTTTTGGAGGCCTCAACAGCCTCAAGAGTCAATGGGAATTCCTCCCAATTGTTCAGAACTTCCCCTTCTCTGAGGGGGCGGATGAGATGTGAAAGTGATGTGTTGGGTGATTTGGTTGGTGGTTCGGAGATAACCATGATCTCCGATTGATTTTTGTCAGATGGGGGCATAGTCCCTCCCAAACTCAGTGGGACGACGACTGATGCCCAGTCGATGCCAGTGGGGAAGGGTGATTTTTTCTCTTGGCTCATAGTGGTTTTCATGTTGGTGGATTCTGGAGTCATTTCTGATAGACTTTCATCGGAATCCCCATTGAATAAGACATCAATGCCTTCTATGAAGGATGATTGGGACTCAACGACTAAGTCTTCTTGACTGTGCTGGGGTTTGAAACTCATTCTTTTCTTCTTTCTGGCTGGCTTTGTTGACAGTGGTTCTGAAGGACTGTCGGGTCTGACTTGTGATTTCAGGAAACTGACGCTGATATGAGGAATCTTGCCCAGATTCCAAACATTAGGCTCACGATTTTATTTTCTAACTAATCGGAGTTCCCTTTTTTTGTCGTTCATTTCCATAATATCTTTTTTCGTGGGCCTGAATCCCAAACCAAAATAAGGAGTATGTTTCTTTGCTTCAACTGGCGTAGCTTTCCCTTTTCCTCCAAGTCCTAACCCTTGCTTGGGTCGATAACCTGCCTTTTTCAAGACCCGACCAATCATCAGATTTGCCCTTGATAGTTCTGCCTTCACCTTCTCTTTCCCTTTTTCAACGTGGTTAACAGCAGCAAACTGATAAGAATGATATAACGCCTTGTCTTTCGTCATCTCTATGTCAATAAAGGGGACGTCCGGAGCTCTCCCAGCTGGAATCAAGTTTTCTGTTAGTACAGATATCATCCTCTGTCCCATAATAAATTTGACTCTTTGATGTAAAGAGGAAGGCACTGCCCCTGCAATATGAATCCATGGCCTGTTCACCAGCAAGTTGAAAGTTGTAGGTATCTCCATGACCTTGAATGTTACCTCGAAGGTGCAGGGTCCTATAGTGATTGGTAAATCTATCTCTCCTAGAGAGTCTCCTCTCGAGCTGTCGAAACCTCGGACAACCTTATTGTTGGGTTTAACATGCGACCAGTCCGCATTAAGTTTTCGAAAGGTTTCGAGAGGACATATATTGAGAGCTGAACCATTATCGATTAACACCCTAGCAACCATCATGCCCTTGCACATGACCATGATATTTAGTGGCTCGACGTGCCCCCGTCCCTCTAGCACGAACTCACTTTCTGTGAAGATGATGGGGTTGGGAGCCATGATTTGACCCACCGTTTGTTCTAACTGTGCCGGCGAAGTAGTTGTAGGTACATGCGATTTTTCCAGAATTCTCAATAATGCTTCTTGATGTTCTTCTGATTTTTGTAGCAGACCCAAGTTGCTGATCTGAGCCGGCTGTTTGTTCAGTTGATCCAAGACATTGTGCTCACTCTTACGAATGAGTTTAATGAAGTCTGTTGCTTCCTTGTCTGTCACCTTCCCTATTTTTTCTTCTTTGTCCTCTTCGTTTATCTTGCCCTTGCCCTTTTCCTTTCTTTTTTCCTCATTCACTGTTTTTTTTGTTTCTTCCCTGATGCTTACTCCTTTTTCTAGCAACTTTTGGCACCTTCATGCCTTTGTCATATGGCCAATGTCAGCTACCATTGCTTTCTTCATGGTCTCAACCGCTGCGGTTGTAGTGATGGTAGTCTCGTAGCTCCAAGGAATTGCTTGGTTAGAACTATAGGGGAATGGTTTAGGTGAGCGGATGGTCATTGGAGGTGGGTCAGGTTTAACACTGAGAATGAGAGGTGGTGGTGATGATTTGGATGTGGTGATGATAGGAGGAGTTGTATGAGGAGTTGATGGCGTGTATGGAATGACGAGTGGTGGACGCGAGGGTGAAGTGTATGGTATATGAAGGGGGGGTCGGGTTGATCCCGGAGAAGTTGACAATGTGTAGGGTATAACAAGAGGAGGTCGGGTTGAACTTTGATGGCTTAGTGAGTCGTAAGGTATAACTAAAGGTGGTCGGGTAGTGGTATTTTGATGAGTGGGATAGATGGTGAGGTCAGACAATCTGAGAAGTGGTAGTAAATTTTGGGATGAGTTTGTTCTGTGGTGGTTGACTGTGCTGATTGCTGGTGCTTCTGATCCCTGAGTTAGGTAAACCCTGATTTTGGACCCGGTAGGTGCTATTAAATCTGAGGGATTGAAGTTGAGTTCTCCACAGACAACATTTACCTTGTGTCCACTCCTCTCTCCATTGTGAGTAGGTAGGGGATTTTGATTGATGTTCTTTTGTTGGGGTGGGTTGGCAGGCCCATCTAGGATGAGAGCCTTTTTATCGATCAGGTTCTGTACTTGATGCTTGAGCTGCCAGCATTGATCTGTGGAGTGCCCTGGTGCACCCATGTGGAATTCACAGAGCAGGTTAGGGTTGTACCCTGGCCCTTTTGCAGCCTCAGGATTTGGTGGACGTTTTACCAAATATTCTCCTCTGAGTAAGAGTGGCAGTAATTCTGATAGTGTCATGGGCAACCTGGTAAATACTCTGTTTACCCTGTTAGGTCGTGCCTGCTAATTTTGCCCATACTGTGGTGCTGGTTGTGCTTGCAGAGGAACTGTCTGAAAGGGATTCTGCGGTGCTGGAGCCCAAGCAACTCGAGGTACTGGCGCCCAAGGGACTTGTGGTGCTTGCGGCCTCTGAACTGGTGCCTGAATGAAAAGAGGTTGGTTGGGTTGTACATTGTTGACTTGAGTTTCCTCTTTCTTTTTGACAAAAGGCACGAACTTCTTCTGTGCCGATGTCCCTGCCACTGCATTTAGGGCTGTGAAGTCAAATATTAAACCAGTCCGGATCCCGTCCTCGACCCGGTCTGCCACTTGAACTAAATTTGAGAAGGTGCCTGTGGTGTGTCCAACCAGATGAGTATAAAAGGCATGCCCTAGTGTTGAGATAAACGTGGTGTTCATCTCTTGTTCAGTCATTGCAGGCCTCACTTGTGAAGCAGACTCTCGCCATCTTTGGGCATACTCTTTTACTATTTCCCTTTGCTTTTTAGTCATCTTGGCCATATCATTTCGATCCAGACCTACATCTGTGTTGAACCGATAATTATGCCAGAACATTTCAGCCAAGTCTTGCCAACTTTTGATAAGCGTATGGTCCAATCCAGAAAACTATTTGAGTGCAGGCCCTGTCAAGCTTCTTTGAAACAACTGCACCAGTAGCCTGTCATCTTCGCCGTATTGGCACGTGGATCCGCAGTATAGTTTTAGATGTGACAGAGGACACCCCACCCCATTGTACTTCTCATATTCCGGACATTTGAATTTGGCTGGCAACTGTGCATTAGGATAAAAGCAAAGGTCCCTGAATCTTGTCCCTCCTAAAGTATTTGTACCCTTCATTCGTCTCATTTCTTCTTGGAGAGACTCTATCTGCTGGGTCATTTTGTTATCAGTGGCGTTTTTGGCCTCAGGCACCCTGAAGTCACACTCATCATCTGGGATTACCACCGGAGGTGGTTGATTCTGTGGGATGTAAAGTGGAGGGCCCTGATACATTGGCACTGCAGGAGGTGGGGTGGTCTGTTGATCTGGGCGTGTCTGTTCAAGGGGTTCCGGATTTGATCCAGATGCTTGGTGCTGAGCGGCTTGCGCTTGTAGGAAGTTAGTATTACTAAAAACAGCCATCAACATTTGTTCTTGTCTTTTCGTTGTTTCTATTAACTTCGCTATCATTGCATTAGCTTCAGTAAGTTCACTTGTCGTAGGTTGTGGGTATTCTGAGTTGCTCATAGTTGATGTAGATCGAAGGAAATACGGAGGCTTCTCAGGGTGTTTGTACTTCTTTCGTTTGGCCACTTTTGGGTACAGAAGACCAAGCATTACTATCTTATTTACAAAAAGAAAAATGCTTGACATTTCATTAGGTCGGGTAAAGTTATTTATTTTTAAAGCAAACGAGTTTTAAGGAAAGAGTTCATTGGTTTGGAGCCATCATTAACGCGAAGTTGGCATCAACACGGGATTGGCAAAATATTTTGAAAAAGAATTACATCAGCCGGAGCTGGCATCGACACGAAGCCGGTAAAATTAAAAAAAAAATGATTTCATCAGTACGGAGCTGGCATCGACACAGAGTCGGTAAAAGAGATTTTGAAAAAGAATTACATCAGCCGGAGCTGGCATCGACACGGAGTCGGTAAGATAAAAGTGATTACATCAGCACGGGGCTGGCATCGACACGGAGTCGGTAAAATTAAAAAAACGATTTCATCAGCATAGAGCTGGCATCGACACGGAGTCGGTAAGATAAAATGATTACATTAGCACGGAGCTGGCATCGACACGGAATCGGTAAAAAGGATTTTGAAAAAGAATTACATCAGCCAGAGCTGGCATCGACACGGAGTCGGTAAGATAAAAGTGATTACATCAGCACGGGGCTGGCATCGACACAGAGTCGGTAAAATTAAAAAAACGATTTCATCAGCACGGAGCTAGCATTGACACGGAGTCGATAAGATAAAATGATTACATCAGCGCGGAGCTGGCATCGACACGGAATCGATAAAAAAGATTTTGAAAAAGAATTACATCAGTCGGAACTGACATCGACACGGAGTCGGTAAAATTTAAAAGTGATTACATCAGCACAGAGCTGGCATCGACACGGAGTCGGTACAAATTAAAAACGATTTCATCAACACGGAGTTGGCATCGACACGGAGTCGGTAAAATATTTTGAAAAAGAAGATTACATTTTGAATTTTGTACACCAACCCATTAAACAATTCATTTATGCCATGATTATCCACAAATAAACTGAAAGAAATTTCATTGAACTATTAAAAATTTGTTTGACAAATAGGATTTTCATTGAATAACAACTTTCAATAACTCTGACTTAGACTTTTTTACATGGACGCTTAGATTTGTTTTGATCGTCATCAGGATTGCTGGGACAGTTAGGCTTACTTCTTTTGGTTCTAACAACTAGCTCCTTAAACTCTGCTGGTCCATCTGGATACCCTAAGGTGCGCTTGTTCCACGCCTTCTCAATGAGATGCACTAACTTTTCAGTCAATGGTTCGGGAGAAAAGAATTGTTTGTGTTGAGGTAGCGAGAACTCTATAGGTACTTCGTACTGTTCTGGGATCAAAGCAGGTTGGTAAAAAGATGTCTCTTCTAGTCTGATCAAACGGACATAATAGGATCCTTTGGTACCTAAAACAGGGTAGTCCGTCATCCACCAAGGGCATCTCAAACCAATATGACGTGCAAGACGAGAATCCAACCATTTTCCCCAAGCCTTGACTGAGTTGTGACGCACTAACATGTTTCTCCTGGAAAAGTGCTTTGGCCTATACTCGAGGGTTGAAGGAACGTCCACAATTTTGAGACGGTCACAGAGCCACATATAAAGTAAGTGAGGGCTTCCTTTGAAATCCCTTCCCTCACCATTTTTTATGGCATCCAAACCTGAGAAGGTTTTAGCTAGAATAAGAGGTACGGGATTGGCTTTTCTAGAGAGCTGGGAAGCTATGTCTATGAAAGACTCAGGAATAGTTTGACCCTCACTTTTGGAGGTCAGTATGTATTGGGCTAGGATTCCTAAACACAATCGATAGTCTCTAGTGGCTCTCCAAGCATCTGGCTTTACATTGAGGGGATGACTGCGGGAGTGGTATGGACTCAATAAGGGTACTAAATCCAATCTCCCGTTACGGACTAAGGCCTTGGCTTCTTCCTTTGAAATGTTTAGGCCTGTGGCAAGGTCACCCGAATATCCTGTCTTCAATGAAGGCCTGACTAGAGGACCTGAAGTAGATATCCCCATGATGCCACAATAGTCTTCATGAGTAGGACACAAGTGCATATGCCCAATGTGGAAGATGTGAAGATAAGGGTTCCAACGCTTAGCCAAAGCGTACAAAAGATTTCAATCTATCTCAAACTCGTGAAAGTACAGGGCGCATCTCAACATGAATTTTGCAAAGTTAAATTTCTCTACGGTGTGCATCCCCGTGATGGTTGTTTTGACCAATTGGTCGATTGGGTTATTGCCTGCAGCCAGCATCCTGAGTTGACACAAGAGAATAGCTCAGTACATTTTCAAGGTCAATGTAAAATTACTTTTCTTTTGAAAATCTTTGTTCTTATGGAAAACACTTTCTTGAAAACACTTTTTTTTTTGAAAATTTGATTTTCATTTTGATTTAAATGGCCCGGCCTATCATGATCATTAGATCGAGATGGACTGGGTCATTATTGAATTTTTGCAAGAAATGGATTCTTTATTGGGTCGGTGTACCCATTTTAATTTCTGAAAATAAAATTTTGACCCTTGAGGACAATCATACACTTTGATCTCATTATTCACATCATTCACCTACATCAATCATCAAGTTTCATTCAACAACCCAGGAACACCTGCGATAAGTTCGAGTCGTGACTTACAGGGAAGGCTTCTAGACTCTAAGCTTACTACTGCAATGCATTTTTATCTGGCCACTTTTGCCCAAGCACACCTATATACCTCTCAAGCGTACTCAATCAGACGGTACGTGGTGACTTGGTTTGATATACGGTATAAGTGACAATCTAAAACTTTAATTCACTTCTCTGAAGTCAAAAACAACCAGTTTGATCCCCAGTTGAGAGGTGGCGCACGATGCTGAGCAAAGGCCCACTTAAGTACCTCTCGTCTAGAATAGACGTAATCTATCCCCTTCGTACAGTAGGGTACAACGGGGCAGGATCTTGCTTAGGCACTGGTTTTGACCAAGAAGTGCAATTGATGTACTTGGATTATCTTTTATATACCTATGGGTACGAGTCAAGAGTTGTAGCTTTCATAAATGGTTTTCGCATCCCGCGAGGGGACCGACCACGTACTAGTACTATGTTGGCAATCGGGACATGTGACCGTGCGGCTTACAATAGGACAAAGGCTCAGGTCGCTCCAACATGGGTGTATCAATATACCTTTCAGAATCACCTGATCAAACGGTATTGATGCCCCAATTTTATATACCTTACGGTACGTGATTGGAGTTGTGGTTTTCATGAATGACGTCGCATCTCCGAGGAGACCGGGCCACGCACTACTGCCACGTTGGCTATTAGGGACATGCAAGCGTGCAATACAGTAAAGTAAACGTGCTAGTGGTGTGTGCAAATAGGATAGGGTGTGCCCGGGGCATTTTCCAAATGAGTAGGCCCGTTGGCCAGATCATAGCCTTTTAGATAATTTGTCCATAAGGGTTGCACATTCATAGTTAAGCATCAACCAATCCATTTTTTTTTTCATCATTTTTTTTTTTCAATTTTACGAATGAACTAATCATAAAAGGACTTCTCTTTTTTTTTTTATTTTTTATAGTCCAACCAATGATCACTTTGAATTTTCATTTTGATCAATCAAAAAGTGGCGAGCGGTACGCCCTGAGTTTGGAAAAGATGATCCGTTTTGATATTTTGAAGCTTAAAAACTTAAAATAAAAATAAATTCCAAGAGGAAAGTTTCCAAGACTGATGTAATGAACAAGTTGAGCAAAAATTTTTTTTTTTTTTTATTTAATTAATTTTTTTTGTGCTCATTTTGAGGCACATTGCCTCTGGTTTTTGGCTTTGGCCAAATTTTTTCCTTTTTTTTATGCTCTTTTTTCCTACTCATTTGTATCGCGACGAGACGTCAAACGGAAATGATATCATAAACGATAGTAAATGAGCTCAAAAATCGATTTTGACTTGTCAAAATGTTGCTGACTTTGTCACATTTGGTGGAAAATTTTGTTCTACCCCAAATCGATATGCACTAATAGTTAATCGGAGATCGGACGAGAAAGTTATGATCATTTTAAGTTCGACTGTCCATTCGACCAAAAAAAGAAGAAAAAACGACTTTTTTTATTTTTTTATTTATTTTTTATTTATTTTTTTATACCCATTTTGAGGCACATTGCCTCTGGTTTTTGGCTTTGGCCAAAAAAAAAAAACAATTTCATTTGTTTGATGATATGCATGCTTAAAAGGACATAATCGGAGAAATAAAGTGAAAATCGAATTTTTTTTTGTTTTTTTTTTCAAGTAAGTAAATAAATAAAGGAAACCTACCTAAAAAATAAATACAACAAACACAACAAGTATTGTTAGCTTGCAAAATAAAATAAAAATTGGAAACCTTTCTTTTTTTTCCAAAATGACCGAGTTGACACGAGGGTAGAGCCTTTACTCTCCAATGGAGTCGCCATGCTGTAGACACGTGATTTCGTCATTACGATGACCACATCTACAATGATTTGGAGTCGCCACCATTCATTTTTGTAAGTGGGTGTGAATGGTCACCCGATGTGCATTTTTTTTTAGAAAATGTGACATTTTTGGTATTTGGTGACTCTCGTTGGATAAAGATAAATCAACCCTTGAGATTCGGGTAAGCGGCTCGGTTGGAGAAAAGGGAAGGTGTTAGGCACCATTTTCTCCCCACTAAATAGTAGTAACCTCAACTCAACTCGATCATTTTGATTTTAAAAAAAATGAAAAAACGATGTGCCACGTGTTGTGCATTTGTACCCTAGATAGGGGTTCATTTTTGGCTTTGATCATAGGGTCATTCCATTGACGGAAATGACCCTTATAGACCTTTAGCCTTGGGATCTATTCATCCTAAAAAATAAAATGAAGGGGAGAGGGTGATAGAAGAGGGAGGAGGAGAGGGTGTAGAAGAGAGGGGGGGATTGCCTTGAACCCACCTTGTATCTTCTTTCTCCTTTTCTTCTTCTTGAGTCCTTAGTGTTTTATGAAAATACAATTCTTGTATGGTTGAAAGAGTAGAGAAGAGATGATGAGAGAGATGAGTGGAGTATAATAATTTTTTTTTTGTATATGAGACTTGAGGAGGATGGGTGATGGTTGTTAGTAGTGAGAGTTGGAGAGAATTTTGTAGTGAAAGTTGGGGGCCATTTTTGGGAAGAGGAGGAGGGTATTTATAGATGTTGAGGAGTTATTTTAGGGATATAATGGGGTGAAGTGAAGAAAAAGGGTAGAATGATTATGAGTTTGAGAGAGAAGTGAGTATAATTTAGAGGAGATTGGAGGGTATTTAGGGAAGGGGGGGTTAAATGGGTGAGTTTTGACCCAAATGATTTGGATCCTACCCAACCCATTTGGGTGGAGTGTTTGGTGAGGTGAATTTAAGATGGTGGTTGAGATTAAATGGTATTTGATTTAAGAGAATGGAGAATTTAAATAGGTGGTTGATGATATTTTGGGAGGGTGAGGGAGATGATGCCATGTGTCAAAGTGGTTGAAAATGAAGGGTTGGGATAGATTGATGGGAGAGGTTGAGTGTTTGACTTGAGATGATGGTGTAGGTTTAGGTTGTAGATGTGGGTTTTGTAGGGAATGATGAGGGTAGATTAGGGGAGGTATAGGTTAGGGGTGTGGGTAGATGTGTTTGATTTGAGAGAAAATGTGATAGATTGATGTGTGGGTAGATGGGATTTAAAACAAATTAATGGGGTAGGTAGTTGGGTGAGGGAGGTGAGATGGGGTGATGACATGTGTCATCTTTGATTATCAAGATGGTGATTGGTTGATGTGGGTAGTGGTTGATGGGTTAGGGTTGTGGGTTGGATATGAATTGGATATAGGTTTGGGCTTAGGAGTTTTGGAATATTTTGGGCTTGGGTTATGAAATGGTTTTGGATTTTAAGAATTGGTTGGGGGTTATTTTGGAATGGATTTTGAGGGTGTAGGTTGGTATTAGATTTTTAGGTGATGTGGGATTGAGTTTAGGAAAGTGTTGAGGGCTTGTGGGCCTTAGGTGGGCCTATGGTTTTTTTGCGGATTCGGAGGTGGAGCGGTGGTAGTAGAGGAGGGGTAGGCATATCAAGTCTCACCTTTTTAATTTTTAAATTTTTTTAGATTTTTGCAATCATTAGTTTGATAAAAAATGCCACGTGTTGGCAAATCGGGCCTTTTAGGCCCGTTGGAGAATTTCATCGAAAATTTGATGTTTTTTATTTTGGAAGCGGAGCGGTGAATATTAGGAAAGCGTAAGGTTGGCCGAGTCCTTTTGGTGGCCTCCTAAACCATTGAGAGGTCTTAGGGGCCTCGGTTCGATCAAAATGTCACTTTTCAATGACTTGGGCCCTGAAGGCCCGTTGGCCCATTTATTTGGAAAATCGATATTTTTAGGCCTTTTCGAGTAGTGGCCCGTTCAAATTGGGGTGTCTACACACGGTTTTAAAACTTGTCCAACATCGAGGTGACCTTTGGGGAAGTAATCCTAGTCTTGGAGAAGACCAAGCGAGATAATCAATGTGAGTGGTCCTTCACATTGACTTGTCTAAGATCCAAAATGACTAATTTAATCATTTTAAAATATAAAAAACTCTACTAAATTGGGTTATTATTATTATTTTTTATACAAAATAATTAAGTACTTGTTATCTTATCTATAAGAAAATAAGATTTTTTTTTTTTAACCTCGTCACACGAACTAGGAAGGCGAGAGGATTTTAAAACCATTATTTGGAAACTTAAATCACAATAGGACTAAAACTGACTCAGTTGTCACCCCAATAGTAGTCAAAAGTACCAAGTCAAGACATACATCAAGTAAAGAGTGATAGATTTTTATGGTTTTCATGAGGTACTACTCCTATTTTACAAATTTGGAAAGCTGAAATAGATGACATACCACCTAGACCTCGGTCTTTCTTGTGAGGGACTATTTTTATTTTTTCAAGATGATCTTGTCTCAACCTCTTTCCAAATATTTTTATTTTTACCCTAAAATTCTTATTTTTCCTTAAAAATCCACACAAACCATATAAATAAATTACATTGAAACGATCTATAATGTAGAAAACTAATTTTATTAGGAATCTTGGATGAACATTACATGAATCTTAATAGATTATTATAAAGTTTACATCAACCAAGATATAGAAGGTAAGCCTAATCTAGAAATTGTAATTAGCATTAATCATTCCTAGTATTTATATAACTTACTTACCAATCCTTCTTAATATAGAAAATATTGGGGTATTTTAGTAAATTCCCTTACGAAATAGGCGAAAGTTACCCCGTGAAATGTAAGGTGAGGTCTGCACCTTAGATTTCGTTGACCCATTATGTTCGTTAACAACGTTTATTTTGATGATCTCATAGATTTTGAATACTGACAACTATGTTGACGTATTTCAAACCAATTAATTATGAAAACTTGGATGGTACAATTGGGACAAGGTGCGGGAACTAACCAAAATGAACTCAAACATCTTGCAAAACATATAGAGGTGGTGGTCCTAGCGAGCCTTGATTGGTATTTTTATTTAGGGACTTTGTGATAGAAATGACCGGCCAAGAAGATTTGATGTTTTGAATTATTTCATTAGAAGAAGTGATAAGAGAAACTGTACCAACTTCGACTTGCAAACCAATAAAATTTTCCCTGACAACATAGATGAGAATAGAAATCTTGATGAAGAAGAGGCTCCAATTAAAGTCTTTTTTTTTTCATCGGGAGGGCATGACCCATATTAGAGGATTGGTAGAAGGAATTATTATCTAAACAAACTTTCCTATTTACTTGCTCAAAATAGAATCATAACTAATTAGTAGTTGTTTAAGTTAGTAAGTTTAACAAGTTATTAAGTACAAATTTTGAAGTTGTTTCCAAAACTTATTTCTTCTCTCTTTGTTTATATAGAGAGAGTAAATTCGTGAATAAAATTTAGTTATATTTCAAAACATGAGGAAACCTTTTCCCTCTAATAAAAAACATGCAATTGGAGACTTCTCTCTTTCTTTAACTAATAGAAATAGGTGCGCGGGGATGACCCTACCTCCTCCTTTGCATAGAAAAAAGATCGTTGAATTAAGCTTGAGAGATACAACATTGATGGTAAATGTCCATCCTCTAGATTGTTTGATATTTGGCTATTTACTATCCCTTTGATCACACACTTAAATCCGGATTCTAACTCTATAACTAACTGTTTTTCAAGATAATAATGTAACCCAACAAACCTGGTTTTAATAAAATAAATATAATGCAAGTATACTTCAAAGAAATTAGAAAACTGATCAAAATTTTACATAATTAAAAAATCAATCGATATCACAATCACACTTGCCTCCACACAATAAATATTTATATAAATTATAGAAAGTGAAATTATATCCTTAATTCTTTATATTATCATCCATCTACTGCAATTAATTTTAGACTTACAAAACAAATTACTATAACATGTATTCATAATCTGAACAAAAACATAAATTAATATTTCCATGAAATGAAATGAATTTTAATTCCTCCCGATTGAAAGAAATATGCAGATGCAGCATACAACAACTATCTTACAAAATTGATGTGGTTGAAGATGCTACTCGTGATCTCGAAGGAGAAGTGAAAAATGGCATGGGTGGAATTCTCAATTCATTAAGGCTTCCTTCCAACATCTCCAACACTCTATTCATTGCAGGCCTATTTGATGGATCCATTTGTATGCACCACAAACCTATTAAAATCATTTTTCGTGCAATTTCTTCATCCTCTGTAGTTATAACACCACGTAGTCCTAGATCTCTGCATGTATCAAGATGCTTGTGAATCCATTGTGGAAAATATATTTCACTAATATTTTCTACTCCCACATCAAAGTTTTTTCTTCCTCCAACCATTTCGAGTAGCATCATTCCATAGCTATATACATCTGACTTGTGTGAGACTCCTCCGAAGTTTCTATTAAACAATTCCGGTGCAATATACCCTGGAGTCCCTCTAGCACCCATCATCGATATGATACTCTCTTTTGTAAGTGACAATTTCGCGAGCCCAAAATCAGAAATTTTCGGACAAAGGTCTTGGTCTAGAAGAATGTTATGAGGCTTTATATCAAAATGTGCTATTCGTGTGTTACAACCACGGTGCAAGTACTCTAGTCCCCGAGCAATGCCAATAGCAATTTTGTATAGCGTCTCCCATTGAAGGTGAGGATATTTCTGTAATGGTTTTTCATCATATATGAACTTTTCAAGAGATCCATTGGGCATGAACTCATAGATAAGAGCTCTTTTGGAGTCCTCAACACAAAAACCTAGCATAGTGACAACATTAACATGGGAAGTCCTGTTAATACTTGCGACCTCATTAATAAATTCTTCTTCGTTACCTTTTGATTCTCTCAATACCTTCACAGCCACCATACGCCCGTCAAATAGCTTTCCTCTAAACACGTCACCATAAGCTCCTTGGCCTAATTTTTCCTTGAAGGAGCTTGTCATTTTCTTGATATCTGAATATTTGTATCTTTTTGAAACCAAGAATCCATGATTCTTTAGAAACATCTCCAAACTTTGAGCGTTCTTTGTTTTCTTCTTCCAAAAGAACAATTTATGTAAAGATAATTTTCTTCTCAAGCAACATAATATAACTACCATTGTAGGTATAATAATAATGATTACAACTGCTAATAAACCTGTAAGCAAAGAAATAGGACAAAAAGCAATTAATTTACTCTTGGATGCATGACATATTAATGTGCTAGGCTGAAAGAAAAAGAAAGATAATACAAGGTTTAAATAGACTAACATGCTGAAAAATAGAAACCATCATGAGAAATACTTTGATAGGTTAATTAACTATAAGCACCTTGAGTGTTCAATCCCTTGCAGAGCAATCAAGATGTGGATTTAATTGAAAGATGAAAAATAATATCAATGTAACTTAAACATTTCTGCAAATTTTCAACATGATCATATAAAAGATGGGTTTATGCGTAGCAATTTGACAATTGTGAAGAATATATAATAAGAAGTGTAAGAAAAGTTCAATTTTCAACTGAAAAGTACTGTTAAAAGTTTTGTACAGTGGGGCACTGATAAAATCAAGAGAATATTTTCTAGTGATCATGTAAAATTGTAGTTTTTGGTTTGCAGAAAATAAAATGCATGAAATATTGCAATTAAATATTTTTATATATATATTTGTTATAGTTAAGGGGTTAATGGTTAGAAAGGTGAAGTTGGGTAGAATGGGATTTGAACCTAGGAGATGGGAACAACACTCCACACGTCTTATCAACTTAGCTATGTTGGCACTTGATTTATGTTTTAATTGATAAATTCGAAAAATTTATCATAATTTCAAAAATTCAATGTATTATATGCAAGTAAGCTAACTATTGACTAAACATGTCAGGTAGGACTGATTTAGTTTATTTCAACCATTACTGATTGTTTTACAAAATGAATCTTTTGGTGTTTTTAATAAAACAATTTTTGACGCAGAAGGGTCTTAATAGGAGGTGGACTTTGAAATTCGTTATCTTATTTAGAAGAGATTTAAAACACCATTTATGCTATTTTTCTGGGAAAAATCCTTGGAAATGTGCTAAAACTTGACACCGATATTCTTTGATGATATTAGCAAATTACGGCCGAGACCCTAAAAAAATTGTGAAGAATAATGTTTGAAATATTTGTCCTGGCAAATCCAATTTTCTCATATATAAATTTTGTTCATTGTGATTTATATCAAGATAATCAATCTTCATGCATAATCACATTAGGAATTTTCATGAGATGAAAGTAGGTTCTTAGGAAACATATTGTAGGATGGGTACAAAGGGGTTTTGGACAACAAAGTGAAAAAACTTGTGTGTGCAGTTTCTTATGAACCTGAAATAATCATATAGCTAATATTATCTCGATCATTGAAGTAGTTGAGTTCAGACTGACATGTACTATTATTTATTAGTCCGAATTCAAAGGGTATACAGTGAAAGATGTATTCTCACATATATCAGCTATCCCTATAGGAATTTATTCTTACTATGTACTAGTTATTTTGGTTTACCAACCAGTGATGCTAGACTTGTGTAGTACATCATGGGTATTTTGTGTAATTAACATTACACTTAAGTTGTAACAAATATCCAGCAGAGGATCCACCACCTTATTAAAGAAATTATATGTTCTAATTCATAATTTCTCTATTTCTATTGGACACATAAATCCAGGTCTTGATGATATTTGATAAGTTTTATCAAACTCTTCAAGATATATATGATTGAATGGTATATTTCCATAACGGTTGTTGAGGAAAATCTTTTCTGCATCCAAAAAAATTGACCAAAATTGTAGAAAAGTGTTTTATAGAAGTTATAAGGAATAGAAAATAATATAACAACTTTTTTTGAGGGCTCCTTAGAGATATTGTACATTGGAGGGACCAAATTGTTATGGATATAAGGATTGAGTCTCTGAAATATTATAAATACATTATGTTATATTGAGTAGGTTCAATTTTATGAATTTTCAAGCTTACTCAAAGGAGTCTGTCTCCTACCTCTCTCCAATCTTTCTCCTCCGTCACATTGTTCTCTTCTTCAATCAATCTTCTAGCTCCATTCTTTCTCATAAAATTGTTTAATAATCTTTCCATTGTTATCATTTACAAGCTTATTAATTTTTTTAAAGCATGTTATTATTTTATCTAGCATACGAAAACAATCTCAGACATTCAAACACAGTCTGAAGACATCTACTTTTTGTAAGTTACAAAATGGAACATGTAGACCATTGGATGTATTTCGAACTGTATGCTATGAGTCCCTAGTAAATCATCTATTTGGGATGAAGTTGCTACAGTATCTTTCCAATTATGCAAAATATATATATATATATAGTCAGAAAATATAAAAAACTGGATCATCACTCAACCTCTGGTATTGAATAAGATCATCATGAATATTTTTACTAACCATTAAAGCCAATAACATCTCAAGAACTTTAACTAATGATAATTCAAAAGAATCGAGCAAACAAACCCCTTGGAGAACCGTTATTCCAGGCTCTCTCAAGATGGGTCAGCTAGGTCTCTTAGTGATGGAATAAAATTGATACATGATAGGGATGTTGTCATATTCCTTTATAGATGAGTGATCTCTATATTGACTCTTTTAAGGAATCCAAAAAATTTAGTTCCTAAATACTTAAAACATGGAGGACAGTGGACCACCATACACAATCTTGGATTCTTAGATTTGGATCAAGGATCAGCCATCTTTATCTATTTCATCCCTACAATTTAGGGATCTGTTAATATAAACAGTGATCTCTCTATCTCATCCCTAAAATTTAGGGATTGACTCTAGTATGTGTATAGATTATAATCAATCTCTTACATATAAAGTAAAGAATTTTGGATCGACCCATTCAAATTTCACTCTGTATCAGAGCACCTTTAGGACTGCTTTTCTCCATCATCTCCTTCATTATTTTTTTCCCCTATGTATGTGTGTGGGTGGGTGGGTAGGTGGGGGGGTTACAATCTGCTTCTTTTAATGGCAGACCACATTTCTCAAAATTCTGCCACTCCAATGCTAGATTCTTGGGTTCTGAAACATCTGGTTCAATCAATGATCCCTTCTCATCCAGACAGCTCCACGGTTGTGCTTGTTTCACCTCCTCTCTGGAGATAATCATGGCACATGGATTCATGATATGACCATGCTCTTTATGCCAAAACAAACTTTGTTAATGGCACCAGCTCTAAACGGAATCTACTTCCCGAATAGCTCATTTGGAACGCTGCAATGATCTTGTAATTTCTTGGATCCTTCACTCAACCTCTGGTAATTTGGCAAATAGCATTCTTTATGCAGACACTGACTGTGACATTTGGTTGGATCTAATCCATCTTTTCTCTGCATCAAGTTGACATCCCCCCATTGAATGAGATTGTTGAGCAGAAACATCGCCATCACATTGAGGTTGCTAATGTTTTAAGCTTTTAAGCCCATTTTTATGCTGAACGGAGACATGCTATTATGCATATATATATATATATATTTTTTTTTTTTGATAAATAGTAATATATTTCTGAAAAAAACCAAGTCGGTCGAGGTGACCAAACGAGGAAGGACCTTACAAAATGACGCTAATTACGAATGGAATCACAAACCCCATCCCACTTGTACAAAAAATCCTCAAAAAACAGACCCCTAAACTCCTTATACACTTTGGAGATATTCAAGATTATGTTCTTTTTTCTCAAAAATATATTGAAGTCTTACCTAATGTATGTTATAAACACACACTCACACCTATTTCATAATTTTTAATATGTATTATAGTTTTTTTTTTTTTTTTTTCATTTCTTTCACATTTTTTCCTGTTGTTTTCCTTTTTTCTAAATTTTCCCATGTCACTTTAAACCCATACTCTTAACTTTGTGATTATGCCCACAACCACTAAGCCACCAGGCCCCATGGATTTGTCACTCCTTACTCCAACAACAATATCTTATTCTAACATCATTCTTCCAACCTGCAATGACTACAATGCTTGGCTGTCTCTCATTTACTCACCACTACTCCATCCTTTATACACCAATAGTTACATTCTACTCCTTACAACACTTCCTTTCATATGATAAATTTTTTGTTGCTTATAAATCTTTTCTTGTAGCCATTTCTTTCACACTTGAACCTACTTCTTTTTCACGAGCTATGAACCTACCTCAATGGCGTGATGCCATGGTTGTAGAAATGGCTGCTCTGGAGCAAAATAATACTTGGACCTCATTATCTCCTTAATTAACTGGCTGCAAATGGGTCTTAAGGTGAAGTTCAAGTCTGATGGCTCAATTGAGCGATACAAAGCTCATTGGTGGTTAATGGATTCACTCAGAAAAAAGGATGGAGTAACATGAGACTTGTTCTCTTAGTATCATAGCTAGTTACAATCTGCGTTCCCTTTGTTGTTGCAGCTAACAAGCTGTGGTCTAGTCTAGTTAAATATGCACAATGCTTTTTTACGCGGTGATGAAGAGGAGGTTTACATGTCTCTTCCACCAGATTTTTCTCACAGGGGGAGAATTGGGTGTGCAAAATAAACAAATCCTTAAATAGTTTAAAACAGTCTTCTCAATATTGGTTTGCAAAGTTTTCATCCGCTCTCCAAGAATCAAGTTTTTCTCAATCACGAGCCAACTAATCCATTTTCACCAAGATACAGGGTCTCTCTTCCACCTTTGTCCTTTTTTATGTGAATGACATCATAATAACTGGGAATGACTATTCTACCGTCAAAGAGTTAAATTTTTTTTTTGGAAAACAAGTTTTTTTAATCAAAAAGGCCTACTAAAATATTTTCTTGGCATAGAACTGGCTCGTTCCCATAAAGGATTATTTCCTTTCTTTGGTGGCCACCCCCTAGGATTTATCCCAGTACACTGTACACCTAGCATGTGTGGAAGGGTTGATATGTGTGCCCTATGGGATTACTCGGGTGCTCTAAGATGCCTAGAAACCTAAGTTATCAACAAAAATGATTTTTCCTTTCTCAACGAAAGTAAACATTAGCATCCTAGATGACATGGGATTATTGGGTGCAAGGAGTTTTGCGTTTCCTATAGTGAAACATCTTTGTCTTCCTCCTGCCGATGGTAAATTGTTACCTGATCCTCCACATTACAAGAACTCAGTGGATTGTCTTATATATCTCACCATAACCAAGCTCGACATTGCTTCCACTATTCATATCCGGAGTCAATTAATGCAAGCTCCCCGCACCACTCATATGGATGTTGCCCTGAGAAAAGGATCTCCAGGAAAAGGCATTCTCTAATCATCCTCAAGTAGTCTTCATCTACATGAATTTTGTAATTCAAACTAAGCTATTTGACTTATTACTCGACGTTCCTCTAAAGGATATTGGACTATGCTTGGTTTTAGTCCTATAACTTGGGATTCTAAAAAGGAAAGCATGGTCTCTCAAACTTCTACAGAAGCTGATTGTTGGGCCTTGCAGATGTGTCACACATGCTAACTTCAATGGTTGAAATATCTCTCGACTGATCTTGGTATTCCTAATCCCCAATCCCCAGAAGAAAATCCTGTTTTCCATTAACAGGCAATATACATAGACCTTGAGTGTCATTTTGTTCGTAAAAAGATTTTATCCCAGTTCTTAGCACAGCAATACATCTATAACTCACAACAGATAGCACACATTTTTTGACAAAAACATTGGGCAAATATTATTTGCAATAATTAATCAGCAAATTAGGTGTCGTGCTCTTGATGTGCACGCTCCAATGTTGGATCAAGGATCAGCCCTGTTTATCTATGTCATCCCTACAGCTTAGGGATTGACTCTTTTTATATGTGCATATATTTTAGTCAAACTTAATGAAAAATTACAGAATTTCGGATCTTCCATTCAAATTTCACATGGGTGATGTTCTAACATCATTATCATCCTCGTCATCAAAGCCTCAACCCAACAATTTGAGTTCAGGCTAAACGAATCAGGTTCCTCCATTCAATTCTACTTAAATTCATGTCCTCTGTTATTGCAATTGCGTTCATATATCCACTACGACTACCTCAATTAAAATTCTATTTAAAAATAAAATAAAATAAATCGAAATTAACTTACACGGAGATGTGGTATTACAAGGTCCATCATGGCAGAAGCAAACGAAACTATTTGTAGTGGAATTATACCCGCATCGTCCATCTGATCCAACGCAATCTTGACACTGTGTGATATTTATAATCCAATTCACTTCGAAACCTTGCTTCAGAACATCATCCAGTCTTGACGGATAACTGAAAACCTTGTCCACATCCCATTCAAACACTGGAACTAAAACATTATCACTGCAATTCTGCAATAATTTATCCCTTGATGTCGGCTCAGCGGTAAAATAAACATTACTATCCATATCATCTTTAAAGCACGAGAATGTGGAGGATGAAACAATATAGGGTATTTCATGCAAAGATTTACAACCATAGAACAAAGTAAGGTTCTGGTAATCACGAGTGAATTTAAAGAGAGAAGTATTGAAGGTGGTATTAAAATATTTATGAGGACCAAAAGGGTCGACGGAACGAAACTGAGAGATTTTGAGAATTTGTGCAGTTTGATCGATCTCTAACACTTGGTATACATGTGAATTAATCACTATGGTGGTGGAAATATTATTGTAGCAAAAGAGTTCGAACCACATTCTTTAGGTCTGGTGTTGCCATAGAAAGGGTAGGTGTAGCCATAGAAAGGGTAGGTGATGTCGGAGATATTTCCACAATTAAATGTGCGATGACAGAGGATGAATAGTTGGTTGTCTTCGCTTAGAGAGATGGGTAGATGGATGAAGATGAAGAACAAGAAGAGAGACGAGGGAAACAAGTATGGGTTCATTGAGAGAGTTGTTGGGGACAGAGGAGATGTGAGAGTGATTTTGAAAGAAGGGGAGATAAAGAGATGCAGATGAAGGTGAGGGAGACGAAGAGACGAAGTGTAAACGAGAAGAAAGTTGCATGTTTTTTGCATTTGTTGACTATAAGTCTATAAGAAGGTGGCTAAGCTTGGATTTTTTTGATTTTTGGATAATTTACAAATACACCCCTTTTATATTTTTGGTGAATATTTTAGGTACCCTATGTTCTTTTTAAATTGATCATATATATCTTGACCATGGTATTTTATGAGAGACTAATAGAAAGAGATTTTATCCTCTCTATCTAAAAATATAAAAATAAAACTCTTGATTTCAACATACCCTCTAGCCCTCTACATTTTGTGTTACCGCTGTAGTTTCAAATTGATGATAGGCCCCTTGATCATGGTCAAATACCCTCTATTCAACCTCTTACAAAAATCCTTGGTCCCTTTTCTTACCTTGAAGAAAATCTTTAATTTATTCAACCAACAAACTCCCCTCTTTTTATTTGGTATTATAATTTGATTAATTATATTATCTTTTATTTTATTTTATCTCTTAAATTAATGGGAAAAAAATAAATAATTTTCAAGTAATTAAAAGTTTTTTATCTTTAAGATTGAGTAATTAAAAAAGTTTGTTTTTCAATATAAAAAAAAAAAACAAAAAACAAGAATGTTCACATTCCAGATTAAATATATTTTGATTTAAAAAAATTTGGTCATTTTTAGGATTAAGATATTAAGGGAGTAAGTCATTATTTTAGAACTAGAGGAGGCATCTCAAATATTCATGAAAATGGAAGGGGTATCTCTAATATTCACAAAAACAAATTGAGATCGCTTTTTCTATGTTTGGACAGCCCCTTTCAAATTGACTTAGCCGTGCGTCGTGGGTTGTGTAATGTGACCGACTCTTGTAAAGACTTTAGTTGCAAAATCGGGTCGCTCACGGATAGAACCATCAACGCGTCTTCTATTCTTCAATTTATCTTACGGTTCAAAGACTTTGTTAGCTTTCCACCAATATTCACTTTCACAATTTTCAAAGGACGTATACATTTATGAAATTAGATGTGATGTGAACAGTCATTCTTCTCAAGTGCTTGGGACTAATGGCCACAGACCATCATAGGTCGATTCTTAAATTAATGGAACCAAAATCATAAATGCTAAAAAAAAATCTCATTAAATTTTCTTGATTTTCGATTCTCATCGATTATGGTTTTCAATCAATTTGATTTTCTATTCCCATTTCTAATCAATTCCAATAAAAAAAGCTCCAAAATTGAGATTTTCATTTTTGATTCTAATGTTAATTCCAATTAAATGGGCACCCCTACTGGCACCTTATTCTTTTGTTGTTTGGTTTGATTCAAATTTGGCTTTGAAAATTCTTTTGTTGTTTGTTATAAAGTTAAAATATATCTATTACAAAATTTTAAAATAATTCTCAAAGTTAATTAAAATGACACTTTAATAAAATATAATATTGATCTTTATAATTCATATGCATCCGATTTATTTAGTAACATATATATAATAAAACATAAATGTGGAATCCTAAACTACAATTACGAAGATAAGCATACATTCCATTTATGGTAGACTGAAGTCCACAATAAAATTGCCTTTCATCTTTACTCGTTTCAATTTTATTGTATTTCCTCTCTTCTTCTCTTCTCTTTTTCAATACTATCCCATCCAACTTTACTATCTTTCCTCTTTTACTCTCCTTAATCAAAAGAAGATGCCCTGACCCTATACCTCTTTTCTTAATAATTCCTTAATTTTATTATTATTTGTTTATCTTCTACCCCTTTAACCCAAAAGAGGGGCAAACTCTAGTAAAACAATAAAAAGAATCAACTCTTCACCAGCAATCCTTGCACTAAGAGAAGCGAATTCTTTTAGCGAATTGAAGATGTCTTGGAGGATAAAAAAGTACCATATATACAAAATAAAAAAGTATTTTTATTTTTTCATTTTTACATGTAATGGATTTCTCAAGCAAATATGTTGTCTCTTCACAATTTTATTCACTCAAATATGTACTCTATTATTTTTGTAAAAATCCCATGAAAATAATTCAATGAATAACAATCGTTGAATCCACAAATATATTCTTACTTGATTCATTATGATCCACAAAGCCAGAGTGAATCATACTAAGATCGGTATTGTGTGAGCAAATCCAATTACTTAGGTCAATGTGCCGATGAAATTTTTGGGAGATGTCTAATTCTTTGTTCAATCTTGGTATCAAATTTCCACTCGTTTATTCATATTTCTACACGTCCTTAGAAAAAAATGAACATTTTACATGTAATGACTTGTTTTAATTGGCTCATGTCTGTCGACAATAAATTTCAAACGGATCTACCTCGAGATCCGTGAAAAATAACCGCAAATGATTATTTTGATTTTTGATGAAAAAGTGGATACAGATCTCAGTGTTTCCTCTGATTAACAGTCAAATACAAAAATAGTGATGACGTATGTAGCTTTTCTTTTCTCCGTGCTTCGCGCTTTATCGGCTGAGAAGGTTGCTTGGACGGTGGCTTTGCTTTGTGCTTGATCTTCTGTAGAGGCTTCTGTAGATTTTCTTCTCTCCAGGCTTCGCGCTTTATTGGTTGAGAAAGTTTTCTTGGCTTCCGGAGAAGAGCTTTATGCTTGATCTTCTCTTTAATCGGAGTCCGAATCTCTGAAGAACTTTTGCTTTGTCTCTGGAGGAGGGCTTGAGAGCTTCTTCTTCTCTAGAGGGAGAGCTTCTGTCTTCTGAGAGAAAGTGATCCAGATCCCCTCTCAATGAGAGAGGCTCTTGTATTTATAGACTTAAAAGTAATTTAGCTTTCCAATTATACCCCCAATTTAAAGAAGTTTAATTGATTTATTTAAAAGGTTAAATTTGTCCAAATCCAATTTTAAGGATTTAATGGATCATTATCGGGCCAAACTTATTTATTTAGGTGTAAGGCCCAATATTTAATGTGGATCACTTGAATTTGTTGGCTCATGGGTTTTATCTGCGAAAACCCAAACCCAAACTATATGAGGCCCTGTCCCTCAATTTACATTTGTGGGCCAAATTTTGATTTGATGGGCTTTTTGTTAACTTAGAAGGATTTAGGGACCCGTTTAGATTTTGATGCCTACAAATGCCCCCTCAAGGATGCATTGTCGGATGCGTAGCTAACGACGATGTTTCCTTGATCATGTTGTAAGGAGTGTAAATGCTTTAGTGAAGAGTAACCTTTATGTTGGCATTTGTCTTTCAAGCTATTGAAGCCTAATGAAGGTCCTCAATTTTGAGATCGATCGAACTTCACTTCCTTGAGAACTTATTGCCGGAGAAAGCAATCAAGATGAACTTCCTTTGTCTTTTCAACTTAATCTTTTGAAGGTTTTACTCAACGAATTTGTCGGATTTACTCGAAAAATTACAAGTACTTGAGCTTGCAGGAGTTGGTAGCGCACAGCCTCAATTTGCAATCATGCGAGAACCTTTTGAAAACACTCAAGAAAATATTTTCCTTGAATTATTTAGAAAATATATCTTTTTTGGTTTCAATAATTTTTTTTTTTAACATCGGCAGAACAAGAGGAAAAAATTTGATCATTGGCATTGTGTTAGTCACAATTGATAGGTGGGATTTGGCTTAAAAGAAACCTACTTACAATGGAATTTGGTGTACTTGAGATGTATGATATTAAACTATGTTTTCACCTTCTTTTTTTTTCAAGTCAACTTCCAACTTCATCCGGAACACTTTTCCTATGTGTTTGAGGTCACTCCAGCACTATTCAAAGAGAAATTGTAGTGATTTGGTAATTGGAGGTTTAACTTACCAATATGAGGCTCACGAGTACAATTTTGTTTTCTTTGGTAACTGATGACGTGGCACAAATGGAGTAGAAACTGGATAGAACTTAGACTCCAAATGAAATAAGAAGTCAACTTCAACTCAAACTGAGGGTGAAGCTTTAACAAAAACCCAACTCTTATATGAATCATGTTTCACGGCTGCAATTTGGACACTTAGCACTATTGATTTCATATTGGATTGGTAAGAATGATAAATGATTTTTTAATTTCTTTCTTTTATCATCTTCATCTCGTCCAACTCCATCTCCTTCTCATTGTGGTGTTAAATTGCCAAACGTGATAATCTATGTGAGAGCCAACACCCTTGGTAAGAATTAGCAACTTATTTGGTGTGAGGCTAGTCTTACTCATGAAGAGTCCGAATGAAACACATTTGGTTTTTTTTTTTTTTTATCTATTTCAATTCGTCTCCAAACACCCACAACGTGTTCAAGAAGGACTCCTTCTTCTACAAACTAATCGAATTGGTTAGATGAAGCTCTTTTAATCCTTCTGAAACACCAACAATTGAATCTAAGAAGGACTCTCCTCCTATAAACAGAGCACACGACTGCTGCTGTTAATGGCTGATTTTTTAAAGGGAAGTTGCAGCAACACATTTGTTTTTGGAGTGCTACATGCCTGCTGTTAATGGCTGTTTTTTGAAGGGATGTTGCAGCAACACTTCTTGGAATGCTACATGCCTATAGGTACCCTCTTCTCCTTCTCCTTATTCTTCTTTTTCTAATTCTTTTCTTTCTACCAAAACAGGGGCTGCGACCTCCACATTAGGGATTTAATCTTTGAAGCAATATAGAATGAGAAGCCATTGCAACCATGAGTCCTTCAATTCCTTTCTAGTTTAATAAACTAAATGATGTGCTCAAGGTATTATTTGGTGATCATATAATTTGGGCAGCAATAGAGTCAGATTTAAGCGATGAAGAACATGATCAAAGAACAACATGATGATAGAAAACTTCAACTTCTGAACCGACAGAGAAGATCGACATAAGATCGAAGCAACACACCCACGTAGATCGTGTTCCGGCCATCGAATGGTTGTAGTTAATCCATCATGCACAAAATCATTGTTTCCTGATTGAAATCAATGCCAACTTTCTTGATTGCAGGACTATATCGAATTCACTTCTCTTAGTGATCAATTGATTGTGGTTCGTGCAATTGAGATGTATGTATCTGACCAAAGTGTTGGACGTGTAGATGCACCACTAGGTCTTGCTTGAGCTTGATGAGAACTTGGCTAGTGATTTTCTTATTGCTTGATTCATCACTTTGTCCCCTTCCCGTGTCATCTACATTCCTCTCTGTCAAAGAACAATCTAGATCGCACAATGCCAATGGTTTGCCTTTTTCCATATAAAAGAAGAAAACTTTTTTTATAAATCGCTCAGTCCTACCTCTTTTTTTTTTTTTTTTTTTTTTTTTTTCAGGCAGTGGCTTAATGCTTGCTATTATGAATAGTGACAAAAAAGATTGGTACACAATGTAGCAGATGACTATTCCAAGATGCTCGAACAACTTCTCATAGTTGAGGAAGAGGCGCTTGACGATGCCTACTACACATGGTAATGGGATTCAGCAGAGGAGAGTGAAAGCATTTAGATGGAGGGTAGAAGATCATCGTCCATTGGTAGCTATTTGTCTATATGACTTCGATGATGACAAATTTATGCTTTGAAATAGGGCAATACTTGTGGAGAATCAATTGCAAACAACTTCAATGTGTAAAGGTCTTAAAGGAAGAGTTTCTTTAAGATAGACACTTATTAACCAAGTATATTTATTTAATCCAGTTAGCAAAATCCTCAAGTACAGATTGAAAATTATTGGGTTTCTTTATTACGCCCCCATCAACACAAGTATCGCAGTCAGCTTATTGCATGGATTCAAATTGCCCGACCAATGCTAAACCTACAGCCTAAAGAAGGCCACCATTGACTCTCATCTTCAAAATATAAGGCCACATTAAAGTAGTGTTGTACTACAAATCTAAATCATTGTTGCCGTTGCAGCAAAGTACTCGCATCCCTGTTTTGGATTATAGAATTTATTGGTCACGAATCAGATTGCTAGTTACTTGAAGATAAGTCTTTGTATGTGAGCAAATGACAATGATCAATGATGACTCTGGCAACTATTATAAAATGAGAAAAGAACATAATAGGAAGAAATGAATGTAATCCTTCATTCGATCAGTAAGACCAACCATGGCCTTATATACATGGAAGAGAAACTCATAGAGGTCTCTAGAAGGTTCCTCTAACAAACTCTATAACAAACTTTATAACAGAAAGGGGAAATTCAGTAACTAACATTATTCAGTAACTAACATTATTCTCTAATATTCCCCCTCAAACTCAGGGCACCTAAGGACTCTACTCCGAGTTTGGACCTCAGCTCATAAAACCTAGTACTCGAGATAGCCTTGGTCAATATATCAGCAACTTGATCGATGCTTGGTACATGCTTGACCACCAATAATCCTTGTACAACTTTTTCTCGAACGAAGTAGAGATCAAGTTCAATATGTTTGGTTCTGGCATGTTGTATTGGGTTTGCAGAGAGCATTACAGCACTGAGGTTGTCACACCATAACGTTGGAGGTTTGGTGCTGATCACATTTAGTTCTTTGAGCAGGGATTGAAGCCAAGTTACTTCAGCTGTCAAGTGAGCAAGACTTCGGTATTCAGCTTCGGTGCTCGAACGTGATACAGTGTGTTGCTTTTTGGATTGCCAAGTGACTAAATTAGAGCCCAAATAAACACAAAAACCAGATGTAGATCGACGATCGTCAGGGTCGGATGCCCAATCGGCATCGCAAAAGCCTGTGATGTGAAGATTAGAACTTTTGCGAAGATGGAGACCCGAGTCTAGTGTACCAGCTAAATACCGAAGCACTCGTTTCACAACCTGCCAGTGAGCTTCAAGTGGGTTTTGTAAGAATTGACAAACTCGATTAACAATATATGCAATTTCTGGTCGAGTAATGGTTGCGTACTGTAAAGCCCCCACAATGCTTCTATACAGTTGAACATCTCTAACAGGATCACTTCCATAGCTAGACAACTTGTGGCCACTGGTCATTGGTGTATTGATGCCTTTAGCATATTGCATCTTAGCTTTGCAAAGTAGATCAGTGATGTACTTTGTTTGGGACAAATGCAAACCATCGTTAGTTCTAGTAACCTGTATGCCAAGGAAGTAATTGATAGACCCTAAATCTTTGAGAGCAAATGATGTATTGAGGGCTAAGACCAAGTTTGAAACCACTTGAACTGAACTTCCAGTTATTAATATGTCATCTACATACACCAAAAGAAAAGTGCAATGTTGAGATGTGTTTCTCACAAATAGAGATTGATCAGACTTGGCCGAGGTGAAACCCAAGCTAACCAAAGCATGTTGTAATTTTTCAAACCAGGCTCTTGGCGCCTGTTTTAGTCCGTAGAGAGCTTTGTGTAGGCGGCAGACTTGATGAGAACGACTAGGATCCTCAAAACCTGGAGGTTGCACCATGAATACTTCCTCTTTTAAGTCTCCATTAAGAAATGCGTTGTTAACATCCAACTGGCGTATATCCCAGCCTCGAGTGAGAGCAATAGTAAGGATCACTCGGATAGTTGTGGGCTTGACTACAGGGCTGAAAGTCTCACTGAAATCAAAGCCCTCCACTTGATGAAAACCTTTCGCAACCAAACGGGCTTTATATTTAAGTATCGAACCATCCGGATTTTCCTTAACTTTGAAAACCCATTTGCAACCTATGGCTTGACGACCAACTGGTAGATCCTCAAGAGTCCATGTTCCATTTCGCACTAAAGCTAAGAACTCATCTTTCATAGCTAATTTCCAATTTTCATTGGCAAGAGCATCATGGACAGTAGCTGGTTCCTTAGAGGCAATGAAGGCTTTGGGTTTGAAAATCCCACCTTTGGCTCTTGTGGTCATAGGATGGGATGGAATAGTTGCTGATGAAGGTTGCTGAATTTCATCGTGAGTAACAGAGATATCATTAGCCTGCATAGGTACATTAGTATTAACAACAAAATCAGCAACACGAGTATTAATATCATTGGTAAATAAACCAAACTCAGTGGGTTTCAAAGCAGAAATGTCAGTAGCAGCCTGTGGATCATGAGTAACAATAGGAATAGAAGCTGGAATAGGATCGGGTGGACTCACAGGAATAGACGAAGAACATTGTGTGGATTGAGAGAAAGGAAAGGTGTGTTCATCAAATAACACATCTCGAGAGATAATTATTTTGCCCTTAGGATCTAAACACTTATAACCTTTATGATTGAGGCTGTAACCAAGGAAAGTGCATGGGACTGAGCGGAATTGCAGCTTATGGCGATTGAAAGGTTTGATATTGGGAAAACACAAACAACCGAAAACTTTGAGAGAAGAAAAATCAGGTTTGACATGAAACAAGACCTCATAAGGAGTACGATGACTAAGGACAGCAGTAGGCAAGCGATTAATAAGAAAAACAGAAGTCCGAAAAGCTTCATCCCAATATTTGAGAGGCATAGAAGCTTGAGCTAAAAGAGTCAAACCATTCTCAACAATGTGTCTATGCTTTCTCTCAGCAAGGCCATTTTGTTGGTGAGCACTTGGACATGACACCCTATGGTGAATGCCATGATCTCTAAGAAAAGAAGAAAACGCTCTAAATTCACCGCCCCAATCGGTTTGAATGGCTTTGAGAGAGCAACCAAACTGTAATTCAGCTTGCTTTTTAAAGTTAACAAAAGTTTCAAAGGTATCAGACTTGTGCCGCAACAAATATATCCAAGTGTACCTAGAATAGGCATCAATAAAATGAACATAATATCGATACCCACTAGCAGAAGGAGTTGGGGAAGGACCCCATAAATCTGAGTGAATCAACTGTAAAGGTGCAGTGTATTCGGTTGTGGAATTGGGAAAAGGAAATTTATGTATCTTGCCCAAACAACATGATTGACAGAAAATAGTGTTCATTTTATTGAAGTGTGGAACATTACAAACTTGCATGACAGATTTTACAATTTGGGAAGAAGGATGACCCAATCTGTTATGCCAAAGTTGAAACAGTTGAGTATCCTTGGGCAATGTAGACATACAAGCTGTAGGAGAAATAGTGATACTACTAGAAGATTGAGCAGGACACGTGAAAGTGGCTGGAGGATTTGCTTGATGTGAAGCAGGACGAACAAAGTGAGGTGGATCAAATCCATATAAGCCATCTCTAAGATTCCCTTTCATTAGAACCTGATGAGTTACCTGATCTTTGACAAAACAATAGTTAGAATGGAATTGGAAGTATACATTATTGTCAGAGGCAAATTTAGAAACACTAAGTAAGTTTCTAGTAATTAAGGGCACATGAAGAATCTGATTGAGTTTAAGAAGATGAGATTGAGAGGGAAAAGAAGAATGACCAATAGCCTGAACTGACAAACCTGCTCCATTGCCCATATGAATCTGATCTATACCAGAGTAGCCATCTCGATTCATCAGGTTATTTGCATCTGGAGTGCAGTGGTGTGTTGCCCCTGAATCCGGGTACCAACAAGGATCATAAGGAGTGTGAGGTGTAGCAACCATAGCTGTGGCTTGCATCTGAGGCGGAAAAGAAGCATTTGATGGTGTGGTAGCTAATGAGCCTTGGAAAGACTCATCAAATCGATGCCAACACTGAAGAGCAATGTGTCCAGGCTTGTTACACAACTGGCATTGAGGTCGTGACTGTCCATTCCAGGAGAAACCAGACCGACCTCCACCTCGATGATAGCTACCTCGATAACTACTAGAACTAGAACGACCCCCTGATCCACCATGAAATCCACCACGAGAAGAGGAGTTAAAATTGGAATTGGACCGATTAGAAGGAGCTTGAGAAAAGCCTCCTCGATGCTGTTTGCGCGAATGGCCATGGGTAGCAAGATTTGCAACAACAGTACTAGAATCAAGCTCTCTAGAATGTTTTTCAATCCGGGACTCTTGAGCAAGCAATAGAGATTCAATCTCTTCGACAGAATATGCATCAGATCGAGAGTTAACAGAAATTATAAAGGTATCATAATCTTGAGATAAACCCTCAAAAATAGCTTCGATATGAGCAGTAGAGTCAATAACATAGCCAACAGAAGCCAAACGGTCGATATAATTTTTGATGCGAAGCAGATAATCGTTAATAGAAAGAGAACCTTTCTTTAGATTCTGAAGTGCACGTTTGAGCTGGTCGATTTTAGCTCGAGTCTGAGATGAAAAATACTGATCAAGAGTGGACCAAATCTGAGAAGACGTAGCGCAGCCAACCATACGAGTAAGTAACCCTTCTGTCATAGATGATAACAACCAGGAGACAAGGAGTTGATCTTGCTGCTCCCATTCCAGAAACGCAGGATTAACTCGATGAGAAATCTGATCAGAGGAAGAAAGAAACTTTGTCGGAGAGGATTGAGACCCATCAAGGAAATGAAGAAGTCGATGCCCACGCACAGCAGCAGAGACTTGTTGTTTCCAAAGAAGGTGATTCTCATTATCAAGCTTGACTGATAAGGTGTGATTAAAAATAACTGGAGATTGTTGAACAAAAGAGGAAGAGGCAGCCACCGTGGTGGACTGCGGCGTGGTAGAGGTAGAGTCAGCCATGGATACTCAGGAAAGAAAAAGTGGCTCTGATACCATATTATAAAATGAGAAAAGAACAGAATAGGAAGAAATGAATGTAATCCTTCATTCAATCAGTAAGACCAACCATGGCCTTATATACATGGAAGAGAAACTCATAGAGGTCTCTAGAAGGTTCCTCTAACAAACTCTATAACAAACTTTATAACAGAAAGGGGAAATTCAGTAACTAACATTATTCAGTAACTAACATTGGAGTTCAAAATTACAGAATCTGCAGTGAGGCTGTCGATGTGCATGTTTCAAAATGAGGTGTGGAAAATCTCGCCTAGCGTTCTTCCGAATTGAATTTGTTCCAAGCCTCCTTTAGAAGATCAAAAACCTTCTTACATATGTATTTCTGCTGAATGCTTGCACCGCGCTGCTGCAACTTATCAGGGTGAACACAAAGTGTGGCTTTCCTGTAGGCTTTCTTTATAGCGACAGCTTTTATAACATCTGTCAATGGGATTGGCTGCCAACCACTTTCGGTTCCAAGAATATATTGCAATGTTGAAAGCAAGGCATGCAAGTTCTTCTCTGCAAGAGCTTTTGCCGCACGCTCAACTGTCCGTTGATGCCTCTCTAACCTGGCTTTACACCTCTGAGCTGATTCCACTTCGGATCCTTGAGATCTCTCAGCAGCGAAAGCACCAAGATGTGAAGAATTCGAGTATCTCTGAGAACTACTGAAAGAACTTGAGCTTTGAAATTGTGGGTCCCGCAAATCAGAGAAAGAAGAGGATTGCCTAATTCCACTGTCTCTCGAAGTAGCAGAGAACTTCTCAGAAACAGATCTTTCTACTCGCTCCCTTGCCTCCAAAGCAGCCTTCCCAGCCATTGCTCTTTCAACAGTGCGCTCCCGAGCCTCTGCGGTTGCTCTCTCTACTGCAGCACGCTCTGCCCTAAGTCTGCCTTCTATAGAAGCCTTCTCAGCTAATGATTTCTCCCGAGCCTCTGCAGACGCCTTCTCATCCAAAACAGATCCAGTAGATGAGAAGGTAACATAAGATCTATGCTCTTCTTCTTTCCCCTCAAACTCTTCCTATTTCTTCTTTATTTATTCCAACTCTTCTATGTTTTTTTTTTGTGTTACTTTTGCACAGCCGCGGGAACAAAGACACAAGCACAACAACCCAAGTATGCTCTTTTTCATCTTTCCTTTATCTCTCCCATCCTTAGTTTGTGTCGCCGCTTTTAGAGCAGCCTCTCTTTGACACAATGCTGCTTCCTTTCTGCTTAACAATTTGGCTTCTAAAGATACGCCTTCTCCAAGAGCAACAACAGTCGGCAGATACGTCTTCTCCTCTTCATCTTCTTTCTTTTAAATTTTTTATTACTAACTACCCACATCAATTGCAGCAGCAAGGTCTGGGCAAGTTGTTTGACAGATGAGAAGATAACGAAGACAACTGTGGTGGCGTATCTCAGAGCCGTGCAAATCGCTGACTTTATTCATGGACTTCCTCATGATGGCTACTTTAGCCAGCAGCTCAGAGGCTCTCCAAGATGTTGGCATAAGAGGTTCCCCATTCTCATCAAGAAAAGTTGCCTTTCTTACTCGTTCTCCTCCATTGGATCTGCTGAAGTTGTTGTTGATGGTGATGCTGTTTGTGCCAATGTTGCTCTTTCAATTCGGCTTCCAGGCCACGGAGATACTCATCAGAGGAGATTGTGTACGATTGGAATAACAACACGCGAGCCGGAGAAAGTACATGGTGCGCTCTAGATAAGTCGTATGCTCCACTAATAACCAAGCCTTGGCTACAATGCGAGTAGTGACGAAGAGATTTCTCAGCCGTCCCATCTTTGGATCCAAGAATCCAACGGCGTGAGGGTGGGGGATTAACATAGTTTGTTCTTTGCTGAAGATGATCTCTTGAACTGATGGATCTTTGTAGTAGCATGATGGTCATAACGTGATGGGCTCCAACTTGAACCATGGGAACTCTCAATTCTACCAAACTTATTGGGGAATTCTACTTAAGGGCAAATCAGTCCACAAAAGTATTACCTTGGCTGGACTCTGAGTTGTTATATGTGAGAAGCATGGAATAAAGTCCATATCTTTATCTCTTTCATAGATCAGAGAATTTTAATAACAACAAAATTCTTGGACAATGCTTCACAAAGCATTGTATATGGGTGTACGTGAAAAGCATGGTACAAAACCCATGTGTTTGCCCCTTAAACAGACTAGAGAAACCTTTTCTTTAATCAGTTCATTTGAATTGCTTGAAGCCCCATTTATAGCTTATTATCTTCAATGTCCTGATCCCCATGTTACAAGTTACTTTCATAAAACCTGATTTTAATCATGCAGCAATAGAGATGATCTTAACCAAGTTGAGGGTAAATCAAACGAAAGTGGAAAGCAGAGATCTTCAGAGAACATGACGATGGCTATGTCTGGTGGGTAGAACTAAATAAGACCAATCCGTGCTTCGTTAATCAGATGTGATCCTTTTTTTTTTGTTTTTGTTTTTGTTTTTGTTTTTTTGTTTTAGATCTACCATTCAAAGTGGTCTTTTTCTTTGTTTGCCTGGTAGGAATGACTTCAACTTTCGTTCTCAAAAATGCTAACTTCTGGATTCCAAGAGTGTACAATGTACTTGTACATGGTATTGGAGACTTAAATTGTATTATTGTCAACATTAGTGCTTGTTGCGATGATCATTAAGCATCCTCAAAACAAGTACTAGTCACTCATACACATTCTACAATGAAGGCTATTTAGGCCGCAATCTAATAACAGATTATGCCAAAAACACGTGTATCATTCCAAAGAAGTCATGGTAGCAATTATGTTCATGAATACATCATTGGTAAGAGAGTTAGCGATGTTGAGCACCAGTATTGTGTTGATTAATCAAGGCAACATGATGAGATACATCAATACGCTGGTTGGCCAGTCTCCAAAGTAGTTGTTTATTAGTGGTGCTCGGGGGCGAACAACGTCAATTGACTAAAAGAACCACATACCGAAGGATTTGTCGCCAACAGTTTAGGCTTGTGTCATGGAGCGTTGTCAACATTTTAAGCTTGTGTTGAGGAACGTTTATCAAACATTTTAGGCTCGTGTTGGGGAGCATTGTCAAACAGTTTAGGCTCATGTTGGGGAGCATCATCAAATAGTTTAGGCTCGTGTTGGGGAGCGTTGTCAAACAATTTAGGCTCGTGCTGGGGAGCGAGATTCTTTCAAGCATAGTATCGTTTGAGAAATTTCCCGTTGATTGGACCAAGACGTAATCCTTCTGGTGTTACAAGAAGATATGCACCATTAGTGTATACTTCTTTCACTACATGAAGCCCATCCCATTTTGGATCAAACTTCTTTCCAGAACGGTGTGAGAGGATGATTAGTCGTTGTACAGCGAGAACTAAATCGCCAACTTGAAAAGAACGTGGTCGAACTTTCTTATTGAATGCACGTGATAAACGGGCTTGGTAACATTCTAGCTGTTGTTGTGCTTCCAATCTTTTTTCATCCAATGCTTCAAGTTCAGCCAGACGTAACTTAGCATTCTCATCGCAGGTCAAACCTTCTTGGATCACAATCCTTAAGGAAGGTATTTGCCGTTCCAATGGGAGAACAGCTTCAACTCCATAAACCAATGAGTAAGGTGTGGCTTGTGTGGAGGTGCGGTATGAGGTTCTGTATGCCCATAATGCTTCTCCAATTTGTTCATGCCAATATTTTTTAGATTTTGAGACAACCTTCTCAAGAAGCTTGCAGAGAGTTTTATTGAAGGCTTCAGCGAGTCCATTTGCTGCAGTATTGTACATTGTAGAACATCTCTGCTTAATGTTAAACTTCATGCAGAATTGATCCATCAGCGTATTGCTAAAAGATTTACCATTATCTGTCATGATATATCGTGGAATGCCGTAACGGAAGACGATATTACTTTTGATGAAGTCGACTACCGTTTCTTTCTTGACCTCTCGAAGGGGAACTATTTCAGCCCACTTAGAAAAGTAATCAGTTGTGACGAGGATATAAAGATGTTGTCTTGAGGATTTTGGGAGTGGTCCAACGACATCAAGTCCCCACCCGTCAAAGGGCCAAGATGCGATTGTAGGATGCAATGGCTCTGGTAGTTGACGAATGTAATCTCCATGAAATTGGCAAGCTTTACACCTCTTTGCATGGTTTAGAGAATCTTTCACCATAGTAGGCCAATAAAATCCCATCCTTTTTAGATTGTGATGGAGTTTTGATCCTGACTGATGTGAACCGCACACTCCAGAGTGTGCTTCTTCTAAAGCATCTCGGATTTCATCATCTCCGAGACATCTCATCAAGATATCGTCGAAAGAGCGACGATATAACTTATCATTGAAATATAAAAATCGAGGCGCCCTACGACGTATTTCGATTTTGTGCTTTAGGTCGCCTGGCAGCTTCCCATGTTGTAGATAGTCGATAAGTGACTGTCTCCAATCTTTGACTTCGGCTATTTCAACAACGTTTGCTTCGTGAGACTCATAATTTTTATCTATCAAAGGAGGTAATACCCACCGATGGCAGATAGGGATACTCATTGTCTCTCCTTCTAACATAGCCAAACTTGCAGCAAGACTAGCTAAAGCGTCAGCCTGCTTGTTTTCAGCTCTTGGTATATGCCTAATGATGACGTCTTCGAATTGTCTTACCAGTTGTACAGCATAGCAGTGATAAGGCACTAACTCATGCTTTCGAACGTCATACTTTGTCGAGAGTTGGTTAATGACAAGTTGTGAGTCCCCATACACGTAGAGTTGGTGTAACTTCATCTCTAGCCCGAGTTCTAAACCAATGATTAGAGATTGGTATTCTGCAACATTGTTTGAACATAACTTCGTCAAGGCAAACGAGAATGGCAATACTTCATTTTGTGGGGTGATAAAAATTACACCTGCCCCCGCTCCATCTCTTCTAGCTACGCCATCAAAGAACATTCTCCAAGCTGGAAGCACATCAATAGAGAATACTTCTTCGTCGGGCAAGTCATGAGACAATTCCCATTCAGCTGGAATAGGATGATCAGCAAGAAAATCGGCTAACGCCTGCCCTTTTACAGCCTTTTGAGGGATGTAAATAATTTCAAATTCTGATAAGAGAAGGGCCCATTTAGCTAGTCTTCTCGACAAGACTGGCCTTGTCATGATGTACTTGAGTGGATCAGCTCGCGCAGTGAGTCGAATTGTGTGCGATAACATGTAATGCCAGAGTTTCTTTGTGGCAAAGATGAGCGCTAAACATGTATTCTCGATGGGTGAATAGTTTACTTCTGCTCCAACAAGAGTTCGACTGTAGTAAAGTGCACCTTCTTTTCCTTCGGCATTTTCTTGAGCCAACAATGCTTCTAGTGACATTTCTTGTGCACTAATATAGAGAATCAGTGGCCTTTCAGGAATTGGTGCAGAAAGAACAGGAGGCTTGAGAAGATACTCCTTGATGCTTTTCAGAGCATTCTCACAAGCTTCATCCCATTCAAATGAAGTATCTTTCTTCATCAATCGACTGAAAGGATGACAACGCCCAGCTAAGTTTGAGATGAATCTACGAATGTAGGCAAGTCGACCTTGTAAACTTTTGAGTTCATGAATGTTATTTGGTGTTGGCATTTTTTGAATGGCTTCAATTTTATTTCGATCGATTTCAATACCACGATGCCGAACCACGAATCCCAAAAATTTACCTGAGGTAACTCCAAAAGTACATTTTAATGGATTCATCTTGAGCTGATACCGCCGTAATCTATCGAAGGTATCACGTAGATATTGTAAGTGATCTTCCCTTTTCTTGGACTTTACTACTAGGTCGTCAACGTAACATTCGACTTGTCATGTAGCATGTCATCAAAGATTTTCTGCATAGCTCGCTGGTAAGTGGCACCAGCATTCTTAAGTCCAAAAGGCATAACTTTGTAACAATATATACCTTTTGGGGTACGAAAGGCTGTAAGTTCTTCGTCTTTTGGCGACATTCGAATTTGATTGTAACTAGAAGATCCATCCATGAAAGACAAAGCTTCATGCCCTGTGGTTGCATCAACCATAAGTTCTATGATTGGGAGCGAAAAATCATCTTTTGGACATGCATTATTCAAGTCGCGAAAATCGACACATACTCGAATTTGTCCATTCTTCTTTCTTACTGGAACTATGTTGGAAATCCAGGTTGGATACTTTACTTCTCAGATGAAGCTAGCTTCTATCAACTTGTTGACCTCTGTCTCAATCTGTGGTATCAACTCTGGCCGAAAACGATGTTGTGCCTGTTTTATTGGGCGAACTCCGTGTTTAACTGAGAGCTGATGAACAGCGATCTTCAGGTCAAGTCCTGGCATTTCTTTGTAAGTCCAAGCAAATACATCTCGGTACTCTTGTAGTAACTTGAGGTACTCGACTTCTTCATGCTGGTTTAGAAGAGTGCTAACGAACGTAGGTCGCGGCTCTTCAATTGTCCCTAGACTTATTTCTTTTAAGTCATCTACAGTGGCTTGTCCGCCTTCTTCAAAGATCGGTGGAGCATTTTCGAGTTCTTCATCTGACGACGTAGAATCTTCTTCAGGGAATTTCTTAATGGTAATATGATTTATCGAAACGACATATTCAGAATTGTCTGTTTCAATAATTGAAGTTCTGCTGTTGCTCGTTTGGTTTCTGAGGATGATGATGCGTCACTTCACAACCAATGCATCTGATATCGAGACTTCTAAAGTCGTTTGTCGTTTCATGAGAGATGGAATAGTGCTATGCAAGCCACTACTATCTTTATGCTCCACATGTTTATTCATTGGCTTAGGTCGACGTCGCGATTCTTTTCGTATTTTTACCCCAACATTCTGACCAAGTCTAGATATAGCAGACGCACGAGGTTTATGAATCCGTACATCATGATGATCATCTAAAGCACGTAATCGGTCAAATACCGACGTGGTCGAGATGTAGCCACCAATTCGATCAAAGACCGATGTTCGTGGAACTGGTATTTCTTCTACTGACTCATCGATGACCTCTACTGTGGTATGTTATGAAGAAGCCATCTTCATCTTAGAAATTTTGATTGGAGCTTCTGGCGTATAACCTAGTCCTGCTCGTGTAAATGAAACTCTTTTTCCAGCTCGAACGAGTTTGACTTGTGTTGAAGTTAAACCATGAATTTGATCAGTTGGTAGTAGTTCACCCAATCGTACGGGTTCACCTTGTCCGTAACCAGCAATTTTGAATAACTTTGAAGTTTTAGGACCGAACCAACTTTTGGACTCTACTTTTGCCAAGTTATCTTCATGGTTCTTCACAATTGACGTAGTTGGGACAACGTTTTCCACGGGTGTCCTTACTATGTAAGATTTTTGGATAGGTGTAACCGGGAATGTCAACTCTTCTTTCAACGTTTCCAATTCGATTTTAGAGACATGAAGTTTAGTCTTTGAAGAAATCTCTTCGAAAGGTGATTGTCCCGGCTTCCATCTCGATTGTGGCACGTAGCGAAGCATTGGGGTTGGCAATATAACTGTGAATGACACGTCCACCATTGATTGACCCACTTTCATCTGTTGAGTTTCTGGTTTTTACTTCTCACTTCGTTCTTTTTGAAGCGGAGGACCGGGAGAAATCTTATCGACATCATTCATAGCATGCTTTCCTTTGTCAGGTTTTTGCTTACTCGAAGGAGGTATCGAAACTGGAAGTGCTTCTTGAATGACATCCCCTTCAAAATAGAATTTCGCATCTGCAAAATACGTTTCTGCCTTATCAAACGGTTGATCTTCGGTTATCACACGTTTCTGCACACCATCTTGGTAATATTTGAAGTATTGATGTAACGTGGATGGTACTACCCCAGTTTCATGCAGCCACGGTCGGCCGAGAAGCAAGTGATATGAAGTTTTACAATAAATCACATGAAAGAGTATTGTTGACTCCAAATCTGCGATAGAAAGCTTGACTCTTATCATGCCAATCGCTCTTTGACCTCCTAAGTTGAAGCCCTGAATCATCAACTTACTGCGAGCAAGTTGATCCAATGAGATGCCAACTTGTTTCATAGTACGAATTGGCATGATGTTAACCGCAGAACCACAATCCAGGAGGATTCTTTGAATTTTAGTCTCCCTCACATAACCTGTAACATAAAGAGGCCTATTGTGAGGTCGAGACCCCAATTGGAGATCCTCGTCAGTGAAGGTGATTGTGGCCATACACATACTGTCTTGTTGTGGATCTATGTCAGGTTGAATTTCCTGTTTTGAATCAGTTGAGCTTTACTTTGAAGTAAGCTGAACTTTTTGGAATTCACTGGACAAATCCATATCGACTTGTGAATCTTTTATTTCCGAGGTGCTATTGTCTTTCTCAAGTCGTTGATCTCCCTCACTGGAAGTAGTAGGATGTTCTTCTAACTTATCACCGACATCATCTTCTAGCATTTCTGCTTCCACTTGATGACATGAAACCGTGCAGACTTCCTTAAAGAGCTTCTTGGGTAAGAATTCTAGAAGTGTGATCGGTAGACGAGGAGGTTACTGAAGGATGTCTTCGGGGTCTGCGGACGGAACTCGGAAAGCCTTCTTCTTTGTTGTTCTCTTTTGTTTCTTTGACCCTGTACTTGGTTTTGACTTTCTTCTCTTTCTCTTTGGCTTCGAAATAGAAGGAGTCGACACATATGTAGGATGTCTTTTTCGACGAGTGACAACTGCCCACCCTTCATCATCAACTGAAGCAGACTCTGAGATGTCTGACTTTGATTTTGAAGCCGAATGAGATTGTGGTCCTTCTTGAAGTGAAGTGGAAAAGGTTATGATTTTTCTTTGATGTGGCCTTGCCCCCAGCGTGGGATAGGCCTTTTCAACATCAAAATGTATGGGCATGAGTTGTGATGGTTTAGGTAAAATTTTGGTGATCTGAGGAGATGGAATCTGCGTAACATACTGACTTGTCAAGAGTATTGGATTAAAAGATCCAAAAGTGACAGAGGTCATGTTGGAAGTAGCAACATTTTCGACACAGTCAAGTTCAATTTTCCCTTGACGTGCCAAATCCATAATCTTCTCTTTGAAAACGAAGCATTTTTCAATCGGATGACTGATCACCCTGTGATAGCGACAATACTTCGGATCATTGTCGCGACCTGCTTCCTCGGGTAGTTTGGGCACTGGAAGTTCAATGAGCTTTAATTTCAGCAACTCTTTGAACATGCCCAAGACATCAGCATCAGGAAAAGGGTACTCTTTTGCTTCAAGCTCTTTGAGAGTCTTCCAAGCTTTTCCTTTTTCTTGTGTTGAATCAGCTCGCGGCTGATCTTCTCTTCTCTTACCTGTGATCTTGACAGGTTTACTGGTGGTGGTAGACAAGACTTCTTTAGTTTTGAAGGACTTACCGTCATTCTTTTCCTGTCTTCGAGGCTCGCTTAGTCGTGGAGTTTGATGCACAACTATACTTTGCTCCATGTCGTGGGCTTGAGTAGCCAGCTCTTCGAAAGTATGTGGCTTGATTCCTTTCAAAATGTAAAGGAGTTACCAGTGCATCCCTTGAACACACATCTCGATAGCAGAAGATTGAAAGAGTCGATCCATGCAGTTAAGGGAAAGATTTCTCCATCGTTCTATGTATTCAATGACTGGTTCATCCTTCCTTTGTTTGATGGCAGTAAGCTCCACCATACTTACTGTTCTTCTAGTGCTGTAGAAGCGGCCAAGGAACACTCTTTCAAGTTGATCCCAACTATCTATTGAATTGGGTTCCAAGTCAGTGTACCAATCAAACGCATTACCGCGGAGGGAGAGAACGAATTGTTTCACCATGAAGTCACCGAATGTACCGGCGTTATTGCAAGTTTCGATGAAGTGGGCAATATGCTGTTTTGGATTGTCTTTTCCTTCGAACTGTTGGAATTTTGGTGGTTGATATACTGCCGGAAGACGCATTTGTTCGATGCGTTGAGTGTAGGGTTTGGAGTAAACCAATGAGGATTGTGGCATGCCCCCATACTGAGCACGAATGATGTCAGTAATCATTGCTTGTAGTTGTTGAACGGAAAGCGAAGCAACAGAGCCTTGTGGTGGATCTCGAGTAGCTTTTTCGTGAACCAGAATAGTCTGCTCGTTGTTCCTCTTCGTGTAGAGCCATGCATGCTTCAGGGGTGAATCCTGGAGGACGTGAGGGTCCAGCACTCGACTCATTCTCTTTGTCTTTCTGCTCCAAACGGCTGGCGAGAGTTGCAATTTGAATATCTTTTTCTTCCATTGCTTTTGTTAACTTGTTGATGGTGTCTGCCATTTGAGCAACTTGTTCCTCCATCGTTAGTGCACCAGCTGCCATTACTGCTCTGATGGATGTGTGAGTTTGTGACGGAGAAGTGATCGATAAAGATCTAGATGATCCCTCGCTTGACTTCGAATCAGATCCAGAATCTGACGAGTCGTCTTCTACTATGTCCGCCCATGATTCTTTCGTGGTAAGTGCCGTTTTTGTGGCACGTTTCTTGGAATGATGCTGGAGAGGCTCCATTAGCTTGATTCCACCAGTCTTTGTCTTTGTTCGTGTCACATGATGATCGCGACTAGTAACTTGATCAGATTCAAGATTGGAAGAAAGGGTTTTCTTACCTTTCTCAATAGTGGCAGATGCGATAGCGTTGACGTTGCGAGATGCCATTGATGCTTTAGGTGATGTTCTTTCAGTTGACTGAAAGATGAGATGTTGAGATAGTCCCACCGGGTGTGCCAGAAATTTGTCGACAATAAATTTCAAACGGATCTACCTCGAGATCCGTGAAAAATAATCGCAAATGATTTTATTGATTTTTTGATGAAAAGTAGATACAGATCTCAGTGTTTCCTCTGATTAATAGTCAAGTACAAAAATAATGATGATGACGTATGTAGCTTTTCTTCTCTCCGAGCTTCGTGCTTTATCGGCTGAGAAGGATGCTTTGACGTTAGCTTTACTTTGTGCTTGATCTTCTGTAGAGGCTTCTGTAGATTTTCTTCTCTCCGGGCTTCACGCTTTATCGGTTGAGAAGGTTTTCTTGGCTTCCGGAGAAGGGCTTTACGCTTGATCTTTTCTTTAGTCGGAGTCCGGATCTCTGAAGAGCCTTGCTTTGTCTCTGGAGGAGGGCTTGAGAGCTTCTTCTTCTCTAGAGGGAAAGCTTCTGTCTTCTGAGAGAAAGTGATCCAGATCCCCTTTCCATGAAAGAGGCTCTTGTATTTATAGACTTAAAAGTAATTTAGCTTTCCAATTATACCCCTAACTTAAAGAGGTTTAATTAATTTATTTAAAAGGCTAAATTTGTCCAAATCCCATTTAAGGATTCTATGGATTATTATTGGGTCAAACTCATTTATTTAGGTATAAGGCCCAATATTTAATATGTGGATCACTTGATTTAGTTAGATCATGGGTTTTATTTACGAAAACCCACACCTAAACATATGAAGCCCGTTCCGATTAATGGATTCTCAATTTAGACTTGTGGGTCTAACTGTGAAGTTAAGGACTTTATTTTGACTTATAAAATTTATGAAGGCCTCTTTAAAATTTTGATGCTTACAATGTCGACCTCCATTAGGTAGTTTTCAAATAAATCAAAGAGTATTTTGAACACGATTTTAAAACCTGTCCAACATCGAGATGACCTTTGGGGAAGTAATCCTAGTCTTGGAGAAGACCAAGCGAGATAATCAATGTGAATGGTCCTTCACATTGCCTTGTCTAAGATCCAAAATGACTAATTTAATCATTTTAAAATATAAAAAACTCTACTAGATCGGGTTATTATTATTATTTTTTATACAAAGTAATTAAGTAATTGTTATCTTATCTATAAGAAAATAAGAAATTTTTTTTTTTACCTCGTCATACGAACTAGGAAGGCGAGAGGATTTTAAAACCATTATTTGGATACTTAGATCACAATAGGACTAAAGCTGACTCAGTTGTTACCCCAACAGTCAAAAGTACCAGGTCAAGACATACAACAAGTGAAAGCGCGATAGATTTTTATACATTAAGATATTTTTTGTCTAACAATTTTTTCAAGCTCTCCAGTTATGTGTAATATTTATAAACACTAACTTGTTTAAGGTTTTCATGAGGTACTACTATTTTACAAATTTGGAAAGCTGAAATAGATGACATACCACCTAGACCTCGGTCTTTCTTGTGAGGAACTATTTTTATTTATTTTATTTTTTTTCAAGATGATCTTGTCTCAACCTCCTTCCAAATATTTTTATTTTTATCCTAAAATTCTTATTTTTCCTTAAAAAATCCACACAAATCATATAAATAAATTACATTGAAACGATCTATAATGTAGAAAACTAATTTTATTAGGAATCTTGGATGAACATTACATGAATCTTAATAGATTATTATAAAGTTTACATCAACCAAGATATAGAAGGTAAGCCTAATCTAGAAATTGTAATTAGCATTAATCACTCCTAGATTTATATACCTTGCTTACCAATCCTTCTTAATATAGAAAATATTGGGGTATTTTAGTAAATTCCCTTGCGAAATAGGCGAAAGTTACCCCGTGAAATGTAAGATGAGGTTTGCACCCTAGATTTCGTTGACCCATTATGTTCGTTAACAACGTTTATTTTGATGATGTCATAGATTTTTAATACTGACAACTATGTTGACGTATTTCAAATCAATTAATTATGAAAACTTGGATGGTACAATTGGGACAAGGTGTGGGAACTAACCAAAATGAACTCAAACATCTTGCAAAACATATAGAGGCGGTGGTCCAAGCGAGCCTTGATTGATATGTTCATTTAAGGACTTTGTGATAGAAATGACCGGCTAAGAAGATTTGATGTTTTGAATTATTTCATTATAAGAAGCCATAAGAGAAACTGTACCAACTTCGACTTCCAAACCAATAAAATTTTCCTTGCAACCTAAGGATTCAAAGCAAGTGGCTCGGAATTTGTTGTCAATGACAACATAGATGACAATAGAAATCTTGACGAAGAACAGGCTCCAATTAAAGTCTTTTTTTATTCATCAGGAGGGCATGACCCATATTAGAGGATTGGTAGAAGGAATTATCATCTAAACAAACTTTCCCATTTTCTTGCTCAAAATAGAATCATAACTAATTAGTAGTTGTTTAAGTTAGTAAGTTTAACAAGCTATTAAGTGCAAATTTAGAAGTTGTTTCCAAAACTTATTTCTTCTCTCTTTGTTTATATAGAGAGAGTAAATTCATGAATAAAATTTAGTTATATTTCAAAACATGAGGAAACCTTTTCCTTTCTATCAAAAACATGCAATTGGAGACTTCTCCCTTTCTTTAAATGATAGAAATAGGTGCGCGGGGATGGCCCTAGCTCCTCCTTTGCATAGAAAAAAGATCGTAGAATTAAGCTTGAGAGATACAACATTGACGATAAATGACCATCCTCTAGATTGTTTGATATTTGGCTATTTACCATCCCTTTGATCACACACTTAAATCCGGTTTCTAACTCTATAACTAATTGTTTTTCAAGATAATAATGTAACCCAACAAACCCAGTTTTAATAAAATAAATATAATGCAAGTATACTTCAAAGAAATTAGAAAACTAATCAAAATTTTACATAATTAAAAAATCAATCAATATCACAATCACACTTGCCTCCATACAATAAATATTTATATAAATTATAGAAAGTGAAATTATATCCTTAATTCTTTATATTATCATCCATCTGCTGCAATTAATCTTAGACATACAAAACAAATTACTATAACATGTATTCATAATCTGAACAAAAACATAAATTACTTATTTTCCCATCAAATGAAATGGATTTTAATTCCTCCCGATTGAAAGAAATATTCAGATGCAGCATAGAATAACTGTCTTACATAATTGATGTGGTTGAAGATGCTGCTCATGATCTCGAAGGAGAAGTGAAAAATGGCATGGGTGGAATTGTCAATTCATGGAGACTTCCTTCCAACATCTCCAACACTCTATTCATTGCAGGCCGATTTGATGGATCCATCTGTATGCACCACAAACCTATTAAAATCATTTTTCGTGCAATTTCTCTATCCTCTGTAGTTATAACTCCACGTAGTCCTAGATCCCTGCATGTATTGAGACGCTTGTGAATCCAAAGTGGAAAATATATTTCACTAATATTTTCTACTCCTACGTCAATGTTCTTTCTTCCTCCAACCATTTCGAGCAACATCATTCCATAGCTATATACATCTGACTTGTGTGAGACTCCTCCGAAGTTTCTATTAAACAATTCCGGTGCAATATACCCTGGAGTCCCTCTAGCACCCATCATGGATATGATACTCTCTTTTGTAAGTGACAATTTCGCGAGCCCAAAATCAGAAATTTTCGGACAAAGGTCTTGGTCTAGAAGAATGTTATGAGGCTTTATATCAAAGTGTACTATTCGTGTGTTACAACCACGGTGCAAGTACTCTAGTCCCCGAGCAATGCCAATAGCAATTTTGTATAGCGTCTCCCATTGAAAGTGAGGATATTTCTGTAATGGTTTTTCATCATATATGAACTTTTCAAGAGATCCATTGGGCATGAACTCATAGATAAGAGCTCTTTTGGAGTCCTCAACACAAAAACCTAGCATAGTGACGACATTAACATGGGAAGTCCTGCTAATACTTGCGACCTCATTAATAAATTCTTCTCCGTTACCTTTTGATTCTCTCAATACCTTCACAGCCACCATACGCCCGTCAAATAGCTTTCCTCTAAACACGTCACCATAAGCTCCTTGGCCTAATTTTTCCTTGAAGGAGCTTGTCATTTTCTTGATATCTGAATATTTGTATCTTTTTGGACTCACAGATCCATGATTCGTTAGAAACAACTCAAAACTTTGAGAATTCTTTGTTTTCTTCATCCAAAAGAACAATTTATCTAAAGACAATTTTCTTCTCAAGCAACATAATATAACTACCATTGTAGCTATAACAATGATTCCAGCTATTGAAACACCTGTGAGCAAAGAACAGAGGACAAAAGGCAAGTAATTTACTCTTGGAACCATGATATATTAATGTTCTAGGTTGAAAGAATAAGAAAGATAATACAGAGTTTAAATAGACTAACATGTTGAAAAATAGAAACCATCATGTAAAATTGTGAAGAATGTATAGTAAGAAGAGTGTAGGAAAAGTTCAATTTTACATGAAAAGTAATGTTAAAAGTTTACTACAGTGAGGCACTGATAAAATCAAGAGAATATTTTCTAGTGATCATGTAAAATTGTAGTGTTTGGTTTGTAAAAAATAAAATGCATGAAATATTGGAATTAACTATATATATATATATATATATATATATATATATATATATATATATATATATATAGAGGGTCAGGTTCAAACGACAACCATTTCAACACACATATAGACAACGTGTTTTGTCTTATATGGGCAAAAATGTTTGGAATGGGCTGATTTTTTGTGAGGATGATCTCTGTGGTGAGGAGATCATCCTTGCCAAAAATCAGCTCATTATGAAACTTCTAGACCGTCCAATTTTTGTTGAAAAATTATAGACCGTCCAATTTTTGTAAATCAATTTTGATGGGGTTACAAGTTTTGGAATATGGGATGATTTTTTGCCAGGATGATCCCCTCATTACAGAGATCATCCTCACAAAAAATCAGCCCATTCCAAACATTTTTGCCCATATAAGACAAACACGTTGTCTATATGTGTGTCGCAGGAACCCGACCCATATATATATAGTGAAGGGGTTAACGGTTAGAAAGGTGAAGTTGGGTAGAATGGGATTTGAACCTAGGACATGGCAATAACACTCCACACGTCTTACCAACTTAGCTATGTCGGCACTTGATTTATGTTTTAATTGATAAATTTGCAAAATTTACCATCATTTCAAAAATTCAATGTAACTATTGACTAAGCATGTCAGGTTGGACCGATTTAGTTTATTTCAACCATTACTAATTGTTTTACAAAATGAATCTTTAGGTATTTTCAATAAAAAAAATTTTGACTCAGAAGGGTCTTAATAGGTGGTGGACTTTCAAATTCGTTATCCTATTTATGAGAGATTTAGAACACCATTTATGCTATTTTCAGGGAAAAATCCTTGGAAATATGCTGGAACTTTGACACCGATATTCTTTAATGATATTTGCAAATTACGGCTGAGACCCTAAAAAATTTGTTAAGAATAATGTTTGAAATATTTGTCCTGGCAAATCCATTTTCCTCATATATAAATTTTGTTCATTGTGATTTATATCAAGATAATCAATCTTCATGCATAATCACATTAGGTGGGCATTCCTGTAATTTTCATGAGATGAAAGTAGGTTCTCAAGAAACATATTGTAGGATGGGTACAAAGGGTTTTGGACAACAAAGTGAAAAAACTTGTTTGTGCAGTTTCTTATTAACCTGAAATAATCATAGCTGAGAGAGACTAGGCTTCTAATTAAATAGATGACACATATATAGTCTCTATAAGATAAGATGACATTATCTCAATCATTTATTAGTCCGAATTCAAAGAGTATACAGTGAAAGATGTATTCCCACATATATCAGCTATCCCTATAGGAATTTATTCTTACTATGTACTAGTTATTTTGGTTTACAAACCAGTGATGCTAGACTTGTGTAGGCACATCATGGGTATTTTGTGTAATTAACATTAAACTTGAGTTGTAGCAAATAATAGTAGAGGATCCACCACCTGATTAAAGAAATTATATCTTCTAATTTATAATTTCTCTATTTCTATTGGACACATAAATCCAGGCCGTGATGATATTTGATAAGTTTTATCAAACTCTTCAAGATATATATGATTGGATGGTATATTTCCATAACGATGGCTGAGAAAAATCTTTTCTGCATCCAACAAAATTGACCAAAATTGTAGAAACGTATTTTACAGAAGTCATAGGGAATAGAAAATAATATAACATCTTTTTTGCGGGCTTCTTAGAGATATTATACATTGGATGGACAAAATTGTTATGGATATAAGGATTGAGGCTCTCTGAAATATTGTAATCTCTTGGGAGTTCAGTTGAATAATTTACTAGGCATAAAAATTATTTGATAAATTGTTCTTGATTTATCTGAATTACAAAAGTAAAGATGTACCAAAAATGTTGTAGCCTCTTCTCTTTATATTAAGCTAAACCCTATGCAGGATAAAATCTTAAAATAAACTAATAAACTTTTGACATGAACACATAATCATCATCATCTACACCTTCCCCGATTGTGGGGATGAATCCATTTTTTCCATTTAACTCCATAATGAACCAGATGGGAAGCTCCAGCAAATCTTTTCTTCCCAACTCTATCCATGTCATTTCCTGTCTTCCTCTTGTCCATTGAATGCCCTTACTTTGCATCAAATTATTCCATCTCATTGCTGTTTTTATTAGCTTTCTTTGCATATGCCCAAACTATCTATAATAACTTACCTTTACTTTTAGAGAGCTGCTATTGGCACCCCAACTTTTACTTATTACACCACAATTAAATAATAGTGAATGGTTAATTGAAGCTCTCTCATTTTCTATTTCTTTGCTAAATTTCTATTTTTTGGGGTTTACGATTTTATATGAGCCTAATCATAATTGTAAACAAACACTGAAATTTTCTAAGTGAGTGTTCTTATGTTTTGTAATGTTGAAATTATAATTTGAGTCAAACTTCTGTAGTGTTTGAATAGTGTGTTTTACTCTTTAATTGAGGTGTGATAAATAATTGAAGAAAATGGGGTGTAATATGTAAAAGTTGGGGTGTCAATAGCAGCTCTGTAATTTTAGCACCTATTGGAGCTATTCCTAAACTTCCATGGATGCTCTCATTTCTAAGTTTATTTTGCCAGTTGTAACACATCAATCTCAACATCCTAACTCTGCCTCGCACATTCAATGAACATTAATTTGATTAGTGCAAGTCAATCACACAAAAATATGTTCTTAAGGGGGTATTGATTTGGTGAAGGTATTAACAACCATCAGCAATGCCATTATAGTGTTAGATTGTCTACATAAATAACACCCATGATATAAAGACCATTATTGTTAGCCCTTATGACTTCTAAAAATACAGTAATTCTATAAAAATTAAAATTTCCTCTAGAAAATAAAGAATATAAATGATTGAAAAGATGGTGACAAGTTAGAAAAAGAACATACCATTATAAAAAGACTAGGTCTGTTTCAAAACAAAATATAAACCCTTTTGTTTTATATTTTCTCTTCATTTCTTTAAATAAAACTTATTTATGTGACTTCTTACATGAAAGTATTCATGAAAATCTTGGTTTTTATATATCTAATAACACAAACTAAAGGTGTTTTTTTAGGTTAAAGAATCCGTAAACAAAGATGTTCTTAAGAGATTGATTAGACAAAACATTTTAATAAAATATATTATAACAGTTAAGATGGCATTATAAAGTCATTGGGTTATATCTTATTAGACTATATATCTTGCCTCTAATATAATTGAAATTGATAACACTTACACATGTTACAACAGGACTTATTCCATTATTGGAGGATTGTTGCTAACAATTTCCATTTGTTTATTTTTCAATCTAAATTCTGCATTACATCAGATTAATAATGAACTACGAATTCATGAAAGAATTTGTTCTAATCAGTTTTTCATGAATATATATATATATTTTTTTGATAAATGAGTTTTTCATGAATTTAAATAGAATGATGGCTTTTTACACAAATGTCAGAGTTCAACAATAGAAATTTTAGATGATGGATATCATACCTATTCCAATCTTCAGTTTTACATTGCTCCCTGCAACACCTGAAACTGATCACAAACAAGACCAAACTGATAGGTCACTACTTCAATCCTTATTATTATTTCATTTACAGCACTTGATACTCTCTTTTCCACCATACTTTTCAGATAAACCACATGGCTCAAATCAGGGTTTGCTAAATTTCAACAAGGGTTAAAATGGTGAGAAGCAGCATATAACATTATCTATACTCTAAAGAATAGAACTCATGTCATTTCGTTTTTGTTTTCCAAGTCGCCATATTGGATAAGTTTCATTGAGGTCATAGAGACACCAACCTCCTTTAGAGGAGTTTTTTTTTTTCTTCTGGGTAGGTCTTCCCAGCCTTCTTCAATACTCTTTTCCATCATTAATGATAATTTATCATAAAAAACATGTGTAACCCATGTAATCATGAAATGTGTGAAAGAATGTTAGATGAGAAGTAGAAGAACCCCCAAGCTTGCATTTGGGAAAGGAAAGAGTTTGTGCAATTTTAAATGAAAGAGGATAGACATGTTATGATTTGAAAATGACATGTCATTAATTTGACTTCCTAGTATTCTAATTCTTGGATGCCATTTTTAATGACAATTTGGACAAAAAACTATAAAACAAGAAAGGAAAAGTAATAAAAAACAGAGAAGGAACATCAACAACAATAATAATTAATAATAAATATAAACAAATGCTAATGAAATGAGAAATGAAAAGAGAAGTCATAGAGTGAGTTATTACCATGGCAATGCTTTCGATGCGGACGATCGGTGCAGAAACACATGAAATTGTTTTTGCTGTAATCAAACCCACAACGCCCACCACTTCCTTGGCAAACACTACAATTTATTGCCTTCCATACCAAATGAAATCCATTGCCCAACAATATGTTAATATCGTCCCTATATAACAATTTATCATCATCCTTATCAACCGCCGCAACCACATTATTTTCACAATTTCCCGAATGGTTCATCAAATAATTGAAGTTGTGATCCTGGCTGAACAAGGCTAGAGAACGTCGAGTCGAATTATAAGTAGAACAACCAGTGGGATTGAATTGGTACTCCTTACTAGGAAACGGAGCGGTGCAATTGAAAAAGAGAAAGAGTTCAGCATGGCTAGGCCCAAAACTGAATAGAGTGGGAGGAAGGCTAAGATTTTGAATGGAAGAAGGGCAGGTATTAGCCAAAATCTTAGCATTAGTGACCCAAATTGATTGATTTTCATAGAAGATATCGCGTACAACATAATCATCACCCGACATATTGAGAATTGGCTTGTCATTCTTGCATGTAAGCTCAAAACCTTGTAAACCACAAGAGCGATTTTGCTTACCTTGGACCCAAAAAGGGTAGCTTATGTTTATGTTATTGCCACAGTTCCAAGGCTTACATGCTTCGAATTGTTGGTCAACAGATAGAGCGATTTCTACTATTAAGAAGAAGGTGATGATATTTAAATTTACCCAAAAAGGGAAGAACACTTTGAATGTGAATAAGTTATTTTGATTCATTTGGGATGGAATCAGATTGAACAAGAAAGAAGAAGAAGAAGATGATGATGATGGCAGATAGAAAGGAAAAAAAAAAACAAAAAGATATAGAAAATGAGTGGAGGGTGATGAAAATGGGTTCTATTAACTTTGACCTTTACTACGAGTGTTTGAAAGTTTGAACTTTGAAGTCAGGGCCTCACTCATGACTAATGCCTTTTGAATTTATAGTCACCACCAAAATGTATTATTGGCCATAGAAAAATCGACATCTTGACCAACTAATCCAAATCATTTAATATAGGTTTTTTTTTTTTTTTTTTTTTGAAAAATTACCCTAATGAAGAGATTTCTTTTTAATTGCCCCCAAATTTCGATGATACCTTGATGATCTAATTATTAATTTTTTATTATTTACATTAGAGATTTCTTTTTAACTGCCCCCAAATTTCGATGATACCTTGATGATCTAATTAGTAATTTTTTATTATTTATTTTTTATTAATGCCCCTAGGTCAACAATTCAAATTACTGAGATCAACCTTTAATCCAAATCCTCATGATGGACTTTTACAACCTGGGTCTTTCTTGTATACCACCACCCCTGTATACAGGTTTTCAATGTCTTCAACAAACCATGGGACGTGTCTACATCTCATAGCAAGTAATTTTTTTGTACTCCCCTTTATCATTATGGGTTCCTCTACTTCTAATTTAGTTTCTTTGTCTGACTTGACTTCTTATTTACACCATCCACCAAAGAGTGCGTCTAGGGGACATTCCATGACGATATTTTTCAAATTGGAACCCAAAATCGAATCAAACTCTCTTCGATGAATCGACCTCTTCTATTGAGTCTGCAGAAAATCCATTACCACAACTCCTTATCATCCCAGTGGTATCATGTCCATTGATTTGCTGATGAAGACACCACAACAACTGAGGTTTAGCCACCAAACATCCATCTTATGGTGACTTGATCTAAGGCCCATTACCACGCCTACGCCTATTATGATGAGCCCACTTGACTCCCTTGCCTCCGTGCATGCCTTTAAATTTACTACGATTCCTTAAAAGAATTTTTTGAATGCAATTTGGGAATCACGAGGGTTTAAAAAAGCAGTTAAATCACCACACCGATGGCCTGCCACGGATGATGAAATGGAGTGCTCCTATGTAGTCTATTCAGCACTCTAATGCAGTCCTAAATGCTCGGTCCAACACTATGTGAAAAAGCCCGTATTTGACGGTCTTAGCCCGTCAAATTTTGATAAATTTGACAGACCCTCCTGTAAAATATTTTCTTGTAGAATTTTTTTTTTTTGACAGCCCTGGACTATTAAATTATTGGAGAACGACCTTAAAAAAAACAAAAAAAATTTCATAGAGTATGACCGTCGAATTTGGAGATTTAACAAACAATAGCACGGTCCTCTAATTCACCAATCACAATAAATGAAATAATAATAATAAAAATTAGAAAAATAAAAAAAAAAAAACAAAAGAAAAATCATAAAACAAGTTCCAAATTAAGTTAAACAACTCACAATTCATATTATATATTGAAATTCCATTATTAAACAAGTTCTAATAGAAGCAATTGAGCATCAATAAGCTTCTTATTACAATTCGAAGCAGTGTGGGTCCCATGCCCTTCATTATCCTTTACTGATCAATAATCGACTGCCTCATTTAATCGTCCCGCAACTGCCTCGTACCCTTTGAAGAAGGCTCTGGCACGAATAAGCTTCTTATTACAATTCGAAGATGAGAACTTCATGCCTTGCTCACAAGTTCCCTTCCAACAAATAGGCACGGGTGACATGCCAGTGTCACTGAAGAGAAAATGCTCAGCCCAAATTCCAGTGTTAACAACACCAATTATCACATCAGAGGTCAAATTTGGAGCCAAGTCCTTTGCCATTTTGTAGGCTAAGAAACTGAGGAGTATGTGTAGTGTGTAGTTTTAACATGTTGTCCAGGGTCGCATAGAGAAACCCATCAATGTTTTTTAATGATTCAACTTCTTTGGTTGAGAGCTTTGCAGCAAAGCCAGAGATGGTGCTCTTGTAGACATATAGGAGTTGAGAGAATTGTGTTTCTTGTTCTTTATCTTCTGTTGTTCAGAATTCGACAATAGAGTCCATCACTGCTTCGTACCATCTCTTAGTATTAGCGAGGGATCGATCCAAGGCCATGACCTTGGTGTTGTCCATGTGAACGACGTATGTCTGTCTTTCTACTAAAGCATATGGGCTTACGGCCATTAGTGCGAACAACCATATTAACGTCCAAGACATCATCTTAGCTGCTAAGAAGAAGAAAAAAAAGGGATAATTAGTGCTCAAAGATTTCCAATGATTAGTTATAATTACTTACCGTGGGTCAAATCTCTAATAAGTATCCTATATGTGAGTGTGTTGAGAGAGAGAAAATAGAGAGAGAGAGAGAGAGGCGGAATGCACCATCACCCACAACATGCGATTGGGTCCCTTGTGCATCTTTGGTATGCATGATCGCACTGTTTTGTCTGGTCAATAATAACTACTTTTTTCTTAACTTATAAACCACTCAATAAATCAAAATAAACCACATAAAAAGAAATAAAATTTGGATTGATGGGTGTATACAATTGGAAAGATTAAGAATGTCAATGGATCACTTTCTATTCCAATATCAACATATCTAACACGATAATTTGTCAATTAAAACTGCTCTCATTTCTTTAAGTTCTGGCTCTAATATTGTAATAAAGTAAAGTCTCCAATGAAACAATAATTTATATATATATATATATATATATACAAAAATAATAGGAAAGAAAGAATCCTAAGAAATTAAACATGCAAAATACTAGGTATGGAGGAAGTCTCATGCTCAAAATCATAACTTATAAATATATATATATATATATATATATATATATATATATATATATATATATATATATATATATATATATATATATATACTTGAAATCATGTCCAATATACACAAGTGATTTTGACACTCTTATCTAGAAATGGAGAAAGTGGACAGCAAGTATATCAATCTATATCATTCTTTTTTTTGCTAAGTAATATCGATCTATATGATATGAATGTAATTTGCATAATAACTTTAGATTGAAGTCATACAGGTTGTGGAGTGAGGGGTTCTTCCTAATCTTTTGGGTTCATTAGACTCCATTTTTATTTTCTCTGACTCTAGAGTCTAGTCTCTTTCTAACACACTTTTTTTCCCACTTGAAGGCCATTGTAATAATGAGTTTCCTCTCTGTCACTCTGATCTTTTTCTCTCTTTTAGTATCCCCATCTCATTCTACTATAGGATTTTGCTTTACCACTTACTGGTTGCCACTGCTGCTATGGTTATAATCCCAATAAAGCTAATAAACATTCCTGATTCCTCCTCTCAAGGGATGTGGGCATCCAATGATTGATTGCCATCTATACATTCATTCTATTTTCATGAAATAGAATGGATGAGACAGTTGCCATGTATAATATGCCATGGCACTAACCCATTGAATCCTAACTCCTTCATCTAACATTGTAGAAAAATTGAAATATCAAAGTTCACACAATCCCATAAAACACAAGGATTTACGACATTGTGCCTATATCAACGGAACAGAACAAGAATCCGAATTAGTGATGGCAGAATCAAACCACTAATACCATCAAACCCTATTATTAGAAGAAAAGGTATCATAACAAGACCATCAAGAAAGAGAAAGACCATTGTTAGCCTAACAAGCTCAAACAGATGGCTAGGACAAGTGAAATAACTCATCCTAGCATATTGTGCCATTCAAGTGAAAATTTTAATCCTAAACCACACTCTCATGCCAACTACTCATCCATAATGCATAAATTAATTAATTTTACTCAATAGATAACCTGACGACAATTAAAAATTCTTTACCTTTAGCTAACCTTAGCAAAACGCTTGGAGAAAGAAAATCCCTTTTTCCGGGTCTTATTAGAAGGCACCAAATATGCGTTGAAGGCTCCACGTAAAGATTAGAATCGTGATCTTAGCCTGCCCAGAGTTCTTATCTATGAGAAGGAACGAAAAAGTTAATACACAATCATTTAAGTTGAAGTTGGCACAAATGTAAAGGAAAATGAGATGACCATCATACTGCTTTCATTAAGCTATGATAAAACATATATCCTCTTTTTGTTTTTACTTTTATTCCACCAGTAACTTGTGTATAGTTACTCAAACTATATCAGCTGATTTTGAATATGGCCCTGTTTAAGCGCATTAATATATTCATAAACTTTCAAACTAGAAAGCAAATGAGTAAGGAAAATCTAAAGTTTTTCTGTCAAGTTTTTTCACCAGTTTAATGTTGATGAGATCTTCAATGTCACCTATGTGCTCTTTCCGCTGTGACACCAACAATGAAATTTAAAAATCTTTAGTATCAAGTTTCGTTCCACAAGAAGAAAAAGTTTCAATGAAGTTTCTATTTCTAGAATGCAGAATATCATCTCTTACTGATTACAACTCACTAAGGATGTCATTAATGACAACAAAATATGCCTCTAACAACATTTTGAGTTGTTTGATGTTGAAGAACTCACTTAGGCTTCCATGTTAGCTTGATGATAAAATAGTACTGCTCAAAGCCCTTTCCGATTATTGAACGCATAGTGAGAGCGGTGCAGAATTATTGATTGCTAATTGAATAGGCCTCCATTCTTTCCTTTTGTTCCGTCACGGACCTTAAAAGGCATTCCTATAACTAGAATGTATGAGGCAAAAACAAGAGGTAGCTGTGAAGATGACAAGTGGTTGCCCAGTATTCCTTCTTAACTTGTTGAGTTAATACAAGGAGATGACCTTTAAATCTACGGACACATTCCAAGTTGAGGGTGCTAATATTTTATTTTTATTTTTTGATGATGGGTGTTTGAGGGTGCTAATTGATGATGCTAGTTCATCCAAGACTGGATATATGTCCATATTGGATCTAAAACATTCATTTAGAGCTAGTCTAACAAATAGAAATCTCATCTCCAGCTTGTATACAAACACGTTGAAGAACATATTTTAGATCTCTTTGAGGAACCCAAGCAGTCCAAAACAGATCATCTTTCATATATTAGTCCATCTTCATTCATAAATCTCTAAACACGTCTTAAGCATCCCAACTTTGTGAGAAACAGCTAGACGACACACTCCCAAGCATTCTTCATCGACTAGTTTAGCTAATTTTTCCGAACTAACCCAATGAGTTTTCATCCCATAAACACTGTCACCCCCAAAATATTTTGCAAGGTACTGTTTATAATATATTTATGGAAGGGAAAAATAAAGAGCAAATAAATTAGAAGAGAATCAATCTGATCAAATAGTGGGATAAATTGACGCGCTAAAATGTACATGGTTGAAATGGCAAGTGCATAGAACCATAGATCTTTTTCTTCAAGATATACAAGGAAAAAGATCTAGCGTTTTGTGCACTTGCCACGTCAATTGGCAATTTATATAAAAAAAACTAATTATTAATAAAAAATAGCCATTGATATTTAGTAGTTCGAATAACTGTTGAAATTTAGAGTCCTTGGAATAATCCTTGAAATTTAGAGCCGTTGGAATGTGTACATTAACGTGTAAAGAAGAATAAGAAGATTTAAATCTCACCATGGAGAGCCGAGGATTCCATCAGGCAGCAGAGCCGGTTGGCATTGGTGGTGCATCTTGTGGTTGTGATTGATCACTGGTTGAAGTTTGATTACTCGTCAACCCGACTGCGAAGGTTCCCAATGATAGATGAATATTCCAATGTTTTTTGTTTGTTAATAGATATGTTTCAGAAATTTAGATGTGGTATCTCAAGCAAACAAAACTTTAGAAACTACACTACGCTAGGAAAATATGATCCAAAACGGAGAAATTATCATTCTTTAGGCAAAAAAAAGTTTTACGACAAAAACACTAAAAAATGGTTAAATTTGTAAAATACCCTTAACATCAAAACATCCATAGAGCCTACATTAAGCTTAGAAAAACTCTTTAGAACACATAAAACAACAAATTAAAATCAAATAAATTATTTTACAAATTCTCATAAAATTTGACAAAATTATGAAAATACCATTCATAGGGTTGACAATCATTTCACATCAAAAATCCATAAATAACACAAATCGATACTCTCATTGAATTTCTTACGAAAAATTAATTTCAAAACATTCTAAAATGTCAAAAAATGACCTCGAAACACAAAAGTCTTCTTCGGGGGCAAAACGGTAATTTTTCAATCTTAAAAATTTTAAATTTTAAAATTAATAATTAAAATATTAATAAACGTAAAGTAAAATTTTAATAAATTAAGTTTAAAATTTTAAACAAATAAAATCAATTAATTAAGCCCACAGACCAAATTTTAAGTGGTATCCCACTTGTTCAAATGGAGCCCACTTGACATTTATTAAAAGACCCCTTCATCTACAGTCTAAAGAATTAAAGTATAATTAGGGAGTTTCTCCAAAAATTTTAAAAATATATTATTTCATTGTACGTAAGAATTAAAACCCTAATTCCAAACCCTAATGAAACCCTAATTCACTTATCTAAAAGAGACTTAGTCAAACTTATAAACTTAACAAAAAACTCTATAAATAGGAGCCTCCACAATCCAATCTCGCAAGTAAAATAAAATCCTAGGAAAGAGAGGTCAAAAACGACCCCTAGCCTTCCTAAAATCCTAAATTCGGAATTCCAACTCTTTACCTAACATCCAAACTCTAGTTTTTGTTCAAAAAACACCTAGAAACCCTCCAAAAATATTAACAAAAAAAAAAAAAAAAAAAAACTCAGATCTAAGAAGAGGATACCTCATCTTGGGATCAGAAGCAGATCTAGTAATGAATAAAAAAATAAGAAAACTTACACGAGGACGCTCACCATCAGCTTTAAGGGAACTAATTATCGCAATCACTCAGGTAAGTTAGATTTTTTTTACGTCGTTTTTAGCAATGTAATAATTTTTGAAAAAAGTAGAGACCAGCATTTACCGGGCGGGATTGGTGCCTAACACCTTCTGATCCCGTAACGTGATTCCCGGACCCTTTTTTTTCATAGATTAATATATTTTCCCGATTTTGAGTCATCTTTCGGTTCCTAAACCGTAAACCTATGTGGCGACTTCTAAATCTCAAACCCAAAAAAAATGGATCCGCAACCCACAGATCGAGGGCACTTTCAGCTAGATTTTTCGATCCACAAACATTAACTTTTTTTAGTGGATCAAAATAAAAAGAAAATCAGAATTCACTGATAAAGTTTATGAATGTGGATCCAATTAATCTACACCTCTCTCTCATATTTCTAATATTTTATTTTAGTAATTTATTTTAGATAAATTTCTCTCAAAAATTATTTTTAATTGTTTCTGTAAACTTGAATTGGATCTGAAGTAAAAAAATTATTTAGATTAATGTTGTTTCTATGGTTCGACCCTTGCTTGTCAATATTTTCTTTTGTTCTTTATTTTATCATCATATACAACTCGAACAGTTTCAATTCGAAGAAAAAAATGTGAATCACGATTGTCCCTATGGAACGAATCTTACTCACCAAAGTGTTATCTCATTATTTGCTCAATCTTACATTTTTGCAATCTACAAAACATCGATCACACATATTCCTGACTTGAAGACAGTGGCCACAGAAGAAAAACTACTATTCAAGATGATAATGTCAGAGTTCTCTTTTGTTGTTTCGGAGTATTGAGTCCCTAGTGAGATTCCTATGTTCTTAAGCTATAAAAGCAGTTACTAACGCTTCATATATCACCTCACACCCCTTTTCCACTTCTTATTTTATTTTTTTGTTTTAACATAGCCATGTGGCTGGAGAAATAACATCCCTCCTGTAGACACCTCAATTTGAACGGGCTACTACTTGAAAGGACCCAAAAATACAGATTTTTTAATAAAAATTTCCAACGGGCCTCAAAAGCCCAAATCAATCGAAATATGACATTTTGATCGAATCAAGGCCCTTAAGACCCCCTAAGGGTCTAGGGGGTCCACCAAAAGGACTTAGCCTACCTTACGTTTTCCCAATATTCACCGCTCCGCTTCCAAAATAAAAAATGCCAAATTTTCGATAAAGTTCACCAACGGGCTAAAAAGCCCGATTTGCCAACACGTGGCATTTTGATTAATTCAATAATTTCAAAAATCTCAAAAAAATTAATAAATTAAAAAATGTGAGACTTGGGATGCCTACCCCTCCTCTACTATCACTGCTCTGCCTCCGAATCCGCAAATACCCTAGGCTCACCTAAAGCCCGCAAACCTTCAACACTCACAAATTACATTTCTCACCTTATCCCCTAACCTAAATCCAATCCCACGCCACCAAAAACCTAAAACATACCCACCCTCAAAAATCCAATCTAAAACAAACCCTACCCAATCTAATAACCCAAAACCATTCCATAACCGAAGCCCAATACACTAAAAAGCCCACAGCCTTTATCCATATCCAATTCACATCCAACCCATAATCCTAACCCACAAACCACTACCCACATCAACCAATCACCATATTGATAATCAAATATGACACATGTCATCACCCCAACTCACATCCCTCATCCCCAACCTATCCCATCACCTTTTCTCTTAACATCATCTACCCACACCCCTACCTAACCTATACCTCCCCTAATCTACCCACATCAACCCATCACTTTTTCTCTAAAAAAATCTAATCTACTCATACCCCTAACCTATACTTCCCCTAATCTACCCTCATTATTCCCTACAAAACCCACATCTACAACCTAAACCTACACCTATCATCTCAAATCAAACACTCAACCTCTCCTATCAACCCATCTCAACCCTTCATTTTTCACCCATTTTAACACATGGCATCATCTCCCACACCCTCCCAAAATATCATTAACCACCCTCTTACACAACCCTTCTTTTAATTAAAATCTTATCCCCTCAATTCACTTCACCAATTAATTACTCTCTTACACAATCCCATCCTCTCAACCACTCTTATTTATTTTATTCCATCTAATACTCAACCAAAATGGGTTGAAAGATCCAACCGATTTGGATTGTAAAACAACCCATTTACCCTTCTTATACAAATGCCCTTCAATCATCTCTAATTTACCCCCACATTTCTTTTAAACCCCACACTGTTCTACCACTTCTCTTCATTTCACCCCATTATATCTCTAAACTAACCCCTCAACATCTATAAATACCTTCCTCCTCTTCCCAAAAAAAGATCCCCCAACTTTCACTACAAAAAAATTCTCCCCCAACTCTCACTACTAACAACTATCACCCATTCTCATTAAGAAAAATCTTACCAATTCTCTCACACTAATCCTCCCCAAGTCTCACAAAAAAAAATCACATACTACACATCTCTCTCATCAGCTCTTCTCTACTCCTTTAACCATACAAGAGTTGTATTTTCTTAAATCACTAAAGACTCAAGAAGACTCAAAGAAGAAGAAGAAAAGAAGATCGAAGATACAAGGTGGGTGCAACAAAATAACCCCCTTCTCTTCTACACCCTCTCCTCATCTCTCTTCTATTATCCCCTCCTCTCTTCTCAAGGCAAAGGTTTATAAGGATCATCCCCTTTAATGGGATGATCCTATAATCAAGCCAAAAATAAATCCCTACTTAGGGTACACATTATCAACACGTACACTTCGTTTTTATTCTTTTATTTTCGATTAAAATGACCGAGTTGAGTTGAGGTTACCACTATTTAGTGGGGAGAAAAGCGTGCCTAACACCTTCCCTTTTCTCCAACCGACCCGCTTACCCTGAATCTTAATGTTCGATTAGTTCCTATCCATCGAGAGTCACTAAACGTCAAAAATGTCACTTTTTCAAAAAATGCACATCGGGTGACCATTCACACCCACTTATAATATGAATTGTGGCGACTCCTAACCTTAGTAGATGTGGTCATCGTAATGACGAAATCACGTATCTACACCTCCATTTCACTATTTGTTTTCTATTTTTTTCATTTCATTAAAACCCAGCACACATACCTGCTGTCCCACTTGCCATTTGTCTTTCCCTCTTACTTATGCCACCTCTTACATATCCTTGCACCTTTAGCTTACAAGCACAGTTGCTGCTTTCATTCTTTTAACATGTTTTTTTAGATGTGCTTGCCATCTGCTGTCAATGTAGCAAGCCAAAGTAGCCATTGCCACTTCTCACTACCCACAGTAGTACACACATATGCTCAGGCCACACTACCATCACTTTCTTTCACATGCAATAGTAGCCAGTTGTTGCCATTTCATGTCCACAATAGCAGCCGCCATTGTTTTTTTTTTTTCCAATCATGCCATATGGCTGTTCACAGCAACCCCATCTCATACCCTTACTTTGTTGCCAGCACACACATGGAGAACATGGAGGCATCTAAGCAATAGCAGCTTGAATGCCTTCTTAGGCCTTTCATCTTCAATTTATGCTTGCTGGTTTTTCTTCTAAAAGAAATTGCATGCAGTCACTAAGAAACCTATCGATAATCATCTTCTAAAAGTTGCACAATAATCAATGGAAGTGTTTTGCTAAGAAAGAAGTCATAACTTACTTCTAAAAACAAACTGGGGCACTCTACTATGTGTCGAGCAAGGTTCATTACAGCTGGAGATGCAGGTGCCTCCCCTACTATAATATTGTTGAAATAAAAAACAGCCAAACTATCGATGGAAGATGCATACTATCATTAAAAATATAATAGGATTAATACAAGTATGCAGAATAATTTAGTCCCTATAGTTGACACTAAGATAAAGTGTCAACTTAAAGATACACTGAGATAAAGTATCAACTATTTTTTTTTCATCTAAAACTGTGACAACTTGTGTGTACACTAGTTTTCCAAACTCACAAATAAATATTCTAAGTTACCTCCATAACTTATATATTAGAACACGAGATATATGTTCTTGATTATGGCAGCCATAGCCATGAAGGCTTGTTCCACGTTAGTAGCATTTTTTGCACTTGTTTCCATGAATGGGAACCCAATTTTATCAGCAAATGCCTTAAGACAAAGAATTAAAAAGAAAACCATATTCAATTTCCTCAAGCATACAAGGAGCTCTCATTATTTGTACAGATTGACAACAGAAATACAGACAAGATCCACCATTTAGTAGGTTCTAAGGCCAACTTGTGTTGCTGCAGTGAACCCCATGAATCTTTTTGCTAAGCAAAATTAACTTTGTTCCCCATAATTGAACATACAAACAAAAAAATCATAGATATTCAGTAACCTGAGTCATATTAGGTGCAAAAACCATCGCAATATTCCATGCATTCATCTTATTGTGGTGTTCGTGCTGAACGACATCTACCATCAGATTTATTGCCCAGTCAAGCAAACTGGGTTTCCATTGAAAGGAGTAAGCTCACAACTTGAGTGCACTCTTCTTTTGTGTTGCAGTGCATTTCTTGCTTCGGCGCAAGTGAATCGAGTACCCCAATAGGAAGTTCTCGAAATCAGGCCTATTGAACATAAAAGAAACCCAGTAATCAATTTAGACAAAAATTTCAGCATAGAATAAAAACAGATTATTAAAGTGTAAGCAAGAGGATCTATTTACAGATTCATAAAGACTATATGTTGACGCTAAAGTCTAAAATTCTAAGTTGACAACATAAGGATCTGACAAATTTATGAGAAGAAACATAGTCATGACTAAAAATGTCTTATTCAAGATGGTTATTTGTTAAATGTATGCTGTCCAACCAGTTTGACAAACAAAACAACGAGGAGAACTATGGTTAGTAAAGGTTACAAATTCCCAAATGAATACCTTTATCAAACCTGCCAGACAATGCACATCAATTCCAAATGGTACAATTCCCCTGTTAAGCTAGTCCCGTACGTACTCCTCTTGGCCATTCTCGGCGTTAATTCGAAATACACCTTGCCTTCAAACACAAATAGGTAAGAACAATATCATAAAAAAACACACAAAATGATATTCACAACAATTTTTTTAGTGGATTAATACAACAATAAAAGAAGAAAGAAACATATTTGAAGGCCTTGTTTAGAATACAAGCGCTTTTGCATCATAAGGAGAATTGTTAGCACACTGTTTCCCCTGCTAAGCGGGTCCCATACATACTCCTCTTGGCCATTCTCTACATTAATTCGAAATATACCTTGCCTTCAAACACAAATAGGTAAGAACAACATCATAAAAAACACACTAAATGGTATTCACAACAATTTTTTTTAGTAGATTCGTACAACAATAAAAGAAAAAAGAAACATACTTGAAGGCCTTGTTCAGAATACAAGCTCTTTTGCATCATAAGGAGAATTGTTGGCACACTGTTTCCCCTGTACACTGCACATGAGAAGAAAAGAATATGCATCAAGTAGGAAAACTGAGACAAGTGAAGCTGGAATAAGGATTATAACATAATTCATAATACCAAATATATATATATAAACCTATGGAACCAAATTATAGTTCTCATAACAAAGTTCAGGAAGAATCACCAAATCAAAAAGTTGACAAAGTTTCCTTTCTAGATTCATAATCATTAATCATGGCGAATGAATAAATCCACGCATCAGGCAAAACAAATCATCATTCGTTTCTACTCTCTTGTTCCATGTAATCGGACAAGCCAAATTAACTGTTATTCATTTCCCAATAGCTAACTAGACAAATCATACAGGTTCACAAACATCCTCCCCTCTTTGACCAAGTAGAGTTTCCAACCATGTCCATGGCCACTTATCACGGATCTATCCCCTTGTCTCATTGGTCTTAATCTCACTTTTAAGAAAGAAAAGGTCGTTGTATTGTCTTAAAAATATGACCTAATCAACTAGCAAAAAGATGATGCTCATCGGAAAGAAGATTAAGTTAAAAAGGGACATTCATACTTCATCTGTTATAGCTAGGCAATCCATAGCCTCTCACATCCCTTGTCAACTTTCTCAACAGTTACATTCACACAAATAACCATAATTATACATGGAATGCAAAACCTTTGATTTCATAATATCCTTCAAGCCTTCACAAATAACATACCATTTGGAAGAGAACATGTAGCCAAAGGATGAACATTATGTGCTGCATCACCAATAAGAACCAAGCTTATCAAAAATTTCAACAGTGAAAAATTAGATCCCAGAGTATGACTGGACTCTCTAAGGGCATCAATAAGAGGTTTGAAAATGAAAAGGAGATGTGAGAGATTTTAAAAGAAGGTTTGATAAGAGATGCACATGAAGGAGAAGGAGAAGAAGAGTCAAAGAGTAAAAAATAAGAGGTTACTTGCTTTTGCATTTGTTGATTATAAGAAAGTGGCTATGAATGACCATTTGGTTTTTTGATAATTTACAAATACACCCCTTTTGGTGAATATTTTAGCTATTTTATGTTCTTTTTAAATTGATCATATATATCTTGATCATGGTCTTTTATGAGAGACTAATAGAAAGGAATTGTCTATCCTCAAAAATAACAGAAAAAAAGAGCATCTTGAGTTGAACATACCCTCTACATTTTGAGTTACTTAGGTAGTTTCAAATTGATAGCATATCCCTTGACCATGGTCAACTACACTCTATTCAATCTCTTACAAAAAAAAAAAAAAAAAAAAAAAAACCTTTATTCCCTTCCCACCTTAAAGAAATTTTTTATTTATTTATTTATTCAATCAACAAACGCCCCTCGTTTTATTTGATTTTACAATTTGACTAATTGTTTTATTTTCAATTTTGTTTTGTCTCTTTAATTAATGAGAAGAAAATAAATAATTTCCGTGTAACCCTTGTTTTTTTTCTAAAATGGGTTTAGTTTCTCAATTTTTCTTATTTTATCTTTTATATCATTGGGGAACATAAAAGAATTCCTACCAAATTAAGAAATGAAGATAAGGAAATTTTAGAGAAAATATCCCAATCTTTGGTGGAAAAAAAAAAAAACAATTCCCCTCAAAAAAGTTTTTTATCGTAAAGATTGAGTAATTGAAGAAGTTTGTTTTTTCAATAAAAAAACAAGGATTTTCACATTCCAGATTAGGGTATTTTGATTCAAAAAAAATTTAGTCATTTTTGGAATTAAATATTAAGGGAGTAAGTCATTATTTTAGAACTAGAGGAGGCATCTAAAATATTCATGGAAATAGAAGGGGTATCTCTAATATTCACAAAAACAAATTGAGGTCGCTTTTTCAATGTTGGGGAGCCCCTTTCAAATTGACTTTGCCGTGCATCGTGGGTTGTGTAATGTGACCGACTTTTGTTAAGACTTTAGTTGGAAATTCGGGTCGCTTACGTTTCAAATTTCGATCTTGCCACTATATAAGAATGAAATGATTCCATTCACCATATCGGCTAAGAAGCCTAAGCGGAAGGAACGGTCTTAGCAAGATAAAACATGCATTCAAATAAAAACAACAAATATTATAATATTAACTAAAATTTCTTTTAAATAAAATTTAAATCACAAAATTATTTTTTGAAATCATAGATAATTCTCTAAGTTAATTAAAATAAAATTTTAATATAATAGAATATTGATCTTTACAATTCATGTGCATCCGATTTATTTAATGATATCTATATAATAAAACACAACCATGTAATTCAGTACACCAACTACAATTACGAAGAAAAGCGTAGGGTCTACTATCCCATCCAACTTTACTATTTTTCATCTTTTACCGTCCTCAACCAAAAGAGGATGCTCAGCCCTATACTTCGTTTCTTAATAATTCTTCAATTTTATTATTATTTTTTTATCTTCTACCCCCTTAACTCAAAAGAGGGTAAACTCAAGTAAAATAATAAAAAAGAATCAACTCTTCACCAGCAATGATGACCCTTGCACTAAGAGAATCAAATATTTTTAACGAATTGAAGATGTCTTGGAGGATAAAAAAGTACCATATATACAAAATAAAAAGTATTTTTGTTTTTTCAATTTTACATGCAATGGATTTTGCAAGCAAATATGTTGTTTCTTCACAATTTTATTCGCTCAAATATGTACTCTATTATTTTCGTCAAATCCCTTGAAAATAATTCAATGAACAATAATTGTTAAATCCACACATATATTCTTACCTGATTCATTGTGATCCACAAAGCTAGAGTGAATCATACTAAGATCAAGACCTAGCGGCATAGTCAAATGTCCTTCACATTGACTTGTCATAAAAAATGACTACTTTAATCATTTTAAAATATAAAAAACTCTACTAAGTCGGGTTAGCTAATTTTTTATACAAAATAATTAAGTACTTGTTACCTTATCTAAGATTTTATTTTTACTCGTCAAACGAATCAACCATACAAAGGTGGGAAGGCCAGTGGATTTTAAAACCATTATTTGGAGACTCAGAACACAATTGGACTAAACCTGACTCAGTTGTCACTCTAATGGTCAAAAGTGCCAAGTCAAGACATCCATCAAGTAAAGAGCTGTGGCGCCCCGCCGGACGCTAACACAAATCCCCATGTCAGATCTCGAGGTATCGGTGGCACCTCGAAATTTCGGCATGGTCTCCTCTGTTTATGTTAGCATTCCAAGGCGTTCAACCTGCACCTGATAAACGACATACAATCCTGCATACATATACAAAATATAATACTAGCGGAAGCTTATACACGTCTAATAACGTACGAAAGATCAGAGTGCGGAAGAATAACCAGAATACAGGATTATAAAAAAATTCCTCACTCTAACAGAAATCTTAACACTCAAAACAACACGTATAATACTCTCGGATAAATCGACACCACTAGGGGTAATAACCCCAATACTCACCAAGTGACGAACTCTGGCTGTCTATCTGACCTACCAGATAATTCTCACTCGTGCTCTATACCTGCCTCGTCAAACTTCGGATCTGAAACTAAAAAAAATAGAAAAGGAAAGGGTGAGGAACAATGGTTACCCAGTAAGGAAGCAACAATTTCTGCCAATAACCTCTCCTAACATGAACGAATAAACATACTGAATCATTTTAAAATAAACAAAGTTTTTACAGAAGAAAATTACGATTAACTGGTACATATAGCCAGGGATGAACAACTAAACATTTTTAAACTCACATTACATCGATCATCATTACTCACTATAACATTATCTTTTTATACAAATCTAATTGTTAAATGGACATATTAAACATGCATTTCATTTTATATATCAAAATAAGCAACAGATACATAATACACAATGGTGGAGTATTGGAATTAGAGTGTTGGGATTCACGACTAGATCGCTCCCAGTCGGGACATGATGTTACAATTTCTCTCTGGTTTTTAGTTCCTGATTTTGTGGCTGGTCGCTGTTTACCACGTTTGGTTGACCATTTATCCGGCTCAGGCTGGCCGTTTGACGTGACCGTAAGCAATGGGTCTCTTTTCGATGTGTCAGAACGTTCGACTACTATAGATTGTTAGTGATCACTGACCAATCATCTTCGTCTATGCCTATCAGGCGTACATGTGATTCCCAAATATACAAACCATTCGTATACGACCACCTTTACATTACAAGTTCACTGGTAAAGATAGAGAGGAATAAACCCGGATTCCAGTTGTGACTCCACTCTCATACGCGTCCCATACCACGTATGAGCTTGGTGGTCCCTACCGTACATCCCAGGATAGTACACCACTCCGGATGATATGACGCACTATCCCTTCAGGCATTCACAAACTCTTTAACAGCTCACAAAATAGCTACATATATATATCATTTTCATTTGAAAACAAACGAGAAATTAACAATACAAGGTTGGGAATGGATATCCAGTTTCCTACCATGCAAGTGTGGCCACCCGGCCTAAAATAAATAACATAACGGAGCGCCTCGCGCTAACAGAAAGGAAATAAACATGCAACCAATAATATTATCACTGGATATCTGTTCACCAACCTACACACAACACAACAACGTAAAATGCAGACATCACCCCTCGGGTGTGACTCTGACATTTTACCGTTTCATACCCTTTTTCCCTCTTTTCAATTTTTACACTTTTCAATCTCTTCAATAAAACATCCATTTTCTGATATTCATCCACTCAATACGAGTTCATTGAATATTAAATTACATTTTTCAACTAAAGAATTTATTTTTATCAAGAACCTTAAAAAATACAAAACTTATATTAAAACGGGTTCCGAGTAGTGCACAGAACCCAACTTACAGAAATAACCCAATAAAATACCTTACCCACGTATGATTTGGTAAAAATACAATTAAACATATCAATCATGCAATTTCTGGCGTGAATTTTTGAAATAACAATAGAATTCTACATTTTTAAAATACATCCAAATTTTTTCAATAAAATCCTAAATGCAATTTTCACAATCTAAGATTACTAATAGAAATTGAGAGTTCCTTACAATGTCTAGGCGAGATGATTGAAGCATGTGCGCGGAAATCGAGGCGATCGGCACAGAAATCGAGGCGGACCGAACTTCGAAGCGGCTGATTTTCGAAATTGACTTGATGGTTTCGAAGATCTCGATGTACTCGTCTCTTCTCCCTTCTACGGCGAAAGACGGTTTGACCCCGAAATCGATGAAAACCGAGGTCGAAGTTACGAAAATCTCCGTATAAAAATACGGCTGATTTTTGACTATACGGAGTGAAAAAGACGAGAAAACGGAAGGAACTTGGTTGGGTTATGTAGAGAATGAGGCTGCGGACGATTTGACCTCGAAATGGACGAAATCCGAGGTCAAAATTTCGAAGTTTCCGTATCCAAATACGGCTGATTTTTGACGATATCGGGTGAAATAGAAAGTGAAACGAAGAAAGGTTGGGTGGGTTTTGTAGAGAACGCAGCTGCGGATCTTTTTCTCTTCTGCGGCGATCGTCGAAAGTGGACCGTTTGCGAGAGATCTGAGATGGAAGGTCGAAGAGAAAAAGAAAAAAAAAATTCGTTTTTTTTATATGTCTCGGCCGTATTCACGCGTTGGGGAAAATGACATATAAAAAATTTAAAAATATTATTTAAATAAAATGTGGGACGAATTCGGTATTTTGTCAATTGTTTCGATCGATGATAACTTGATCATCCGGACTCCAAAACTGACAAATGAATACTCTATTTCGTCTAATTTTTCGTTCCGGATCTAATGGTATATTCAATTTCTACAAATTATGTCTCTAACAGAAATTTACATTTTTGGCCTGAGCTGACCCCTAAACTTGATGTCGTTTTCGTTTTTTGCGATAATTCGACTTCCTGATCTCCAAAAATGACAAATAAATAGTCCATGTTAAATAATTTTTTTTTATGAACCCAATGGTATAATCGAATTTTAAAAATTATTCCTCTAACAAAAAGTCACTATTTTAGCCTGGTCCGACCCGGTAATCGAGGATTTTACAACTTTTATATTCGGACTCGCATTTGAGCGTGCTTACAGGCTAAACTATATTTTTTAATCATTTTGAATCTAATGGTGAGGTCAGATTCTATTAAAAATGATCAAAAACATCCTAAAATTTTACCCCTAAATCCCACTTTCAAGATTTTCTTAAAATTCTACTATTTAATTTTTCCTCGAGATACGAATTAAAAATTCGGGGTGTTACAAGAGCTATAGATTTTTATACTTTAAGATATTTTTTGTCAAATAATTTTTTCAAGCTATCTTCTGTTATGTATATTATTTATAAATACTCACTTGCTAATGGTTTTCATGAGGTACTACTACTCCTATTTTTCAAATTTGAAAAGTTGAAATTGATGACATACCACCCGGACCTCGGTCTTTCGTGTGAGGGACTATTTTTTTTCTTTTTTCAAGATGATCTTGTCAACCTCCTTCCAAATATTTGTATTTTTATCCTAAAATTCTTATTTTTCCTTAAAAATCCACACAAATCATATAAATAAATTACATTGAAACGATCTATAATGTTGAAAACTAATTTTATTTGAAATCTTGAATGATCATTACATGAATCATAATATTATATTTATAAAATTTACATCAACCAAGATATAAAAGGTAAGGCTAATCTAGAAATTCTAATTAACATTAATCACTCATTGTATTTATATACCTTACATACCAGTCCTTCATAATATAGAAAATATTGGGGTATTTTAGTAAAATCCCTTGCGAAATAGGCAAAAGTTACCCCTGTGAAATGCGAGATGAGATTTGCACTTCATTGACCCATTATGTTCATTATCAACATTTATTTAGATGATGTCATAGATTTTGAATATCGAAAACACCATATTTTCTTATTCAAAATAGAATCATAAGTAATTAGTAGTTTTTTAAGTGCACATTTAGAAGTTTCTGAAACTTATTTCTTCACTCTTTGTTTTTATAGATAGAGTAAATTTATGAATAAAATTTTGTTATTTTGAAACACGAGGAAACCTTTTCCCTCCTATCAAAAACATGCAATTGGAGATTTCTCTATTTCTTTAACTAATAGAATTAAGGTTGAGAAATACATCATTGACAATAAATGTCCATCCTCTAGACTGTTTGATCTTTGGCTAATTACTATTCCTTTGATCACACACTTAAATCCAGATTCTAACTCTATGACTAATTGTTTTTCTAGATTATAATGTGACCCAACAAACCCAATTTTAATAAAATAAGTATAATGTAAGTATACTTCAAAGAAATTAGAAAACTAATCAAAATTTTACATAATTAAACTAATAAATATTTATATAAATTATAGAAAGTGAAATTGAATTGTTAATTCTTTATATTATCATCCAATACAAATTACTGTAACATGTATTCATAATCTGAAACAAAACAAAATTACATATTTTTCCATCAAATGAAATGAATTTTAATTCCTCCCAGTTGAAAGAAACATTCAGATGGAGCACAAAATAACTATCTTACATAATTGATGTGGTTGAAGATGCTGCTTGTGATCTCGAAGGTGAAGTTAATACTGGCATGGGTGGAATTCTCAATGCATTGAGGGTTCCTTCCAACATCTCCAACACTCTATTCATTGCAGGCCGATTTGATGGATCCATTTGTATGCACCACAAACCTACTAAAATCATTTTTCGTGCAATTTCTTCATCCTCTGTAGTTATAACTCCACGTAGTCCTAGATCCCTGCATGTATTGAGATGCTTGTGAATCCATTGTGGAAAATATATTTCACTAATATTTTCTACTCCCACATCAATGTTCTTTCTTCCTCCAACCATTTCGAGCAACATCATTCCATAGCTATATACATCTGACTTGTGTGAGACTCCTCCAAAGTTTCTATTAAATAATTCTGGTGCCATGTACCCTGGAGTCCCTCTAGCACCCATCATCGATATGATACTTTCTTTCTTAAGTGACAATTTCGCGAGCCCAAAATCAGAAATTTTCGGACAAAGGTCTTGGTCTAGAAGAATGTTATGAGGCTTTATATCAAAATGTACTATTCGTGTATTACAGCCACGGTGCAAGTACTCTAGTCCCCGAGCAATGCCAACAGCAATTTTGTATAGCATCTCCCATTGAAGGTGAGGATATTTCTGTAGTGGTTTTTCATCATATATGAACTTTTCAAGCGATCCATTGGGCATGAACTCATAGATAAGAGCTCTTTTGGAGTCCTCAACACAAAAACCTAGCATAGTGACAACATTAACATGGGAAGTCCTGCTAATACTTGCAACCTCATTAATAAATTCTTCTCCATTACATTTTGATTCTCTCAATACCTTCACAGCCACCATACGCCCGTCAAATAACTTTCCTCTAAACACGTCACCATAAGCTCCTTGGCCTAATTTTTCCTTGAAGGAGCTTGTCATTTTCTTGATATCTGAATATTTGTATCTTTTTGAAATCAAGGATCCATGGTCCTTTAGAAACATCTCCAAACTTTGAGAATTCTTTGTTTTCCTCTTCCAAAAGAACAATTTATCTAAAGACAATTTTCTTCTCAAGCAACATAATATAACTACCATTGTAGCTATAATAATGATTCCAGCTATTGACATACCTGTAAGCAAAGAAAAGAGGACAAAAAGGAACTTGAGTGTTAGGTTGAAAGAATAAGAAAGATAATACAGAGTTTAAATAGACTAACATGCTGAAAAATAGAAACCATCATGAGAATTTCTTTGATAGGTTAATTAACCATAAGCAACTTGAGTGTTCAATCCCTTGCAGAGCAATCAAGATGTGGATTTAATTGAAAAATGAAAAATAATATCAATGTTAAAAACATTTTTGCAAATTTTCAACATGATCATATAAAAGATGGGTCTACGTGTAGCAATTTGACAATTGTAAAGAATATAGAATAAGAAAAATGTAGGAAAAGTCCAATTTTGAGTTGAAAAGTACTGTTAAAAGTTTAGTACAGTGGAGCACTGATAAAATCAAGAGAATATTTTCCAGTGATCATGTAAAATTGTAGTTTTTGGTTTGTAGAAAATAAAATGCATGAAATATTGCAATTAAATATATATATATATATATATATATATATTATATTATAGTTAGGGGGTTAATGGTTAGAAAGGTGAAGTTGGGTAGAATGGGGTTTGAACACAATCCACACGTCTTACCAACTTAGCTATGTTGGCACTTGATTTATGTTTTAATTGATAAATTCACAAAATTTACCAATATTTCAAAAATTCAATGTGTTATATGCAAGTAAGCTAACTATTGACTAAACATGGCCGGTTGGACTGATTTAGTTTATTTCAACCATTACTGATTGTTTTACAAAATGAATCTCTAGGTGTTTTCAATAGAACAAGTTTTGACTCAGAAGGGTCTTAATAGGAGGAATTTCAAATTCGTTATCTTATTTATAAGAGATTTAGAACACCATTTATACTATTTTTCTGGGAAAATCGTCGGAAATATGCTGGAATTCGACACCGATATTCTTTAATGATATTTGCAAATTACGGCCAAGACCGTCAAAAAATTGTGAAGAACAATGTTTGAAATATTTTTCCCGGCAAATCCATTTTCCTTATATATAAATTTTTTTCATTTTGATTTATATATCAAGATAATCAATCTTCATGCATAATCACCTTAGGTGGGTATTCTTGTAATTTTCATGAGATAAAAGTACGTTCTCAGGAAACTTACTGTAGGATGGATACAAAGTGAAAAAACTTGTGTATGCAGTGAAGTAGTTGAGTTCAGATTGACATGTATTATTATTTATTAGTCCGAATTCAAAGAGTATGCAGTGAAAGATGTATTCTCACATATATCAGCTATCCCTATAGGAATTTATTCTTACTATGCACTAATTATTTTGGTTTACCAACCAGTGATGCTAGACTTGTGTAGGTACATCTTGGGTATTTGTGTAATTAACATTACATTTGAGTTGCAGCAAATATCCAGCAGAGGATCCAACATCTTATTAAAAAATTAAATCTACTAATTCATAATTTCTCTATTTCTATTGGACTCATAAATCCAGGTCTTGATGATATTTGGTAAGTTTTATCAAACTCTTAACATATATACGATTGAATAGTATATTTCCATAACGATTGTTGAGCAAAATCTTTTCTGCATCTAACAAAATTGACCAAAATTGTCGAAAAGTATTTTATAGCAGTCTTAGGGAATAAAAAATAATATAACAACTTTCTGAGGGCTCCTTAGAGATATTGTACATTGGAGGGACCAAATTGTTATGGATATAAGGATTGAGTCTCTCTGAAATATTGTAATCTCTTGGGAGTTCTGTCGAATAATTTACTAGGCATAAAAATTATTTGATAAATTTTTCTTGATTTATCTGAATTACAAAAGTAAAGATGAACCAAAAATGATGTAGACCTTACAAAGATGATTAATAATACACTTTGCATTATGTGGAAAGGAAGAGTCCGTACGTTAGTGTGATATTCTTTGGATGTTGGACTAGAATAGATATTTAACCAATTCAACCATTCTAGAATAGGTAATTTTGTTTTTAAGTTTGAATCATCCACAAAAGGAAAATATTTGTCAAAGAAATAATATCAATGGGTCCCTGTGAACGACAAGGAGAGGATAAGGATAAGGGTCATGGAGTTTTATGAGAAGTTGTATTCGGACTCTCTGTTATGATGTTCAACCTTGTATAACCTTGATTTTGACAACATTAAAGAAGATTAGCATATGTGGTTAGAGTAGGGATGTACATTTGTGCCCATACCTGAAACCCATACTGAAACCGGCCCAAACTCGAACCACACCTGATTCCAACCCGAACCTGACTGAAATATAACCTGACATCCGAGATCGAATCCCAACTGAACGCGTACTATTTTTTTAATATAAAAATCAAATCCCACCCCCTCCCAAATGGTAATAAGACCATTTTGTGGGTGGGGGAATTTTAGGTCTATTCGGCTTTGGGTCGGGGGACTCAAATATTCAGCCAAAACGGAACTCGAATTTTAGATTTGGGTTCAGTTTGGACAACCCAAATGTACAGCCCTAGGTTAGAGAGACTCATCTAGGAGGTCATGATATATGAGACTATTGTTGGTAGAGTGTGGACAGGGGACTAAGTCATGATGGATTCTCTATGAAGTTTTTAAAGTATAGCAGAATTCTTTTATAGGTGATTAAGGACTTCGAGGAAGGCAGCTACCTAGATTATAGCTTCAATGCTTATAAAATTATTTCAAGGTTCTGATGGGAGCCAAGGAGATTTTTGATTATCAACCAATAAGTCTTGTTGAGGTTCCTTATAAAATTATTTCAAGGTTCTGACTATTAGGTTGAAAGAAGTGAATGCTCTAGTGACTAGTCAAGAGCAAGAAGCTTTCTTGAAAGGTAAGCATTTCTTGGATGGAGTCTTGATCGCGAATGAATGTATTGATTCCAGGATCTGAGAAGTAATGCTGGGAGTGGTCTGCAAATTAGACCTTGAAAAGGCCTAAGGCCATGTTAATTGGGATTTTTTGGCTAGAAATGCGTACGTTGGATCTTCTCTCACAATTCCATTTTAAGATTGTGGCTAAAGTATTATGGAGGATGTTGATTGAGAATGGGGATGGTCATCTCAACTTTCCCTCTATTTTTATATATAAATAATATTATACCTTCGAAGAAAAATACATGCAGATCAAATAAGATATGATATGATCCAAGGACCTCTTCACATGTTGGTTGTCAAGTGGATTTTCGTTTGGAGGCGTGAAGAGGTTGCTATGGAGTATTACGCCATTCGCAATATGTTGGGGGGTGTGGCGGGAGAGAAATGACCGTATTTTTTAGGGAAAGCAAAAAGATGGCACATAAACGATTATTTCCATCCTGGGCCTTTTGTTTTGTTGGTCCAAAGTTTTCAAAGAATTTTGGGGGATCTTCTTCGAGGATTTTATCTATTACTGGGATGGGATGCTGTGTATTTCTAGTGGGTAGCATCTGATGTAAGGTCCTGCTAGGTTGGTCATCTCGACTGGCCTAGTTCTGTTTTTTTTTTCATGAATATAATGCTATTTATCAACACAAAAAAAAAAAAAACCGTTACACCACGGTTGCTAACAATTTCAATTTATTTATTTTTCAAAGTAAATGCAATATTACATCATATTAACAATGAACAATGGAATTAATGAAAATCTTTGTTTCAATCAATTTTTAAATGTAAATAGAATGATTTCTTTTTTACACATGGACTAGAGTTGATTAATATAAAATTTAGTTGATGGACATCATACCTATTTCAATCTTCTGTCTTGCATTGCGCCCTACAGCATAATATCATTGTGTTAGAAAAGCTTAGCTGCAAATTAACAATGTAATGAGTCCTACAATTATCTGCAAAATCGAAAATAATCATAAACAAGACATAGCTTGGCATTCCTCTAAAGGATATTGGACTATGCCTGGTTTTAGTCCTATCACTTGGGAATCTAAAAAGGAAAGTATAGTCTCACAATCTTCTACAGAAGCTGAATGTCGGGCCTTGTAGATGTGTCACGCACGCTAACTTCAATGGTTGAAATATCTCTCGACTGATCTTGGTATTCCTAATCCCCAATCCATTACATTGTTTTGTGATGTTCAGTTGCTCTCCACATAGTAGAAAATCCGGTCTTTCATTTACAGACAAAATACATAGACCTTGAGTATCATTTCGATCGTAAAAAGATTTTATCCCAGTACTGAGCACAGCAATACATCTATAACTCACAACAGATAGCACACATTTTTTGACAAAAACATTGGGCAAATATTATTTGCAATAATTAATCAGCAAATTAGGTGTCGTGTTCTTGATGTGCACGCTCCAATGTTGGATCAAGGATCAGCCCTGTTTATCTATGCCATCCCTACAACTTAGGGATTGACTCTTTTTATATGTGCATATATTTTAGTCAAACTTAATGAAAAATAACAGAATTTCGGATCTTCCATTCAAATTTCACATGGGTGATGTTCTAACATCATTATCATCATCGTCATCAAAACCTCAACCCAACAATTTGAGTTCAGGCTAAACGAATCAGGTTCCTCCATTCAATTCTACTTAAATTCAGGTCCTCTGTTATTGCAATTGTGTTCATATCCACTACTACTACCTAAATTAAAATTCTATTTAAAACTAAAATAAATCGAAATTAACTTACTCCAAGATGCTGGACATGTGGTATTACATGGTCCATCATGGCAGAAGCAAACGAAACTATTTGTAGTGGAATTATACCTGCATCCTCCCTCTGATCCAACGCAATCTTGACACTGTGATATTTATAATCCAATTCACTTCGAAACCTTGCTTCAGAACATCATCCAGTCTTGAAGGATATCTCAAAACCTTGTTCACATTTGATTCAAAAACTGGAACTAAAACATTATCACTGCAATTCTGCAATAATTCATCCCTTGATGTCGCCTCAGCGGTTAAATATATATTTCTATCCATATCATCATTCAAGCACTTGAATTTGAAGGAGGGTATTTCATGCAAAGATTTACAACCATACAACAAAGTAAGGTTCTGGTAACCCTGAGTGAATTTAAAGAGAGAAGTATTGAGGGTGGTATTAAAATATTTATCAGGACAAACAGAGTCTGGGAAATCAAACTGAGAGATTTTGAGATTTTGTGCAGTTTGATTGATCTCTAGCACTTGGTATCTATGTGAATTAATCACTATGGTGGTGGAAGTATTATTGTAGCAATAGAGTTCGAACTCTGGATGACCACATTCTTTAGGTCTGGTGTAGCCATAGAAAGGGTAAGTGATGTTGGAGATCTTTCCACAATTAAATGGGAGACGACAGTAGATGAATTGTTCGTTGTCTTCGCTTAGAGAGATGGGTAGATGGATGAAGATGAAGAACAAGAAGAGAGAGGAGGGAAACAAGTATGGGTTCATTGAGAGAGAGAGAGAGAGAGAGAGAGAGAGAGAGAGGGAGAGAGAGTTGTTGGGGACAGAGGAAATGTTAGAGTGATTTTAAAAGAAGGGGAGATAAGAGATGCAGATGAAGGAGACGGAGAAGAAGAGTCAAGAGTAAACAAGAAGAAGGTTACATGCTTTTGCATTTGTTGACTATAAGAAGGTGGCTATGAAAGAGACTGTTTGGTTTTTGGATAATTTACAAATACACCCCTTTTGTATATTTGGTGAATATTTTAGTTATTCCATGTTCTTTTTAAATTGATCATATATATCTTGACCATGATCTATTATGAGAGACTAATAGAAAGGAATTGTCCACCGAAAAACATAAAAAAAAGAGCATCTTGATTTAAACATACCTTGTAACCTCGACCTTTATCAAACTCACTCCCCATTTATCAAAATCTCAACTTATTTTATGAATTTTACCAAAATTCCGATCATCTTATTGATCGTTGCATCGCCTTTCAACACATAGCTTAAGACCTCATCGACACCAGAAAAGTTACTGTCCATGTCCCTACGTAGCCAAATGTTACCATAAACCTCTACCGACTTACCAACCTCCTCAGACTTTGAACATGATATCCAATAATCAACTCCCATTTAACCGAGTCCTCTTCATCTGCCCAGTCAATCCTAAAACATCTAGTCCCCCTCTTACTGGAGTGATGATCTCTAATAAAGTTCTCACCACCGATATGCAGCCTTGGCTAAGGGAGAAGAAATAAGTCTAAACAAAACAAAGAATCTAAGTAGAAGTCTAAGACTGGCAAACCACTGCAAAATCTCTCGGCATTGCCCAATTATTCCCTGAAGATCATAGTACCTTAGTTCCATCGGTTATAAGCAATGTCCCAAGTTCTCAGTCTGTAATCAAGTCTGTTGTGGGTAATTATCTCTAGTTTTTTATGAATCTTGAGTCTAGTTTTTTAATTTTTTTATTATTAATTAAACAATCAAGTCTGTCTTTTTTTATCCCTCTTGAGTCAAGTTAGTTTGTTGAGTCTACAATGGCATCAGTCGCCCAATATGAATTTAATTGAATAAAAGAAATTTTTGAATACCTCAAGCGCATTAACGTATTAACTAATAATCTGACTTCAATGAGAGATTCTTTTAACAATAAAACCCCTCCTTAATGAGAAGATAAATATCATGCTCAACCTCTAATCGAGGAAGCAAATGTCATTGACCTCGAAAAAATAATTCGCAAGAAATTCAGATAAAAACCATATTATCCATAAAGGAACACAAAGGGATAATGAATTCACTCAGAAATTTCAAAAGACTTGTTCACATGGTCTTATGAGGATATGTTGGGTGTAGCTTTGGGTGTTATCCAACACGGAATAGCTACTCACCCGATAAAACGAAAATACAAATAAAATAAAAAAAGATGTTATAAAATGTATCAGTGCTAGACTTCTCAACATGGTTAAGCTCCCAAAATAAATTATTATTCTCAAACCAATAGAGTAATTGAAACAGTTAACAAAGATCTTGAAACCATCATCATAAAGAGGTATGGATCACACCAAGATTGGTATAAGAAATTATCTTTCACACTCTTCGACTTTGATCTTCTATAGGAGCTACTCAATACTCTTTGATATATAGCATGAAAATAAGTTTTTAAAATGGAAATCTCGTCTCTCAAGATCTTGATAGAAAGACGGTTGTCAGAAGCAGACTGGGTCAGTCATTAGTACGAATAACTAAACCTGATTGAAGAAAAATGACTTAGAGCTCTATACCACGTACAAGCTTATTAGAGAAAAGTTGCTCACGCATTTGACAAGAAGGTTAAAGTTCATCACTTGCAAGTCGGGGATTTGGTACTTAGAAAATCAAGTACTTGTCTTTGACCTTAAAAGGAAATTCAAACCTATTTGGGAATGTCATTTTCTCATCAAAGAAATATTACCTAGAAAAATCGTTGGACTTCAAGATCATTATAGAATTGAACTACCAGAATCAACAAACCTTGATTAGATCAAGTGGTACTACATTTTCCTGATACCTAGTTCAACATTTCATTTCTCAGTCCTTTGCAGTATTTTTCAAAAAGTTAAAAAAAAAAAAAAAATGTATTTTTCTTTCTCAGCCCGATTACCTAACCTAGGGGAGGAAATGATTCGAACTATATTTTTGTCTGATCCCAAAATTCTAGGGTGCGTAAGCAACCTAAGAAGTTACTTCAGGCCCGATTACATCAAATATATATATATATATTCCCCCCCCCCCAAAGAGACAAACAAAAAAAATTTATAAAAAAAAAAGATATTGTCAAAATGGGGAAGAAAATTCAAAGAAAAAAAAAACTTGCCACACAAGGGGCATTTAGATTTTTAAGCCTCAAACTTCCTTTCTTTCTATACCTGGTCCTAAGCTTATCTATAGAAGTCCTCCTAAGTACCGTGCGAAAAGTCAAGGAAAGAAGCAAATCATGATCAGGTAATATCTTCAGAAGTTCAAAAGGGAATAAAAAGAAAAAGAAAAAAATCTTGTAAGGTTGAAAATCCGAAATGGTGACTTAAGCAAAAATTAAGGCAAGTTCACACAAAGTTGAAAATCCGAAATGACAACCTTGGTAATAATCAGAAAAAAAAAACGTTTGTTATGTTGAAAATCCTAAAGGACAATTTAGAAAAAAATTAAAGCAAGTTCGCAAGGTTGAAAATCCAAAAAGACGACCTTAGCAATAATCAGAGAAAAGAAAAAAAAAAGCCTGCTAGGTGAAAACTCGAAAGAGCGACTTAGGCAAACTCGTAAGGTTAAAAATCCGAAAGGATGACCTTGGCAACAATTAGAGTAAAGAAAAAATTTGTAAGCTCGCTAGATCGAAAACCTGAAAGGCAATCTAGGCAAAAGTTAGAGCGACCAAAAGAAAATCTCAGTCAAGTTGAAAATCTAAAGAGACGGTCCAAACTGAAACATTAGAAGTTCGAATGACCAAGCTTCAATATTCAACTTAAGCCATGCAAAGACTCAAAAGTCACAAAAATCTTGTCTGTGATTGATCTGAAAATTTTCACTTCCCGAAGTAAATCGAAGAGGAAAAATGATGAATTATATGATAAATCTTAAAAAGAAGTATTTTGTTCCCTTGAGCTTGACTCAAAATCTTCAGTGTGAAAAGTGACAATTAAAAGTTAAATCTTTATTGTATTTGTGGTAATCAGAGATTTCAAAACTTCAAAATAATGGGCATTTTTCTTTTCTAAAGAATGTAGTTTTCCTCCTTACACTAAGGGCATTTATTTTCAAACTATCCCTAATGCAATGTTCTCTACCAAATTAGGGGCATTTTGTTCTAAAGCTTGATCAATTTCAACCCCAATGGATAAGGTTAACCTTAAATTAAAGGTTACCCTATTGATAGAAATTTTTGAAAGTCCCTAAGATTCAAAGAAAGTTAAAATGTTGACCTAGCTTTATAAAATCCAACTCTTTATTAAAAAAAATCTTAAAATGGTGTTAATCTCCCATTTGTACTCTAAAAAAAAAGTCTATTACTCTTTCACCCAATGCAAGTAGAGTAGGGCTAAAAAAAGAAGTTAATTACTCTTTCACCTAGGGCAGGTAGAGTAGGACACCTAGAAAATAAGTTCATTACTCATTCACCCCGAGCAGGTAGAGTAGGACTTCTAGAAAATAAGCCCATTACTCTTTCACCTAAGATAGTTAGAGTAGGATTCCTAAAAAATAAGTTCATTACTCTTTCACCTAAGGTAGGTAGAGTAGGACTCTTAGAAAAAAGTTCATTACTTTTACACATAGAGTAGGTAGAGTATGACTCTTAGAAAAAAGTTTATTACTCTTTGACCCTGAATAGGTAGAGTAAGACTCCCAGAAAAAAGTTCATTACTCTTTTACCCAGAGCAGATAGAGTAGAATTCTCAAAAATAAGTTTATTACTCTTTCGCCTCGAGCAAGTAGAGTAGGACTTCTAAAAAAAAAAAATTCATTACTCTTTCACCCAAAAGAGGTAGAGTAGGATTTCTAAGAAAATAAGTTCATTACTCTTTCACCTTGAACAGGTAGAGTAGGATTCCTGGAAAATAAGTTCATTACTTTTTTTAGCTAGTGTAGGACATTCAACTTTTTCTCAAATTTTGCTCAGATTTTACTCAGACTTCATGCAGACTTTTCTCGAGTTTTGTCTTCGTTTAATTCAAAATTTTCTTGGGTTTTGTCTAGATTTTGTTTTTTACTCAATCATCTTACTCAATTTTTTTCATGAATGCATAAAATGGATGCGTACTTTTTTAAAATCATCATTATATTATTGCACACATGTGCACATTCATTGCATTTGCATTAGTCAAGGATAATTTTTTGAAATTTAAGAATTTGACATCGTCAGTGAGAGTTTAGGCTCGAGGACCTGACAAACTTTTAGTTCAGGAAGAGTTTTACCTTCAAAAATCCGAACGTCCCAACGAATTGTTAAATCAGATTCCAAAATGAACTGTCATTAGCTTTGATATTCGGATATCGCACTATCTACCAAAGTAGATTTGCTATCTAGTTTGCTTCAACACTCTATTTTTGCATTTGTCTGATTAATCAACTCAACCCGATTGTAATAGTGCCCAATGATGGATGAATATTATAATGTTATTGTTGTTACTAGATGTATTTTCAAAACTCGGATGAGATACTTTAATCAAGCAAAACTTTAGAAATTACGCTACGCGAGGAAAATATGACCAAAAACATAGAAATCATCATTTTTAAGATAAAAATAAGCTTTACGAGAAAAATCATCAATAAAATTATCAAAATACCCGTGACATTAGAATATCCCTAAAGCCTATATTATGCTTAGGAAAACCTTTTTAAACGCATAAAACAACAAAATAAAAAATCAAATAAACTGTTTCGTCAATTTTCACAAAATTCGATAAAATTATGAAAATGCCCTCATAGAGTTCACGGTTATTTCACGCAAAAAATCAATAAGTGACTCAAACCGATACTCTCATTTAATTCCTTAAGAAAACTGATATCAAAGCATCTCGAAACTTCGAAAATCAACTTTTCAACTCAAAAGTCATCTTGAGGGTAAAACAATAATTTTTCAAATCCTAAAAATAAAAAATCTGAAACTAATAATTAAAACATTAATTAACGTAAAGTGAAATCTTAATAAATTAAATTAAAATTTTTAAATAAATAAAATCAATTAATTAAGCTCACGGGTTAAATTTTAAGTGGTGTCTCATTTACTTAAGTGGTCTCACATGATATTTATTAAAGAACCCTCGACCGAGGGTATCAAAATTAAAAATATAATTTAATAAAGAACTTTTCATTTGAGGGATTCTCTAAAAACTTAAAAAATCATCATTCTACGTAAGTCACAATTTAAATTTCAAAATTCAAATAAAATCTAATTAAACTCTAATTGAAATAACTTAATCTTATCTCTAAGTGAATTAATCCCAAATCCTGATCTCAAACTCTAATCTCCCAAAAGTCCTTTACAAAGGGGTATTCACCACCTAAATTAGCAAGTCAAGAAAAATCCTAGAAAAGAGAGGCCGAAAACTCTCACAAAATCTTAAATTTGAAGTCCCAAGTCCAAACCTAATACTCAAACCTTATTTTTTTTAACTAAAAAACACCAAAAAATTCTAAAAACACCTCGAAAAGTAAAAAAATATTTCGATCTAGGAGGAGAAAACCTGATCTAGGAGATCAGAAGCAGATCTAATGACAAAGACAAAAACGAGAAGATTAATACGAGGACGATTTTCACCAATATAAATAAAATCTTTATATTTTAATTTTTAGGCCTTTTTTTTCTTGTAATATAAAATTTTGGGAAAAATAGAGACCAACGCTTGCCGAGCGGGATTGGTGCCTAACACCTTTTAATCTCATAACGTGATCCTCAGACCCATTTTTTTTTTATAATTCATTACTTTTTATCCGTTTGGAGTCATATTTTGGTTCCTAAACCGTAAAACTAAGTGGCGACTCCCAAAAAACAAAAAGTAAATTCACACCCACGAATCGAGGGCACTTTCTTTATTATTTATCAGTCTGAATTCAAAGAGTATATAGTGAAAGATGTATTCTCACATATATCAGCTATCCCTATAGGAATTTATTCTTACTATGCACTAGTTATTTTGGTTTACCAACTAGTGATGCTAGACTTGTGTACGTGCATCATGGATATTTTGTGTAATTAACATTACACTTGAGTTGTAGCAAATATCTAGCAAAGGATCCACCACCTTATTAAAGAAATTATATCTTTTAATTCATAATTTCTCTATTTCTATTGGATACATAAATCCAAGTGTTGATGATATTTGATAAGTTTTATCAAACTCTTCAAGATATATATGATTGAATAGTATATTTTCTCTGATGATTGTTGAGGAAAATCTTTTTTGCATCCAACAAAATTGACCAAAATTGTAGAAAAGTATTTTATAGAAGTCAAAGGGAATAGAAAATAATATAACAACTTTTTTGCGAGCTTCTTAAAGATATTGTACATTGGAGGGACCAAATTGTTACGGATGTAAGGATTGAGGCCCTTTGAAATATTGTAATCTCTTGGGAGTTCAGTTGAATAATTTACTAGGCATAAACATTATTACATAAAATTTTCAAGCTCAATGCTGCATTACTTCATATTAATAATGAGCTGCGATTTCATGAAAGAAATTGTTCCAATTAGTTTTTCATATATATATATAGGGAAATGTTCAGCAACAAACATTTTGACAAATATTTTGGCAAAACATTTTTCAAAACATGGGTTAGAGGTTTTGGAATGGGCTGATTTTTGGTGAGGATGATCTCTACGGTGAGGAGATCATCATCACCAAATATCAGCCCATTCCAAAACTTCTAACCCCATCAAAAATGGTTTACAAAAAATGGACGGTCCACGATTTTTCAACTTGTAATTGGGGTTAGAAGTTTTGGAATAGGCTGATTTTTTGGTGAGGATGATCTCCTCACCGTAGAGATCATCCTCACCAAAAATCAGCTCTTTCCAAAACTTTTAACCCATGTAGGACAAAAATGATTGGCTAAAATGTTGGCCCAAATGTTTGGTGCTGAACGGGACCATATATATATATGGCAAAACATTTTTCAAAACATGGGTTCGAGGTCTTGGAATGAGCTGATTTTTGGTGAGGATGATCTCTACGGTGAGGAGATCATTCTCACCAAAAATCAGCCCATTCCAAAACCTCTAACCCATGTTTTGAAAAATGTTTTGCCAAAATGTTTGTCAAAATGTTTGTTGCTGAACATTTCCCATATATATATATATAGGGTCCCGTTCAGCACCCTAAGCTTTACCACACACTTTAACAAACGTGTTTTGTCTTACATGGGTTAGAAGTTTTGGAATTGGCTGATTTTTGGTGAGGATGATCTCTATGGTGAAGAGATCATCCTCACCAAAAATCAGCTCATTCCAAAACTTCTAACCCCATCAAAAATGGTTTACAAAAAATGGACGGTCCACGATTTTTCAACATGTAAACATGGGGTTAAACATTTCGGAATGGACTGATTTTTGGGGAGGATGATCTTCTAATCATAGAGATCATCCTCACAAAAAATCAGCCCATTCCAAAACTTCTAACCCATGTAGGACAAAAAACGTTTGTTAAAGTGTGTGGTAAAGCTTAGGGTGCTGAACATTTCCCATATATATATGGGAAATGTTCAGCACCCTAAGTTTTACCACAAACTTTAACAAACGTTTTTTGTCCTACATGGGTTAGAAGTTTTGGAATGGGCTGATTTTTGGTGAGGATGATCTCTATGATTAGAAGATCATCCTCCCCAAAAATCAGCTCATTCCGAAATGTTTAGCCCCATGTTTACACGTTGAAAAATCGTGGACCGTCCATTTTTTGTAAATCAATTTTGATGGGGTTAGAAGTTTCAGAATGAGCTGATTTTTGGTGAGGATGATCTCCTTGGTGAGGAGATCATCCTCACCAAAAATCAGCTCATTCCGATACTTCTAACCCATGTAAGACAAAACGCGTTTGTTAAAGTGTGTGATAAAACTTAGGGTGCCGAACGGGACCCTATATATATATATATGGGTCAGGTTCAAACGACAACCATTTCAACACACATATAGACAACGTGTTTTGTCTTATATGGGCAAAAATGTTTGGAATGGGCTGATTTTTTGTGAGGATGATCTCTGTGGTGAGGAGATCATCCTTGCCAAAAATCAGCTCATTATGAAACTTCTAGACCGTCCAATTTTTGTTGAAAAATTATAGACCATCCAATTTTTGTAAATCAATTTTGATGGGGTTACAAGTTTTGGAATGTGATGATTTTTTGCCAGGATGATCTTTGTGACCATCCAATTTTTGTAAATCAATTTTGATGGGGTTACAAGTTTTGGAATGGGATGATTTTTTGCCAGGATGATCCCCTCATCACAGAGATCATCCTCACAAAAAATCAGCCCATTCCAAACATTTTTGCCCATATAAGACAAACACGTTGTCGCAATGTGTGTCGCAATGTGTGTTGCAGGAACCTGACCCTATATATATATATATATATATTTCCGTGTACACACACACATCTACTCATATATCTATAATGTATTTTGTCCTAGTGGCTAAAAGTTTCGAATTGAGCTGATTTTTGGTGCGGATGATCTTCTAATCGTAGAGATCATCCTCACCAAAAATCAGCCCATTCCAAAACTTCTAACCCCATAAAAAATAGTTTATAAAAAATGGACGATCCACGATTTTTCAACTTGTAAACATGAGGCTAGAAATTTCGGAATGGGCTGATTTTTGGTGAGGAGGATCTTCTAACCATAGAGATCATCCTCACCAAAAATCAGCCCATTCCAAAACTTCTAACCCATGTAGGAAAAAACACGTTTGGTAAAGCGTAGGATAAAGTGTAGGGTGTTGAACATTTCTCTTATATATATGGGTCCCGTTCAGCAACAAACATTTTAGCAAAACATTTTTCAAAACATGGGTTAGAGGTTTTGGAATGGCCTGATTTTTAGTGAGAATGATCTCTACGGTAAGGAGATCATCCTCACCAAAAATCAGCCCATTCCAAAACTTCTAGCCCCAGTTTACAAGTTGAAAAATCGTGGACCGTCCATTGTTTGTAAACCATTTTTGATGGGTTTAGAAGTTTTGGAATGGGCTGATTTTTGGTAATAATGATCTCCTCACCGTAGAGATCATCATCACCAAAAATCAACCCATTTCAAAACCTCTAACCTATGTTTTGAAAAATGTTTGTCAAAATGTTTGTTGCTGAACATTTCCCTATATATATATAGGATTAGGATCCGTATACACATAAAGCTACTCATAAAGCTACAACGTGTTTTGTCTTATATGGGCAAAAATATTTGGAATGGGCTGATTTTTTATGAGGATGATTTCTATGGTGAGAAGATCATCCTTGCCAAAAATCAGCCCATTATGAAACTTCTAGCTCCATGTTTACAAGTTCAAAAATTTTAGACCGTCCAATTTTTGTAAATCACTTTTGATGAGGTTAGAAGTTTTGGACTGGAATGATTTTTTGCAAGGATAATCCCCTCACCACAGAGATCTTCCTCACAAAAAATCAGCCCATTCTGAATCTTTTTGACCATATAAGACAAAAACGTTGTAACTTTATAAGTAGCTTTATGTGTCTATTGAGCCCCACTCATATATATATATATATATATATATATAGGGTCCCGTTCATCAACAAATATTTTGGCAAAACACTTTTCAATACATAGGTTAGAGGTTTTGGAATGGGCTGATTTTTGGTGGTGATGATCTCCTCCGAGGAGATCATCACGGAGATCATCACCACCAAAAATCAGCCCATTCCAAAACCTCTAACCCATGTTTTGAAAAATGTTTTGCCAAAATGTTTGTTGCTGAACATTTCCCATATATATATATATATATATATATATATATATATATATATATATATATATATATGTTTTAGATAAGTTCGTTTTTCATGAATGTAAATAAAATGATGGCTTTTTACACAAATGTCATAGTTCAACGATAGAAATTTTAGATAATGGATATCATACCTATTCCACTCTTCCCTTTTGCATTGTTCCCTACAACATAATATCATTGTCTTAGAGAGGTTTAGCTGATAATTAATCCTACACTAATCAGAAAAATCTGAAAATGATCACAAACAAAACCAAACTGATAGGATCTCTACTTCAATCCTTATTATTATTTCATTTACAGCACTTGATACTCTCTTTTACACCATACTTTTTAGATAAACCACATGGCTCAAATCAGGGTTTGCTAGATTTCAACTAGAGTTAAAATGAAAGGAAAGGAAAGAGTATGTGCAATTTTAAATGAAAGTGGATAGACATGTTATGTGAAATTGTTGAGTAAATCACGGCGATGAGTTACGTAGTTGAATTCTTCCACATAGTCTGAAATTGGATTTTTGGTTCGGGTTCGCTGCAATTCAAGATGTACAACCTACATTACCGGTTGCTGGTACTGGAGAATGGGAAACTAACTTTACCAAGGTTTCTCTAGTGGGATATCTTCTCTACGTAACTCAACAAAAGTAATAAATAAATAAGAAGAAATTTGCTAGTACCATGGTTTTAACCAGATTTTTGAATAAGATCGAGCTACCTGAATCTAGGACAACTCGACTGGGATGAGTGAAATCCTCCCAAACTGGTTCAAACTAATTAGACCTAAATTGAAAATATTTGGATATCAAAGAATCGTTTTTTTCCTGTATAAACTGGACTAATAGATACTACAATCATAAAATCCCATTCTACACCAATCATAAACATTTAAAAAATCAAAAAACTGATCGAAACTGACTCAGTGAAGTTTTAAAAAATCGGCCGAGTTTCAATTGTGTTCATATCCACTACTTAAATTCATGTCTTCTGTTATTGCAATTGTGTTCATATATCCACTACTACTACCTCAATTAAAATTCTATTTAAAAATAAAATAAATCGAAATTAACTTACTCGGAGATGCTGGAGATGCTGGAGATGGTGGAGATGCTGGAGATGTGGTATTACAAGGTCCATCATGGCAGAAGCAAACGAAACTATTTGTAGTGGGATTATACCCGCATCCTCCCTCTGATCTAACGCAATCTTGACACTGTGTGATATTTATACTCCAATTCACTTCGAAACCTTTCATCAGAACATCTTCCAGTCTTAACGAATTTTTCGAAACCTTGTCCACATCCGATTCAAAAACTGGAACAAAAACATTATCACGGCAATTCTCCAATAATTTATCCCTTGATGTCGGCTCAGCGGTAAAATAAACATTACTATCCATATCATCTTTAAAGCACGAGAATGTGGAGGATGAAACAATATAGGGTATTTCATGCAAAGATTTACAACCATAGAACAAAGTAAGGTTCTGGTAATCACGAGTGAATTTAAAGAGAGAAGTATTGAAGGTGGTATTAAAATATTTATGAGGACAAAAAGGGTCGAAGGAAGGAAACTGAGAGATATTGAGAATTTGTGCAGTTTGATCGATCTCTAACACATGGTATGTATGTGAATTAATCTCTATAGTGGTGTGAGTATTATCGTAGCAAGAGAGTTCGAACTCTGGATGACCACATTCTTTAGGTCTGGTGTAGCCATAGAAAGGGTAAGTGATGTTGGAGATCTTTCCACAATTAAATGGGAGACGACAGTAGATGAATTGTTCGTTGTCTTCGCTTAGAGAGATGGGTAGATGGATGAAGATGAAGAACAAGAAGAGAGAGGAGGGAAACAAGTATGGGTTCATTGAGAGAGAGAGAGAGAGAGAGAGAGAGAGAGAGAGAGAGAGTTGTTGGTGGACACAGGAGATGTGAGAGTGATTTTAAAAGAAGGGGAGATAAGAGATGCAGATGAAGCAAAGGGGAGAAGAAGTGTCAAGAGTAAACAAGAAGAAGGTTACATGCTTTTACGTTTGTTGACCATATAAGAAGGTGGCTATGAAAGAGACCGTTTGATTTTTGGATAATTTATAAATACACCCCTTTTATATTTGTTGTGAATATTTTAGCTATTCTATGTGATGATATATGTATCTTGACCATGATCTTTTATGAGAGACTAATAGAATGGAATTGTGTACCCTCTAAAAAAGCAGAAAAAGGAGCATCTTGATTTAAACATACCCTCTACATTTTTGGTGAGTTACTTACGTAGTTTCAAATTGATAGCATACCCCTTGACTATGGTCAAATACACTTTATTCAACCTCTTACAAGAAAAAAAATCTTAATTCCTGTCCCACTTTGAAGAAATAAATTTATTTATTTAGTCAACAAACGCCCCCTCGTTTTATTTGATTTTACAATTTGATTGATTATTTTATTTTATATTTTGTTTTGTCTCTTAAATCAATGAGAATAAAATAAATAATTTTCATGTAACCCTTGTTCATTCTAAATTTTTCTCTTATTTTATCTTTTATATCATTGGGGAACAATAAAGAATTCCTACTAAACTAAGTAATGAAGAAAAGGAAATTTTAGAGAAAATATCCCAATCTTTGGTGGAAAAAAAAATTAACAATTGCCCTTAATAAAGTTTTTTATCGTAAAGATTGAGTAATTGAAGAAGTTTGATTTTTCAATAAAAAAACAAGGATTTTCACATTCTAGATTAGAGTATCTTGATCCAAAATTTTTTAGTCATTTTTAGAATTAAAATATTAAGGGAGTAAGTCATTATTTTAGAATTAGAGGAGGCATCTAAAATATTCATGGAAATGGAAGGGGTATCTCTAATATTCACAAAAACAAATTGAGGTCGCTTTTTCTATGTTTGGGAGCCCCTTTCAAATTGACTTAGCCGTGCGTCGTGGGTTGTGTAATGTGACCGACTTTTGTTAAGACTTTAGTTGCAAATTCGGGTCACTCACGCAAAGAATTGAGTGGAAGAGGGACTTTTGGTTTTTAGATAATTTACAAATACACCCCTTTTATACTTTTGGTGAATATTTTCTTTTAGTTACCCTATGTCCTTTTTAAATTGATCATATATATCTTGACCATGGTCTTTTATGAGAGACTAATAGAAAAGAATTGTGTACCCTCTAAGAAAAAAAAACCAGAAGAAAAACGAGCATCTCGGTTGTAGTTTCAAATTGATAGCATACCCCTTGACCATGGTCAAATATACTCTATTCAACCTCCTAAAAACAAAAAAAAAACAAAAAAAAAAAAAAAAAACTTGATGCCTTTCCCACTTTGAAGAAAAAAATTTATTTATTCAGTCAACAAACGCCCCTCGTTTTATTTGATATTACAATTTGATTAATTGTTTTATTTTGTATTTTGTTTTGTCTCTCAAATCAATGAGAAGAAAATAAATAATTTCATGTAACCCTTGTTCTTTCTAAAATGGGTTTAATTTCTCAATTTTTTCTCTTGTTTTATCTTTTATATCATAGGGGAACATAAAAGAATTCTTACCAAATTAAGAAATGAAGATAAGGAAATTTTAGAGAAAATATCCCAATCTATGGTGGAAAATAAAAACAATTGTCCAAAAAAAAAAAAATTTATACTAAAGATTGAGTAATTAAAAAAGTTTGATTTTCAATATAAAAAAAAAAAAAAACAAAAAACAAGGATGTTCACATTCCAATTTAGGATATTTTGATTCAAAAAAATTTGGTCATTTTTAGGATTAAGATATTAAGGGAGTAAGTCATTATTTTAGAACTAGAGGAGGCATCTCAAATATTCATAGAAATGGAAGGAGTACCTCTAATATTTACAAAGACAAATTGAGGTCTTTTTTTTCCATGTTTGGGAGCCCCTTTCAAATTGACTTAGCCGTGCGTCGTGGGTTGTGTAATGTGACCGACTTTTGTAAAGACTTTAGTTGCAAAATCGGGTCGCTCACGGATAGAACCATCAACGCGTCTTCTACTCTTCAATTTATCGTACGGTTCAAAGACTTTGTTAGCTTTCCACCAATATTCACTTTCACAATTTTCAAAGGACGTATACATTTATGAAATTAGATGTTAACATTCTCATTCATTCTTCTCAAGTGCTTGGGACTAATGGCCACAGACCATCATAGGTCGATTCTTAAATTAATGGAACCAAAATCATAAATACTATAAAAAAAAGATCTGGTTAAATTTTCTTGATTCTCGATTCCCATTGATTATGGTTTTCAATCAATTTCATTTTCTATTCCCATTTCTAATCAATTCCAATAAAAAAGCTCTAAAATTGAGATTTCCATTTTCGATTCTATGTCAATTCCAATTAAATGGGCACCCCTACTGTCACCTTATTCTTTTGTTGTTTGGATTGATTCAAATTCGGCTTTGAAAATTCTTTTGTTGTTTGTTATAAAGCTAAAATATATCTATTTGAAAATTTTAAAATAATTCTCAAAGTTAATTAAAATGACACTTTAATAAAATATAATATTGATATTTATAATTCATGTGCATCCAATTTATTTAGTGACATATATATAATAAAACATAACTGTGGAATCTTAAATTACAATTACGAAGATAAGCGTACATTCCATTTATGATAGAGTGGATTCCACAATAAAATTGCCTTTCCTCTTTTTCCCCTTTCAATTTTATTGTATTTCTTCTCTTCTTCCCTTCTCTTTTTCAATATTATCCCATCAAACTTTACTATCTTTCCTCTTTTACTCTCCTTAATCAAAAGAAGATGCCCTGGCCCTATACCTCTTTTCTTAATAATTATTTAATTTTATTATTATTTGTTTATCTTCTACCCCTTTAATCCAAAAGAGGGGGCAAACTCTAGTAAAACAATAAAAAGAATCAACTCTTCACCAACAATCCTTGCACTAAGAGAAGAGAATTCTTTTAGCGAATTGAAGATGTCTTGTAGGATAAAAAAGTATCATATATACAAAATAAAAAAGTATTTTTGTTTTTTCATTTTTACATGTAATGGATTTCGCAAGCAAATATGTTGTCTCTTCACAATTTTATTCACTCAAATATGTGCTCTATTATTTTCGTCAAATCCCATGAAAATAATTCAATGAATAACAATCGTTGAATCCACAAATATATTCTTACTTGATTCATTATGATCCACAAAGCCAGAGTGAATCATACTAAGATCGGTATTGTGTGAGCAAATCCAATTACTTAGGTCAATGTGCCGATGAAATTTTTGGGAGATGTCTAATTCTTTGTTCAATCGTTGGTATCAAATTTCGACTCGTTTATTCATATTTCTACACGTCCTTAGAAAAAAAATGAACATTTTAGATGTAATGACTTGTTTTAATTGGCTCATGTCGACCTCCATTAGGTAGTTTTCAAATAAATCAAAGAGTATTTTGAACACGGTTTTAAAACCTGTCCAACATCGAGATGACCTCTGGGGAAGCAATCCTAGTTTTGGAGAAGACCAAGCGAGATAATCAATGTGAATGGTCCTTCACATTGACTTGGATACTTAGATCACAATAGGACTAAAGCTGACTCAGTTGTCACCCCAATAGTCAAAAGTATCACGTCAAGACATACAGCAAGTAAAGAGCGATAGATTTTTATACCTTAAGATATTTTTTGTCTAACAATTTTTTCAAGCTCTCCAGTTATGTGTAATATTTATAAACACTAACTTGTTTAAGGTTTTCATGAGGGACTATTTTTACTTTTTTTTTTTTTTTTCAAGATGATCTTGTCTCAACCTCCTTCCAAATATTTTTATTTTTACCCTAAAATTCTTATTTTTCCTTAAAAATCCACACAAACCATATAAATAAATAACATTGAAACGATCTATAATGTAGAAAACTAATTTTATTAGGAATCTTGGATGAACATTACATGAATCTTAATAGATTATTACAAAGTTTACATCAACCAAGATATAGAAGGTAAGCCTAATCCAGAAATTGTAATTAGCATTAATCACTCCTAGATTTATATACCTTACTTACCAATCCTTCTTAATATAGAAAATATTGGGGTAGTTTAGTAAATTCCCTTGCGAAATAGGCGAAAGTTACCCCGTGAAATGTAAGATGTGGTCTGCAACCTAGATTTCGTTGACCCATTATGTTCGTTAACAACGTTTATTTTGATGATGTCATAGATTTTGAATACTGACAACTATGTTGACGTATTTCAAATCAATTAATTATGAAAACTTGGATGGTACAATTGGGACAAGGTGCGGGAACTAACCAAAATGAACTCAAACATCTTGCAAAACATATAGAGGTGGTGGTCCAAGCGAGCCTTGATTGGTATATTCATTTAGGGATATTGTGATAGAAATGACCGGCCAAGAAGATTTGATGTTTTGAATTATTTCATTATAAGAAGCCATAAGAGAAACTGTACCAACTTCGACTTGCAAACCAATAAAATTTTCCCTGCAACCTAAGGATTCAAAGCAAGTGGCTCGGAATTTGTTGTCAATGACAACATAGATGACAATAGAAATCTTGACGAAGAAGAGGCTCCAATTGTAGACACCCCATTTTTGCATCCGCCTGATTAATCAAGTCGTCAACCCGATCGCAAAGGTTCCCAATGATGGATGTCTATTCCAATGCTTTATTTTGTTACCAGATATGTTTCAGAAATCCGGATGAGGTATCTCGAACTGACAAAACTTAGAAACCACGCTACGCTAGTAAAATACTACCCCAGAAACATAGAAATTATCATCCTGCAAACCAAAAAGAAGCTTCACGATAAAAATCACTAAAAATTGATCAAATTACCAAAATACCCCTAACATCAAAACAACCCTAGAGCCTGCATTACGCTTAGGAAAACCCACTCAAACATATAAAACAACAAATCGAAACCAAGTAAACCACTTTGCCAATTTTCACAAAATTTGACAAAATTATGAAAATACCCCTCATAAAATTCACAACCATTTCATACAAAAAATTTCATAAATGACAAAAACCAACATTCCCATTGAATTCCTTACGAAAAACTGATTCCAAAACATCTTGGAACATTGAAAAATAACTTAAAACGTAAAAAATCCTCTCCGAGGGCAAAATGGTAATTTCACAATTTTAATAATTAAAAATTTCAAAATTAATAAATAAATCATTAAATAATGTAAAGTGAAACATTAATAAAATTAATTTTAAAATGTGAACAAAAAAAATCGATCAATCAGACTTTCAGGCAAAATTGTTGAGGGTTCGCAAGATATTTCTTTAAGGACCCCTCCATTTGGAGGTCCAAAGAATTAAAGATATAATAGAGAGGGCTCCAAAAATTTAAAGTCAATCAAGCAAGACTAAAGTCAAGATATTAAAGTCAATCAAATAAGACTAAGGTCAAAATTAAAGTTAATTAAATAAGAATAAAGTCAAGTATTAAAGTCAATCTCATAAGACTAAAGTCAAAACCCTAAATCAAAACCCTAATCTAAATTAATCAAGTCAATCTCATAAGACTAAAGTCAAAACCCTAAATCAAAACCCTAATTTAAACTAATCAAGTCAATCTCATAAGACTAAAGTCAAAACCCTAAAACCTTAAAGACTAAGTCAAAATCCTAATTGAAACCCTAATCAAACCCTAATGCTTCTAAAAACTTTATAAATAGGAGCCTCCACACCCTATTTTCGTATCAAAGAAAAAACCCTAGGAAAAGTAGGTAAAGAAGCCTCCATAGCCTCCCCAAAACCCTAATTTTAGAGCCCCAACTCCTTCCCTAACACCCCTACTCCGATTTTAGCCTAAAAAACACCCAAGAACCTCTCAAAAACATCTTAAAAATCCATAACAAATTCGAAGTACCCAGATCCAAGAAGGAGATACCTTACCTCGGAGATTAGGAATCAGATCCGGAGATAGAACGAAGTAAGGAATACGGTACAAGGAGTCATTCTCACCAGATCTGAGGGAATAACACTTTTGCAGATCAAAGGTAAATTTTTTTTATTTTTTTTAATCTAGGTTTATCATTAGCAATGTAGATCTATTTGGGATAAGTAGAGACCGGCATTGGCCGGACGGGGTTGGTGCCTAACACCTTCCAACCCCGTAACATGATCCCCGGATTCAGATTTCTATAGTAGATTAGTTCTTTTTATCCATTGTAGGGTCAATTTGGTTCCTAGACCGTAATAACTAGGTGGCGACTCCCAAACCTCAAGGGTCAAAAGCGGATCCGCGCACCCCGCGGATCGAGGGCGCTTTCACCAATTAAAGTCTTTTTTTTTTCATCAGGAGGGCATGACCCATATTAGAGGATTGGTAGAAGGAATTATCATCTAAACAAACTTTCCCATTTTCTTGCTCAAAATAGAATCATAACTAATTAGTAGTTGTTTAAGTTAATAAGTTTAACAAGCTATTAAGTGCAAATTTAGAAGTTGTTTCCAAAACTTATTTCTTCTCTCTTTGTTTATATAGAGAGAGTAAATTTATGAATAAAATTTAGTTATATTTCAAAACATGAGGAAACCTTTTCCCTTCTATCAAAAACATGCAATTGGAGACTTCTCCCTTTCTTTAACTAATAGAAATAGGTGCGCGGGGATGGCCCTAGCTCCTCCTTTGCATAGAAAAAAGATCGTAGAATTAAGCTTGAGAGATACAACATTGACGGTAAATGACCATCCTCTAGATTGTTTGATATTTGGCTATTTACCATCCCTTTGATCACACACTTAAATCCGGTTTCTAACTCTATAACTAATTGTTTTTCAAGATAATAATGTAACCCAACAAACCTAGTTTTAATAAAATAAATATAATGCAAGTATACTTCAAAGAAATTAGAAAACTAATCAAAATTTTACATAATTAAAAAATCAATCAATATCACAATCACACTTGCCTCCATACAATAAATATTTATATAAATTATAGAAAGTGAAATTATATCCTTAATTCTTTATATTATCATCCATCGGCTGCAATTAATCTTAGACATACAAAACAAATTACTATAACATGTATTCATAATCTGAACAAAAACATAAATTACTTATTTTCCCATCAAATGAAATGGATTTTAATTCCTCCCGATTGAAAGAAATATTCAGATGCAGCATAGAATAACTGTCTTACAGAATTGATATGGTTGAAGATGCTGCTCATGATCTCGAAGGAGAAGTGAAAAATGGCATGGGTGGAATTGTCAATTCATTGAGGCTTCCTTCCAACATCTCCAACACTCTATTCATTGCAGGCCGATTTGATGGATCCATCTGTATGCACCACAAACCTATTAAAATCATTTTTCGTGCAATTTCTCCATCCTCTGTAGTTATAACTCCACGTAGTCCTAGATCCCTGCATGTATCGAGACGCTTGTGAATCCAAAGTGGAAAATATATTTCACTAATATTTTCTACTCCCACGTCAATGTTCTTTCTTCCTCCAACCATTTCGAGCAACATCATTCCATAGCTATATACATCTGACTTGTGTGAGACTCCTCCAAAGTTTCTATTAAACAATTCCGGTGCAATATACCCTGGAGTCCCTCTAGCACCCATCATCGATATGATACTCTCTTTTGTAAGTGACAATTTCGCGAGCCCAAAATCAGAAATTTTCGGACAAAGGTCTTGATCTAGAAGAATGTTATGAGGCTTTATATCAAAGTGTACTATTCGTGTATTACAACCACGGTGCAAGTACTCTAGTCCCCGAGCAATGCCAATAGCAATTTTGTATAGTGTCTCCCATTGAAAGTGAGGATATTTCTATAATGGTTTTTCATCATATATGAACTTTTCAAGAGATCCATTGGGCATGAACTCATAGATAAGAGCTCTTTTGGAGTCCTCAACACAAAAACCTAGCATAGTGACGACATTAACATGGGAAGTCCTGCTAATACTTGCGACCTCATTAATAAATTCTTCTCCGTTACCTTTTGATTCTCTCAATACCTTCACAGCCACCATACGCCCATCAAATAGCTTTCCTCTAAACACGTCACCATAAGCTCCTTGGCCTAATTTTTCCTTGAAGGAGCTTGTCATATTCTTGATATCTGAATATTTGTATCTTTTTGGACTCACAGATCCATGATTCGTTAGAAATAACTCAAAACTTTGAGAATTCTTTGTTTTCTTCATCCAAAAGAACAATTTATCTAAAGACAATTTTCTTCTCAAGCAACATAATATAACTACCATTGTAGCTATAACAATGATTCCAGCTATTGAAACACCTGTGAGCAAAGAACAGAGGACAAAAGGCAAGTAATTTACTCTTGGAACCATGATATATTAATGTTCTAGGTTGAAAGAATAAGAAAGATAATACAGAGTTTAAATAGACTAACATGTTGAAAAATAGAAACCATCATGTAAAATTGTGAAGAATGTACAGTAAGAAGAGTGTAGGAAAAGTTCAATTTTACATGAAAAGTAATGTTAAAAGTTTACTACAGTGAGGCACTGATAAAATCAAGAGAATATTTTCTAGTGATCATGTAAAATTGTAGTTTTTGGTTTGCAGAAAATAAAATGCATGAAATATTGGAATTAACTATATATATATTTAGTGAAGGGGTTAATGGTTAGAAAGGTGAAGTTGGGTAGAATGGGATTTGAACCTAGGAGATGGCAATAACACTCCACACGTCTTACCAACTTAGCTATGTCGGCACTTGATTTATGTTTTAATTGATAAATTTGCAAAATTTACCATCATTTCAAAAATTCAATGTAACTATTGACTAAGCATGTCAGGTTGGACCGATTTAGTTTATTTCAACCATTACTAATTGTTTTACAAAGTGAATCTTTAGGTATTTTCAATAAAAAAATTTTTGACTTAGAAGGGTCTTAATAGGTGGTGGACTTTCAAATTCGTTATCTTATTTATGAGAGATTTAGAACACCATTTATGCTATTTTCAGGGAAAAATCCTTGGAAATATGCTGGAACTTTGACACCGATATTCTTTAATGATATTTGCAAATTACGGCTGAGACCCTCAACAAATTGTGAAGAACAATGTTTGAAATATTTGTCCTGGCAAATCCATTTTCCTCATATATAAATTATGTTCATTGTGATTTATATAAAGATAATCAATCTTCATGCATAATCACATTAGGTGGGCATTCCTGTAATTTTCATGAGATGAAAGTAGGTTCTCAAGAAACATATTGTAGGATGGGTACAAAGGGTTTTGGACAACAAAGTGAAAAAACTTGTTTGTGCAGTTTCTTCTTAACCTGAAATAATCATAGCTGAGAGAGACTAGGCTTCTAATTAAATAGATGACACATATATAGTCTCTATAAGATAAGATGACATTATCTCAATCATTTATTAGTCCGAAGTCAAAGAGTATACAGTGAAAGATGTATTCCCACATATATCAGCTATCCCTATAGGAATTTATTCTTACTATGTACTAGTTATTTTGGTTTACAAACCAGTGATGCTAGACTTGTGTAGGTACATCATGGGTATTTTGTGTAATTAACATTACACTTGAGTTGTAGCAAATAATAGTAGAGGATCCACCACCTTATTAAAGAAATTATCTCTTCTAATTCATAATTTCTCTATTTCTATTGGACACATAAATCCAGGCCGTGATGATATTTGATAAGTTTTATCAAACTCTTCAAGATATATATGATTGGATGGTATATTTCCATAACGATGGCTGAGAAAAATATTTTTTGCATCCAACAAAATTGACCAAAATTGTAGAAACGTATTTTACAGAAGTCATAGGGAATAGAAAATAATATAACATCTTTTTTGCGGGCTTCTTAGAGATGTTGTACATTGGATGGACAAAATTGTTCTGGATATAAGGATTGAGGTTCTCTGAAATATTGTAATCTCTTGGGAGTTCAGTTGAATAATTTACTAGGCATAAAAATTATTTGATAAATTGTTCTTGATTATCTGAATTACAAAAGTAAAGATGAACCAAAAATGTTGTAGCCTCTTCTCTTTATATTAAGCTAAACCCTATGCAGGATAAAATCTTAAAATAAACTAACGAACTTTTGACATGAACACATAATCATCATCATCTACACCTTCCCTGATTGTGGGGATGAATCCATTTTTTCCATTTAACTCCATAATGAACCAGATGGCAAGCTCTAGCAAATCTTTTCTTCCCAACTCTATCCATGTCATTTCCTGTCTTCCTTTTGTCCTTTGAATGCCCTCACTTTGCATCAAATTGCTCCATCTCATTGCTGTTTTTATTAGCTTTCTTTGCATATGCCCAAACTATCTAAAATAACTTACCTTTACTTTTAGAGAGCTGCTATTGGCACCCCAACTTTTACTTATTACACCACAATTAAATAATAGTGAATGGTTAAAAATAAGTAAAAGTAGGGGTGCCAATTGAAGCTCTCTCATTTTCTATTTCTTTGCTAAATTTCTATTTTTTGGGGTTTACGATTTTATATGAGCCTAATCATAATTGTAAACAAACACTGAAATTTTCTAAGTGAGTGTTCTTATGTTTTGTAATGTTGAAATTATAATTTGAGTCAAACTTCTGTAGTGTTTGAATAATGTGTTTTACTCTTTAATTGAGGTGTGATAAATAATTGAAGAAAATGGGGTGTAATATGTAAAAGTTGGGGTGTCAATAGCAGCTCTCTAATTTTAGCACCTATTGGAGCTATTCCTAAACTTCCATGGATGCTCTCATTTCTAAGTTTATTTTGCCAGTTGTAACACATCAATCTCAACATCCTAACTCTGCCTCGCACATTCAATGAACATTAATTTGATTAGTGCAAGTCAATCACACAAAAATATGTTCTTAAGGGGGTATTGATTTGGTGAAGGTATTAACAACCATCAGCAATGCCATTATAGTGTTAGATTGTCTACATAAATAACACCCATGATATAAAGACCATTATTGTTAGCCCTTATGACTTCTAAAAATACAGTAATTCTATAAAAATTAAAATTTCCTCTAGAAAATAAAGAATATAAATGATTGAACAGATGGTGACAAGTTAGAAAAAGAACATACCATTATAAAAAGACTAGGTCTGTTTCAAAACAAAATATAAACCCTTTTGTGTTATATTTTCTCTTCATTTCTTTAAATAAAACTTATTTATGTGACTTCTTACATGAAAGTATTCATGAAAATCTTGGTTTTTATATATCTAATAACACAAACTAAAGGTGTTTTTTTAGGTTAAAGAATCCGTAAACAAAGATGTTCTTAAGAGATTGATTAGACACAACATTTTAGTAAAAGATATTATAACTGTTAAGATGGCATTATAAAGTCATTGGGTTATATCTTATTACACTATATATTATAACATGTTACAACAGGACTTATTCCATTATTGGAGGATTGTTGCTAACAATCTCCATTTGTTTATTTTTCAAGCTAAATTCTGCATTACATCAGATTAATAATGAACTACGAATTCATGAAAGAATTTGTTCTAATCAGTTTTTCATGAATATATATATATATTTTTTGATAAATGCGTTTTTCATGAATTTAAATAGAATGATGGCTTTTTACACAAATGTCAGAGTTCAACAATAGAAATTTTAGATGATGGATATCATACCTATTCCAATCTTCAGTTTTACATTGCTCCCTGCAACACCTGAAACTGATCACAAACAAGACCAAACTGATAGGTCACTACTTCAATCCTTATTATTATTTCATTTACCGCACTTGATACTCTCTTTTCAGATAAACCACATGGCTCAAATCAGGGTTTGCTAGATTTCAACAAGGGTTAAAATGGTGAGAAGCAGCATATAACATTATCTATACTCTAAAGAATAGAACTCATGTCATTTCGTTTTTGTTTTCCAAGTCGCCATATTGGATAAGTTTCATTGAGGTCATAGAGACACCAACCTCCTTTAGAGGAGTTTTTTTTTTCTTCTGGGTAGGTCTTCCCAGCCTCCTTCAATATGCCTTTCCATCATTAATGATAATTTATCATAAAAAATATCTGTAACCCATGTAATCATGAAATGTGTGAAAGAATGTTAGATGAGAAGTAGAAGAACCCCCAAGCTTGCATTTGGGAAAGGAAAGAGTTTGTGCAATTTTAAATGAAAGAGGATAGACATGTTATGATTTGAAAATGACATGTCATTAATTTGACTTCCTAGTATTCTAATTCTTGGATGCCATTTTTAATGACAATTTGGACAAAAAACTATAAAACAAGAAAGGAAAAGTAATAAAAAACAGAGAAGGAACATCAACAACAATAATAATTAATAATAAATATAAACAAATGCTAATGAAAAGAGAAGTCATAGAGTGAGTTATTACCATGGCAATGCTTTCGATGCGGACGATCGGTGCAGAAACAATGAAATTGTTTTTGCTGTAATCAAACCCACAACGCCCACCACTTCCTTGGCAAACACTACAATTTATTGCCTTCCATACCAAATGAAATCCATTGCCCAACAATATGTTAATATCGTCCCTATATAACAATTTATCATCATCCTTATCAACCGCCGCAACCACATTATTTTCACAATTTCCCGAATGGTTCATCAAATAATTGAAGTTGTGATCCTGGCTGAACAAGGCTAGAGAACGTCGAGTCGAATTATAAGTAGAACAACCAGTGGGATTGAATTGGTACTCCTTACTAGGAAACGGAGCGGTGCAATTGAAAAAGAGAAAGAGTTCAGCATGGCTAGGCCCAAAACTGAATAGAGTGGGAGGAAGGCTAAGATTTTGAATGGAAGAAGGGCAGGTATTAGCCAAAATCTTAGCATTAGTGACCCAAATTGATTGATTTTCATAGAAGATATCGCGTACAACATAATCATCACCCGACATATTGAGAATTGGCTTGTCATTCTTGCATGTAAGCTCAAAACCTTGTAAACCACAAGAGCGATTTTGCTTACCTTGGACCCAAAAAGGGTAGCTTATGTTTATGTTATTGCCACAGTTCCAAGGCTTACATGCTTCGAATTGTTGGTCAACAGATAGAGCGATTTCTACTATTAAGAAGAAGGTGATGATATTTAAATTTACCCAAAAAGGGAAGAACACTTTGAATGTGAATAAGTTATTTTGATTCATTTGGGATGGAATCAGATTGAACAAGACAAAAGAAGAAGATGATGATGATGATGGTAGATAGAACAGGAAAAAAAAAACAAAAAGATATAGAAAATGAGTGGAGGGTGATGAAAATGGGTTCTATTAACTTTGACCTTTACGAGTGTTTGAAAATATGAAGTTTGAAGTCAGGGCGTCACTCATGACTAATGCCTTTTGAATTTATAGTCACCACCAAAATGTATTATTGACCATAGAAAAATCGACATCTTCACCAACTAATCCGAATCATTTAATATAGGTAATTTTTTTTTTTTTTTTGAAAAATTACCCTAATGAAGAGATTTCTTTTTAATTGCCCCCAAATTTCGATGATACCTTGATGATTTAATTAGTAATTTTTTATTATTTACATTAGAGATTTCTTTTTAACTGCCCCCAAATTTCGATAATACCTTGATGATCTAATTAGTAATTTTTTATTATTTATTTTTTTATTAATGTCCCTAGGTCAGCAATTCAAATCACTGAGATAACCTTTGATCCAAATCCTCATGATGGACTTTTTACAACCTTGTGTCTTTCTTGGATACCACCACCCCTATATACAGGTTTTCAATGTCTTCAACAAACCATGGGACGTGTCTACATCTCATAGCAAGTAATTTTTTTGTATTCTCCTTTATCATTATGGCTTCCTCTACTTCTAATTTAGTTTCTTTGTCTGACTTGACTTCTTATTTACACCATCCACCAAAATCGAATCAAACTCTCTTCGATGAATCGACCTCTTCTATTGAGTCTGCAGAAAATTCATTACCACAACTCCTTATCATCCCAGTAGTATCATGTCCATTGATTTGCTGATGAAGACACCACAACAACTGAGGTTTAGCCACCAAACATCCATCTTATGGTGACTTGATCTAAGGCCCATTACCACGCCTACGCCTATTATGATGAGCCCACTTGACTCCCTTGCCTCCGTGCATGCCTTTAAATTTACTACGATTCCTTAAAAGAATTTTTTGAATGCAATTTGGGAATCACGAGGGTTTAAAAAAGCAGTTAAATCACCACACCGATGGCCTGCCACGGATGATGAAATGGAGTGCTCCTATGTATTCTATTCAGCACTCTAATGCAGTCCTAAATGCTCGGTCCAACACTATGTGAAAAAGCCCGTATTTGACGGTCTTAGCCCGTCAAATTTTGATAAATTTGACAGACCCTCCCGTCAAATATGCCCGTCAAATATTTTCTTGTAGAAATTTTTTTTTTTTGACGGCCCTGGACTATCAAATTATTGGAGAACGACCTTAAAAATACAAAAAAAATTTCATAGAGTATGACCGTCGAATTTGGAGATTTAACAAACAACAGCACGGTCCTCTAATTCACCAATCACAATAAATGAAATAATAATAATAAAAATTAGAAAAATAAAAAAAAAACAAAGGAAAAATCATAAAACAAGTTTCAAATTAAGTTAAACAACTCAAAATTCATATTATATATTGAAATTCCATTATTAAACAAGCTCTAATAGAAGCAATTGAGCATCAATAAGCTTCTTATTACAATTCGAAGCAGTGTGGGTCCCATGCCCTTCATTATCCCTTACTGATCAATAATCGACTGCCTCATTTAATCGTCCCACAACTGCCTCGTACCCTTTGAAGAAGGTTCTGGCACCAATAAGCTTCTTACTACAATTCGAAGATGAGAACTTCATGCCTTGCTCACAAGTTACCTTCCAACAAACAGGCACGGGTGACATGCCAGTGTCACTGAAGAGAAAATGCTCAGGCCAAATTCCAGTGTTAACAACACCAATTATCACATCAGAGGCCAAATTTGGAGCCAAGCCCTTTGCCATTTTGTAGGCTAAGAAACTGAGGAGTATGTGTAGTGTGTAGTTTTAACATGTTGTCCAGAGTCGCATAGAGAAACCCATCAATGTTTTTTAATGATTCAACTTCTTTGGTTGAGAGCTTTGCAGCAAAGCCAGAGATGGTGCTCTTGTAGACACATAGGAGCTGAGGGAATTGTGTTTCTTGTTCTTCATCTTCTGTTGTTGAGAATTCGACAATAGAGTCCATCACTGCTTCGTACCATCTCTTAGTATTAGAGAGGGATCAATCCAAGGCCATGACCTTGGTGTTGTCCATGTGAACGACGTATGTCTGTCTTTCTACTAAAGCGTACGGGCTTACGGCCATTAGTGCGAACAACCATATTAACGTCCAAGACATCATCTTAGCTGCTAAGAAGAAGAAACAAAAGGTATAATTAGTGCTCAAAGATTTCCAATGATTAGTTATAATTACTTACCGTGGGTCAAATCTCTAATAAGTATCCTATATGTGAGTGTGTTGAGAGAGAGAAAATAGAGAGAGAGAGAGAGAGAGAGAGAGAGAGAGAGAGGCGGAATGCACCATCACCCACAACATGCGATTGGGTCCCTTGTGCACCTTTGGTATGCATGATCGCACTGTTTTGTCTGGTCAATAATAACTACTTTTTTCTTAACTTATAAACCACTCAATAAATCAAAATAAACCACATAAAAAGAAATAAAATTTGGATTGATGGGTGTATACAATTGGAAAGATTAAGAATGTCAATGGACCACTTTCTATTCCAATATCAACATATCTAACACGATAATTTGGCAATTAAAACTGCTCTCATTTCTTTAAGTTCTGGCTCTAATATTGTAATAAAGTAAAGTCTCCAATGAAACAATAATTTATATATATATATATATATACAAAAATAATAGGAAAGAAAGAATCCTAAGAAATTAAACATGCAAAATACTAGGTATGGAGGAAGTCTCATGCTCAAAATCATAACTTATAAATATATATATATACTTGAAATCATGTCCAATATACACAAGTGATTTTGACACTCTTATCTAGAAATGGAGAAAGTGGACTTCAAGTATTTCAATCTATATCATTCTTTTTTTTGCTAAGTAATATCGATCTATATGGTATGAATGTAATTTGCATAATAACTTTAGATTGAAGTCATACAGGTTGTGGAGTGAGGGGTTCTTCCTAATCTTTTGGGTTCATTAGACTCCATTTTTATTTTCTCTGACTCTAGAGTCTAGTCTCTTTCTAACACACTTTTTTTCCCACTTGAAGGCCATTGTAATAATGAGTTTCCTCTCTGTCACTCTGATCTTTTTCTCTCTTTTAGTATCTCCATCTCATTCTACTATAGGATTTTGCTTTACCACTTACCGGTTGCCACTGCTGCTATGGTTATAATCCCAATAAAGCTAATAAACATTCCTGATTACTCCTCTCAAGGGATGTGGGCATCCAATGACTGATTGCCATCTATACATTCATTCTATTTTCATGAAATAGAATAGATGAGACAGTTGCCATGTATAATATGCCATGGCACTAACCCATTGAATCCTAACTCCTTCATCTAACATTGTAGAAAAATTGAACTATCAAAGTTCACACAATCCCATAAAACACAAGGATTTACGACATTGTGCCTATATCAACGGAACAGAACAAGAATCCGAATTAGTGATGGCAGAATCAAACCACTAATACCATCAAACCCTATTATTAGAAGAAAATGTATCATAACAAGACCATCAAGAAAGAGAAAGACCATTGTTAGCCTAACAAGCTCAAACAGATGGCTAGGACAAGTGAAATAACTCATCCTAGCATATTGTGCCATTCAAGTGAAAATTTTAATCCTAAACCACACTCTCATGCCAACTACTCATCCATAATGCATAAATTAATTAATTTTACTCACTAGATAACCTGACGATAATTAAAAATTCTTTACCTTTAGCTAACCTTAGCAAAACGCTTGGAGAAAGAAAATCCCTTTTTCCGGGTCTTATTAGAAGGCACCAAATATGCGTTGAAGGCTCCACGTAAAGATTAGAATCGTGATCTTAGCCTGCCCAGAGTTCTTATCTATGAGAATGAACGAAAAAGTTAATACACAATCATTTAAGTTGAAGTTGGCACAAATATGAAGATGAGATGACCATCATACTGCTTTCATTAAGCTATGATAAAACATATTTCCTCTTTTTGTTTTTACTTTTATTCCACCAGTAACTTCTGTATAGTTACTCAAACTATATCAGCTGATTTTGAATATGGCCCTGTTTAAGCGTATTAATATATTCATAAACTTTCAAACTAGAAAACAAATGAGTAAGGAAAATCTAAAGTTTTTCTGTCAAGTTTTTTCACCAGTTTAATGTTGATGAGATCTTCAATGTCACCTATGTGCTCTTTCCGCTGTGACACCAACAATGAAATTAAAAATCTTTAGTATCAAGTTTCGTTCCACAAGAAGAAAAAGTTTCAATGAAGTTTCTATTTCTAGAATGCAGAATATCATCTCTTACTGATTACAACTCACTAAGGATGTCGTTGATGACAACAAAATATGCCTCTAACAACATTTTGAGTTGTTTGATGTTGAAGAACTCACTTAGGCTTCCATGTTAGCTTGATGATAAAATAGTACTGCTCAAAGCCCTTTCCGATTATTGAACGCATAGTGAGAGCGGTGCAGAATTATTGATTGCTAATTGAATAGGCCTCCATTCTTTCCTTTTGTTCCGTCACAGACCTTAAAAGGCATTCCTATAACTAGAATGTATGAGGCAAAAACAAGAGGTAGCTGTTAAGATGACAAGTGGTTGCCCAGTATTCCTTCTTAACTTGTTGAGTTAATACAAGGAGATGACCTTTAAATCTACGGACACGCTCCAAGTTGAGGGTGCTAATATTTTATTTTTATTTTTTGATGATGGGTGTTTGAGGGTGCTAATTGATGATGCTAGTTCATCCAAGACTGGATATATGTCCATACTGGATCTAAAACATTCATTTAGAGCTAGTCTAACAAATAGAAATCTCATTTCCAGCTTGTATACAAACACGTTGAAGAACATATTTTAGATCTCTTTGAGGAACCCAAGCAGTCCAAAACAGATCATCTTTCATATATTAGTCCATCTTCATTCATAATTCTCTAAACACGTCTTAAGTATCCCAACTTTGTGAGAAACAGCTAGACGACACACTCCCAAGCATTCTTCATCGACTAGTTTAGCTAATTTTTCCGAACTAACCCAATGAGTTTTCATCCCATAAACACTGTCACCCCCAAAAATATTTTGCAAGGTACTGTTTATAACATATTTAAGGAAGGGAAAAATAAAGAGCAAATAAATTGGAAGAGAGATCAATCTGATCAAATAGAGTGGGATAAACTGACGCGCTAAAATGTACATGGTTGAAATGGCAAGTGCATAGAACCATATATCTTTTTCTTCAAGATATACAAGGAAAAAGATCTAGCGTTTTGTGCACTTGCCACATCAATTGGCAATTTATATATAAAAAAAACTAATTATTAATAAAAAAAATAGCCATTGACATTTAGTAGTTCGAATAACTGTTGAAATTTAGAGTCCTTGGAATAATCCTTGAAATTTAGAGCCGTTGGAATGTGTACATTAACGTGTAAAGAAGAATAAGAAGATTTAAATCTCACCATGGACAGCCGAGGATTCCATCAGGCAGCAGAGCCGGTTGGCATTGGTGGTGCATCTTGTGGCTGTGATTGATCACTGGTTGAAGTTTGATCACTCGTCAACCTGACTGCGACGGTTCTCGATGATAGATGAATATTCCAATGTTTTTTGTTTGTTACTAGATATGTTTCAGAAATTTAGATGTGGTATTTCAAGCAAACAAAACTTTAGAAACTACACTACGCTAGGAAAATATGATCCAAAACGGAGAAATTATTATTCTTCAGGCAAAAAAAAGTTTTATGACAAAAGCACTAAAAAATGGTCAAATTAGTAAAATACCCCTAACATCAAAACATCCATAGAGCCTACATTAAGCTTAGAAAAACTCTTTAGATCACATAAAACAACAAATTAAAATCAAATAAATTATTTTACAAATTCTCATAAAATTTGACAAAATTATGAAAATACCCTTCATAGGGTCGACAATCATTTCACATCAAAAATCCATAAATAACACAAATCGATACTCTCATTTAATTTCTTATAAAAAATTAATTTCAAAACATTCCAAAATGTCAAAAAATGACCTCGAAACACAAAAGTCTTTTTCGGGGGCAAAACGGTAATTTTCCAATCTTAAAAATTTTAAATTTTAAAATTAATAATTAAAATATTAATAAACATAAAGTAAAATTTTAATAAATTAAGTTTAAAATTTTAAACAAATAAAATCAATTAATTAAGCCCACGGGCCAAATTTTAAGTGGTATCCCACTTGTTCAAATGGAGCCCACCTGACATTTATTAAAAGACCCTTTCATCTGGAGTCCAAAGAATTAAAGTATAATTAGGGGGTTTCTCCAAAAATTTTAAAAATATATTATTTCATTGTACGTAAGAATTAAAACCCTAATTCACTTATCTAAAAGAGACTTAGTCAAACTTATAAACTTAAAAAAAAACTCTATAAATAGGAGCCTCCACAACCCAATCTCGCAAGTAAAAATAAATCCTAGGAAAGAGAGGTCAAAAACGCCCCCTAGCCTTCCCAAAATCCTAAATTCGGAATCCCAACTCTTTATCTAACATCCAAACCCTAGTTTTTGTTCAAAAAACACCTAGAAACCCTCCAAAAATATTAACAAAAAAAAATAGAAAATACTCAGATCTAGGAAGAGGATACCTCATCTTGGAGATCAGAAGCAGATCTAGTAATAAATAAAAAAATAAGAAAACTCACACGAGGACGCTCATCATCAGCTCTAAGGGAACTAATTATCGCAATCACTCAAGTAAGTTAGATTTTTTTTTTACGTCGTTTTTAGCAATGTAATAATTTTTGAAAAAAGTAGAGACCAGCATTTACCGGACGGGATTGGTGCTTAACACCTTCTGATCTCGTAACGTGATCCCCGGACCCTTTCTTTTCATAGATTAGTATATTTTCCCGATTTTGAGTCATCTTTCGGTTCCTAGACCGTAAACCTATGTGATGACTCCTAAATCTCAAACCCAAAAAAAATGGATCCGCAACCCACAGATGGAGGGCACTTTCAGCTAGATTTTTCGATCCACAAACATTAACTTTTTTTAGTGGATCAAAATAAAAAGAAAACCGGAATTCACTGATAAAGTTTGTGGATGTGGATCCAATTAATCTACACCTCTCTCTCATATTTCTAATATTTTATTTTAGTAATTTATTTTAGATAAATTTCTTTCAAAAATTATTTTTAATCGTTTCTGTAAACTTGAATTGGATCGGAAGTAAAAAAATTATTTGGATTAATGTTGTTTCTATGGTTCGACCCTTGCTTGCAAATATTTTCTTTTGTTTTTTATTTTATCATCATAAACAACTCGAACAGTTTCAATTCAAAGAAAAAATGTGAATCACGATTGTCCCTGTGGAATGAATCTTACTCACCAAAGTTTTATCTCATTATTTGCTCAATCTTACATTTTTGCAATCTACAAAACATCGATCACACATATTCCTGACTTGAAGACAGTGGCCACAGAAGAAAAACTACTATTCAAGATGATAATGTCAGAGTTCTCTTTTGTTGTTTCGGAGTATTGAGTCCTTAGTGAGATTCCTATGTTCTTAAGCTATAAAAGCAGCTACTAACGCTTTCATATATCACCTCACACCCCTTTTCCACTTCTTATTTTATTTTTTTGTTTTAACATAGCCATGTGGCTGGAGAAATAACATCCCTCCTGTAGACACCTCAATTTGAACGGGCCACTACTTGAAAGGACCCAAAAATACAGATTTTTTAATAAAAATTGTCAACGAGCCTCAAAAGCCCAAATCAATCGAAATATGGCAGTTTGATCGAATCAAGGCCCTTAATACCCCCTAAGGGTCTAGGGGGTCCACGAAAAGGACTCGGCCTACCTTACGCTTTCCCAATATTCACCGCTCCGGTTCCAAAATAAAAAATGTCAAATTTTCGATAAAGTTTACCAACGGGTCTAAAAAGCCCAATTTGCCAACACGTGGCATTTTGATTAATTCAATAATTTCAAAAATCTTAAAAAAATTAATAAATTAAAAAATGTGAGACTTGGGATGCTTACCCCTCCTCTACTACCACCGCTCCGCTTCCAAATCCGCAAATACACTAGGCTCACCTAAAGCCCGCAAACCCTCAACACTCACAAATTACATTTCTCACCTTATTCCCTAACCTAAATCCAATCCCACGCCACCAAAAACCTAAAACATACCCACCCTCAAAAATCCAATCCAAAACAAACCCTACCCAATCCAATAACCTAAAACCATTCCATAACCCAAGCCCAATACACTAAAAAGACCACAAGCCTTTATCCATATCCAATTTACATCCAACCCATAATCCTAATCCACAAACCACTACCCACATCAACCAATCACCATCTTGATAATCAAATATGACACATGTCATCACCCCAACTCACCTCTCTCATCCCCAACCTATACCATCACCTTTTCTCTAAACATCATCTACCCACACCCCTACCTAACCTATACCTCCCCTAATCTACCCACATCAACCCATCACCTTTTCTCTAAAAAAATCTAATCTACCCATACCCCTAACTTATACTTCCTCTAATTGACCCTCATCATTCCCTACAAAACCCACATCTACAACCAAAACCTACACCCATCCTCTCAAGTCAAACACTCAACCTCTCCCATCAACCCATCTCAATCCTTCATTTTTCACCCATTTTAACACATGGCATCATCTCCCACACCCTCCCAAAATATCATCAACCACCCTCTTACACAACCCTTCTTTTAATTAAAATCTCATCCCCTCAACTCACTTCACCAATTAATTACTCTCTTACACAATCTCATCTTCTCAACCACTCTTATTTATTTTATTCCATCTAATACTCAACCCAAATGGGTTGAAAGATCCAACCCATTTGGATTGTAAAACAACCCATTTACCCTTCTTACACAAATGCCCTTCAATCATCTCTAATTTACCCTTACCTTTCTCTTAAATCCCACACCATTCTACCACTTCTCTTCATTTCACCCCATTATAACCCTAAACTAACCCATCAACATCTATAAATACCCTTTTCCTCTTTCCAAAAAAAGATCCCCCAACTTTCACTAAAAAAAAATTCTTCTCCCAACTCTCACTACTAACAACTATCACCCATTCTCATTAAGAAAAATCTTACCAATTCTCTCTCACTAATCCTCCCCAAGTCTTACAAAAAAAAATCATATACTACACATCTCTCTCATCATCTCTTCTCTACTCCTTCAACCATACAAGAGTTGTATTTTCTTAAATCACTTAAGACTCAAGAAGACTCAAAAAAGAAGAAGAAAAGAAGATCGAAGATACAAGGTGGGTGCAACAAAATAACCCCCTTCTCTTCTACACTCTCTCATCCTCTCTTCTCAAGGCAAAGGTTTATAAGGATCATCCCCTTTAATGGGATGATCCTACAATCAAGTCAAAAATAAATCCCTACTTAAGGTACACATTATCAACACGTAGCACTTCATTTTTATTCTTGTATTTTTGATTAAAATGACCGAGTTGAGTTGAGGTTACCATTATTTAATGGGGAGAAAAGGGTGCCTAACACCTTCCCTTTTCTCCAATCGAGCCGTTTACCCTGAATCTCAATGTTCGATTAGTTCCTATCCATCGAGAGTCACTAAACGTCAAAAATGTCCCTTTTTCAAAAAATGCACATCGGGTGACCATTCACACCCACTTATAATATGAATGGTGACGACTCCTAACCTTAGTAAATGTGGTCATCGTAATGACGAAATCACATATCTACACCTCCATTTCACTATTTGTTTTCTATTTTTTTCATTTCATTAAAACCCAGCACACATACCTGTTGTCCCACTTGCCATTTGTCTTTCCCTCTTACTTATGCCACCTCTTACATATCCTTGCACCTTTAGCTTACAAGCATAGTTGCTGTTCTTATTCTTTTAACTTGTTTTTTTAGATGTGCTTGCCATCTGCTGTCAATGTAGCAAGCCAAAGTAGCCATTGCCACTTCTCACTGCCCACAGTAGTACACACATATGCTCAGGCCACACTACCACCACTTTCTTTCACATGCAATAGTAGCCAGTTGTTGCCATTTCATGTCCACAATAGCAGCTGCCATTGTTTTTTTTTTTTTCCAATCATGCCATATGGCTGTTCACAACAACCCCATTTCATACCCTTACTTTGTTGCCAGCACACACATGGAGAACATGGAGGCATCTAAGCAATAACAGCTTGAATGCCTTCTTAGGCCTTTCATCTTCAATTTATGCTTGCTGGTTTTCTTCTAAAAGAAATTGCATGCAGTCACTAAGAAACCTATCGATAATCATCTTCTAAAAGTTGCACAATAATCAATGGAAGTGTTTTGCTAAGAAAGAAGTCATAACTTACTTTTAAAAACAAACTGGGGCACTCTGCTATGTGTCGAGCAAGGTTCATTACAGCTGGAGATGCAGGCGCCTCCCCTACTGTAACATTGTTGAAATAAAAAACAGCCAAACTATCGATGGAAGATGCATACTATCATTAAAAATATAATAGGATTAATACAAGTATGAAGAATAATTTAGTCCCTATAGTTGATACTAAGATAAAGTGTCAACTTAAAGATACACTGAGATAAAGTGTCAACTAGTTTTTTTGTCATCTAAAACTGTGACAACTTGTGTGTACACTAGTTTTCCAAACTCACAAATAAATATTCTAAGTTACCTCCATAACTTATATATTAGAACATGAGATATATGTTCTTGATTATGGCTGCCATAGCCATGAAGGCTTGTTCCACGTTAGTAGCATTTTTTGCACTTATTTCCATGAATGGGAACCCAATTTTATCAGCAAATGCCTTAAAACAAAGAATTAAAAAGAAAACCATATTCAATTTCCTCAAGCATACAAGGAGCTCTCATTATTTGTACAGATTGACAATAGAAATACAGACAAGATCCACCATTTAGTAGGTTTTAAGGCCAACATGTGTTGCTGAAGTGAACCCTATGAATATTTTTGCTAAGCAAAATTAACTTTGTTCCCCATAATTGAACATACAAACAAAAAACTCATAGATATTCAGTAACCTGAGTCATATTAGGTGCAAAAACCATCGCAATATTCCATGCATTCATCTTATTGTAGTGTTCGTGCTGAACGACATCTACCATCAGATTTATTGCCCAGTCAAGCAAACTGCGTTTCCATTGAAAGCAGTAAGCTTACAACTTGAGTGCACTCTTCTTTTGTGTTGTAGTGCATTTCTTGCTTCAGCGCAAGTGAATCGAGTACCCCAATAGGAAGTTCTCGAAATCATGCCTATTGAACATAAAAGAAACCCAGTAATCAATTTAGACAAAAATTTCAGCATAGAATAAAAACAGATTATTAAAATGTAAGCAAGAGGATCTATTTACAGATTCATAAAGACTATATGTTCACGCTAAAGTCTAAAATTCTAAGTTGACAACATAAGGATCTGACAAATTTATGAGAAGAAACATAGTCATGATTAAAAATGTCTTATTCAAGACGGTTATTTGTTAAATGTATGCTATCCAACCAGTTGGACAGACAAAACGAGGAAAACTATGGTTAGTAAAGGTTACAAATTCCCAAATGAATACCTTTATCAAACCTGCTAGAGAATGCACATCAATTCCAAATGGTACAATTCCCCTGTTAAGCTAGTCCCGTACGTACTCCTCTTGGCCATTCTCAGCGTTAATTCGAAATATACCTTGCCTTCAAACACAAATAGGTAAGAACAATATCATAAAAAAACACACAAAATGATATTCACAACAATTTTTTTAGTGGATTAATACAACAATAAAAGAAGAAAGAAACATACTTGAAGGCCTTGTTTAGAATACAAGCGCTTTTGCATCATAAGGAGTGCTAAGCTGGTCCCATACATACTCCTTTTGGCCATTCTCGACATTAATTCGAAATATACCTTGCCTTCAAACACAAATAGGTAAGAACAACATCATAAAAAACACACTAAATGGTATTCACAACAATTTTTTTAGTAGATTAGTACAACAATAAAAGAAGAAAGAAACATACTTGAAGGCCTTGTTCAGAATACAAGCTCTTTTGCATCATAAGGAGAATTGTTGGCACACTGTTTCCCCTGTACACTGCACATGAGAAGAAAAGAATATGCATCAAGTAGGAAAACTGAGACAAGTAAAGCTGGAATAAGGATTATAACATAATTCATAATACCAAATATATATATACATAAACCTATGGAACCAAATTATAGTTCTCATAACAAAGTTCAGGAAGAATCACCAAATCAGAAAGTTGACAAAGTTTCCTTTTTAGATTCATAATCATTAATCATGGCGAATGAATAAATCCACGCATCAGGCAAAACAAATCATCATTCGTTTCTACTCTCTTGTTCCATCTAATCGGACAAGCTGTGGGGGAAATTCTGAAATAAGGACACGTGGCATGAGGTTAAGCTCGGAAGTATCTCCAAAGCTTGGTAGGTAAGCCCGACAGATTGAACTCCTCGGGTGCCACGGATGATTGAGCTCGAACTCGAGTCACTGATAGGTTAGGTAGTACGGGTAATGGTAGCACAGGTCGGTTGTACGGATCTAACATAAGCAACAGTTGATTGACAGCATTAACAACTCACGTCATCCCAGAAGTGGCAGGGCAGTTACAACAACTCCTGCAACTGACATGTCAGGGAGTGAGCTAACTGCCCTAGGTCACCTCAAAGGGTAGCGTAGAAATCAGACCAAATCAATGCCTATAAAAGGAAGAGGACTATGGGTAAAAGAGGTTCGATTTTTCTTCTTCTTTCAAAAAGACTAACTTATACAGATCAATTTATCTAACTTGATCGTCGGAGTGGGCTGGTTTGCAGGTCCGCCCGAGCTAAGAGAGAAGGAAAGTGTAGAGCAATTTCTTGCATCTACAATTTGGCATCGTCTGTGAGAAACTTACAAGGAGAAAAACAACCAAGATGGGAAGGGCTAGAGGCAAAAATCGTGGAGAGCCATCAAACCCGCTACCAGCAGACTCGCCCCCAAACGCGCAAGACCCAATGCTTGCAATGTACAACTTACTCACGGAGATGAGAGAGGAAATGCGCAGGGGGTTGGAGAAACAAAATGATGAGATAATGAACATAAGGAGGGAAAACGAGGAGCTCAAGCAAAGGCTAGGTGAGCGTGCAGAGACCGAAGAAGGCCCAGGTGCAGAGCGAAGTAGCGATCATATTGTCCGAGCAGCAAGGACGGAGGCAGACTGGACCGAAGATTCAGTAACAGTCAAAACGCAGCAAGGAAGCTCTGAAGTTAAAGAAACAATGACGAGGAAGGAAGTGGAGGAAATACTCAGGAGGAGGGATGAGGAATTCACACGAGGGAAGGATCCCGCACAAAAGGTGCGGAACGCAATTCGGAAACTCAAAGGGACACCATTCTCGTCAATGATAATGAAGTCAGAACCACCCAGATCGTTCCATATGCCGAAGTTTGAAACTTATGACGGAACACGAGATCCTATGGACCATATACTGCATTACAGAAGTCAAATGGTGTTGTACCAGAACGATGATCCATTACTCTGCAAGCTATTTCCGTCAACCTTGAGGCTCGGGGCCATGATGTGGTTCCAGGCCTTACCAACTGGGACCATTACAAACTTTTCCGAGCTAGAGGAAATGTTTGTTGGGCAGTTTGTGCACCTGCGAAGGAAGAAGGTCGGAGTTAACACTCTATTTAACCTTCGACAGGAGCCCGGGGAGAGTATCAGGTCGTTCGTAACTCGTTTTCGAACAAAAGTCCTGGATGTAGAAGGCATGGATGAGGCAACAGCCTACGCGGTGTTTATCGCTGTGATCATCCCGGGAACACGGTTGCATGAGTCCTTGATCAAGTCTGACCCAACTCGTCTGGAAGATTTGTATGCAAAGGTGGAAAAGTACATCCTGGTGGAAGAATCCGTGAAGGGCAGGAGACGAAGCGCTCAGACAGTGGCCAACAGCGAAGGAGGAATTGATGCTACAAAGGTACCGGCCCACCTCGGAGGGGAAGGAAGCAAGAAAAGGCGGAGAGATTCGAACGAGCAGTCATGGTGGAAGAGAGGCCGGGTGTATACCCCGCTCAATGAAAAACTATCAGTGATACTGAGGCACATAAAGGGGGAACCCGATTTCATTCAACCACCGCGGGGGTACAAGGGAAAACCCGGAAAACCATACTGCGAGTATCATGAGGTTGAGGATCACCCTACTGAGGACTGTTACAGGCTACGCCATATCATCCAGGATATGATCGAAGCAGGGAAGCTCAAAGGTTATGTCTCCGTGAAAAGAAAAAGAAGAGGGGAAACTACCGAGAGAGCCGAACGGAAGTCCGAACAAAGAAGGCCGACTAAAGGAGGGCGTCGAGAGACGGAAGAGCGTATGATAGTCCATACCATCACGGGGGTCTTGGGGGCCGAAGTACCATCTAGGCAGGTGATTCGGGAGAGAGTAAAAAAGATCCGACATATGGTCGGAGTCAACAATGTGGCTTCAGGAGTACGGGTAGCAGGAGCGACGTGCAACGGAGCGGATTCCCGGGCAATTGTGTTCACGAAAAATGACCTGAGGGGAATGGCAAGGCCCCATCAGGATGCACTAGTGATCGCACTCCCAATTGGAAATGTCGAGCTCCATAGGATACTGGTGGATTCGGGGAGCGCAGTGGATATCCTTTTCTTGAGCATGGCAAAGAGGATGGGGGTTTCAGAAAGTTTGGAACCGACACCAACCCTCGTTTATGGGTTCAATGGTGCTCCGAGCAGTTCGGTAGGAGAAATCACACTCCCGATCACAACAGGGTCAAAAGTGGTAATGACAAGATTCGTGGTAATAGATGCGGATTCAGCCTATAACGCGATCCTGGGGGGGAGGTGGATACACGAGATGAAAGCAGTCCCGTCAACCTATCATCAAGTTATTCGATTCCCGGGTAAGGAAGGGATAATGGAGATCAGGGGGGACCAAGAGATGGCGCAGAGGTGTTTTCACCTAACCTTGAAGCAAGATCGAGGCCCCGAGGCCATTATTCAAAGGAAGAGAAAGGTACCACCAACTGGGAATGAAGCTTCATAGCAATTACAGAAGCAGCCGCAACGGGAGCAGCGGGTAACAGTTGAAGAAGTCGAAGTCGTGGACCTCGGCGATGACGGAGGTCAGCTAGTTAATATTGGCACCACAATGTTGCAGAAGGAGAAGACAGCATTACTCCAACTTCTAAGGGCAAACAAGGACGTGTTTGCATGGTCATTGGAGGACATGCCCGGAATAGACCCTTCGGTGGCGTGCCATAGACTAAATGTCGATGAAAGCTTCCAACCTGTTAGATAGAAGCCGAGGAGGCTGTCTCCGCGCCTCAGGCAGGGGGTAAATGAGAAAATCGAGAAGCTTTTAAAGGCTGGATTTATCAGGGAAGTAGAGTACCCAGAATGGATAGCCAATATAGTGGCAGTACCGAAGAAGGACGGGAGAGTGAGAGTGTGCATCGATTTTACGAACCTAAATAAGGCATGCCCAAAGGATAGCTTCCCGCTGCCAAGGATCGATAGGTTGGTCGATGCCACTACTGGTCATGAGAGAATGTCATTTATGGACGGATACTCGGGGTATAACCAAATCCCCCTAGCAGTGGAGGACCAGGAACGAACATCATTCATCACCGAGCAAGGGTTGTTCTATTTTAAGGTCATGCCGTTCGACTTGAGAAATGCCGGGGCCACTTACCAGAGACTTGTGACAAAGATGTTCGAAGGATTAATCGGGAAGATCGTGGAGGTGTACATCGAAGATTTACTGGTAAAAAGCAAGAAAACAGGAGACCATCTGACAGACCTCGAGCAAACTTTTGATCGACTGAGAAATTTCGAAATGAAGCTGAATCCGAAGAAATGTGTTTTCGCGGTCTCCTCTGGGAAATTTCTCGGGCACATTATCACCAAGAGAGGCATTGAGGCCAACCCAGACCAGATCCGGGCGTTGGTAGAGATGCCGAGCCCCACTAACCAAAAGCAGGTGCAGAAATTGACAGGGAGAATAGCTGCGCTGAACAGGTTTATCTCCAGGGTATCCGATCGATGCCGTCCGCTCTTCACGTTGTTGCAAAAAGAGAAGAATTCCGCCTGAGGTGTGGAGTGCTAGGCAGCGTTTAACGACCTAAAGAAGTATTTGGGGCAGCCACCGATCCTTAGCTCTCCGGAAGAAGGAGAGGAGTTGGGAATTTACCTGGCAACAAGTTCTTTGTCAGTAAGCTCGGTTATCTTTAAAGTAGATATGGGACGGGAATACCCTATCTACTATGTCAGCAAAACGTTGAGCCTATCGGAGATGAGGTACACCAGGACGGAGAAGGTTGGATTGTCGCTCGTCTACTCAGCACACAAGCTCAGACCTTACTTCCTTTCACACCGTGTCCGAGTTGTGACGGACAGTCCATTGAAAGAGATGATGCACATAACCGAAAAGTCAAGGAGGATGGCGAGATGGGATGTAATCCTCGGCGAGTATGACTTACAATTCGAGTCACGGACAGCATTAAAGGGACATGTATTGGCAGACTTCCTCGCTGACTTCCCGGTTGAAGATCCGAACTGGGAAGAGTTGGAAAACGAAGACGAAGGGGTGGAAGAAGTGGAGTTGTGGGACAAGCAGGCAGGCTGGAGAATTTTCGTCGATGGTTCATCAAATTACTCAAGCTCGGGGGTGGGAATAGTACTTGTAACGCCAAACAACGATAGACTGAAAAAGATAATCAAGCTTGGGTATGGGGCATCGAATAATGAAGCTGAGTACGAGACAGTCATCCACGGGCTGAGAATGGCCAACGAGTTGAAAATCGGCCGGGTAAAGCTATGTACCGATTCCCAACTTATAGCAAACCAGTACAATGGGAAATTTGAAGCAAAGGACGGATGCATGGCGAAGTATCTAGTCTTAGTAAAGCGGGAGATTAAGAAGTTCAACCAAGTGGAGATATGCCAGATACCGAGGGATGAGAACAGGCATGCAGATTCGTTGGCTTACATTACCTCAATGCTAGGGGAAATGGAAGGACGATCTTTACCGGTGGAATACCTGCCTAAAGCGAGCATCGAACACGAGGAAAGGGAATGCGCACAGATTGGAAGAACCTCAGGATGGATAGAAGAGTTCACGCAGTATCTACACTTAAAGGTTCTGCCAGCAGACAAGGGGAAAGCAAGAAAATTGCTTCGGCAGGTCGGCAAATATACTCTCGTTGGGGAGGAGCTGTATAGGATGTCCTTCGGGGGACCACTTCTCAAATGCCTTACAAAGGAAGAATCCGAGCTCATAATGGCGGAAATCCACGAGGGAATCTGCGACAATCATTCGGGAGGACGGTCGCTCGCTAATAAGGTTATCAATCAGGGCTACTTTTGGCCCAGGAAGCAGGAAGATTGTAAGAAGTACGTAAGGACCTGCGATCAGTGCCAAAAACATGCCCCTATGCACCTGCAGCCGGCCAGCGAACTCCATCCTATGAAATCACCCTGGACGTTCTCGATATGGGGAATGGACATCGTTGGACCTCTACCTCGGGGAAAGGGGGGTAAGCTATTCATCCTAGTAGCTACAGACTATTTTACTAAATGGGTGGAAGCTGTTCCCCTCACACGGATTAGAGAAGAGGAAGTTATCAAATTCACTTGGGAGCACATCATAACGCGCTTTGGAATCCCTTATGCGCTGATCTCCGACAACGGAACGCAGTTCAAGGGCAATCGCGTGCAATCGTACCTCAGGGAATACGGAATCCGATCACTGCAATCGTCACCAAGATATCCACAAGGAAATGGCCAAGCTGAAGCATCCAACAAGACAATCCTCGAGAACTTGAAGAAGAAGCTGGCGGAGCATAAGGGAAGATGGGTAGACGAGCTACACAGCGTCCTATGGGCATACCAGACCACGGTAAGAAGGGCAACCGGTTTCACCCCGTTCGCACTAGCCTATAGAACGGAAGCTGTTATTCCAACTGAGATACAAGTTCCTACTACGAGGACGCAAGTGGCCGAGACAGAGTTCAACGATGAAATGGTGGCTCGGAATTTGGATTGGTTGGATGAGACGCGGGAAAGGGTCATAGAGAGATTGGCACGGTACCAACAGGTATTGAAGAGAGCTTATGACCGGAAGGTACGTCATAGGGAGTTCAAAGTCGGCGATATGGTGTTACGAAAGGTATTTTCCAACACCAAAGAAGTCAATAGTGGAAAGCTTGACTGTCACTGGGAAGGACCATACATTGTGCGCAAAGTCGGGGAAATAGGCGTGTACTACTTGGAGACATCGGCAGGGGATGTAATTCAATCACCATGGAATGTATTCAATTTAAAGAAATATTATCAATAAAGTCATCTTTGCGCCTATGCCTGCTACCTAAGTTAAAGCCTCGGCCCCTCCATAGGAGCCGAGCCCAACTGAGGAGTTGGTCTGAAGGAAAAAGTCTTGGTCCCACTACGGGGACCAAGCCCAACTGAGGAGTTGGTCTGAAGGAAAAAGCCTTGGTCCCACTACGGGGACCAAGCCCAACTGAGGAGTTGGACTAAGTTAAAGCCTCGGCCCCTCCATAGGAGTCGAGTCCAACTGAGGAGTTGGTCTGAAGGAAAAAGCCTTGGTCCCACCACGGGGACCAAGCCCAACTGAGGAGTTGGACTAAGGGAAAACCTCGGCCCCTCCATAGGAGCCGAGCCCAACTGAGGAGTTGGTCTGAAGGAAAAAGCCTTGGTCCCACCACGGGGACCAAGCCCAACTGAGGAGTTGGACTAAGGGAAAGCCTCGGCCCCTCCATAGGAGCCGAGCCCAACTGAGGAGTTGGTCTGAAGGAAAAGGCCTTGGCCCCACCAAGGGGACTAAGCCCAACCGTGAAGTTGGACTAAGGGAAACCTCAGCTCCTCAGTAGGAGCCGAGCAAAACTAAGGAGTTAGTTAAAATGATGGCAAAAGTAATCATTCAAAGGGTGTATTAAAAGTAAAAGAAAGCACATTGCACAAGAGTTGACACAAAAACTTACATAATTCCATTAATATCGAGAGTTTACATAAGGGATTACAAAATTGGATTACAAAAAAAAAGAGGAAAAAGAAAGAAAAATTTTTATGCGTCCACTTCGATTACGACCTCGGCTTCATCGGGGGCTTGATCCTCGGACGGAGCAGCTGGATCTTCGACAGGTGGCTCGGGGGCAGCAATAGTTTCTACTTCGGGAATCGCCTACGGCTTCTTCGCAGCAGCCTCGACTCTCCTCAGCTTTGCTTTCAGCTTGTTGTAAGCCGCCTCCCAAGCTTCCTTAGAGGAATCCAGCTGGGCTTGGAGGGAGTTAAGTTGGTCTTGAAGAGCCCTCTCTTGCTCCGCCTCCTTCGTCTTGACTAACTCTTCCAATGATGAAATTTTTCTCTCTGCCAGAGCCAGGCGGTCTTTATTTTGCTCCAGCTCGGATAGTGCGCTATCCAAGCTTTTTTGGAGTTTTTGGGAGCTGGCCGCAGCCATATCCTTCTCAGCCTGGAGCTGAAGAATGCGACCCTCCGCGGATTTGAGGTCTTGCGCGGAGGTATCGCTAACCTCAATGAGTTTGGCCATGGCATGCTAGGCCTAGTAGGAAGAAAGGGAAAAGCATTAGAAGGCGCAAACGCAAAAAAATATCAAGTCAAAAAAATAAAAATAAAAATGAAAAGTAAGAGACTTACCATAGCCAAAGCTCGGAACGCTTCATTTGAAAATTTTGCCGAATCACCGACAAAACTACGACGTACTTTCTCCACATCCCGCGGAAGCGCGGACGCGTCGAAAATCGCCCTAGCTACGGCCGGATCGGATAAGGCGGAGTCCTTATCCGACACCGGCCTTCCCCTGACTGATGGCTGTACCAGCCAGGGGGAAGGAAGGGACAGATTTCCCCTACGAGCCGAACCAGCCGAGGATGCGTGTGAGGGCTTGGCTGATTGGTCTGCTTCATCGACAGCAGGAGGAGGGGGCAGCTGCAGCACTGGCGCTGGGGCTTTAGAAGGATGAGGCCCCCTCCTCAGCCTCTTGAGCAGAGGCTGGTGGTCTTCTTCTTCTTCTTCTTCTTGTTCGATAGCGGAGCCCCCCACCCTTGGGGCCCCGGTAGTTGGGGTGGGCGCAACTTCCGCGACTTCGTCCTCAGAGTCGGAGCCCAAGACTGGGGGAGGGCGCTTGGACTGAAGTGCCATGCTCGGAGGACGGATGGTTGGCGGTAGGAAGGCTGTGGTGTAGTTGTAATGCTCGGGATTCGATAGCAGGTGAGCGATCACCACCGAATCATTCGGGAACTTGTCTTTACTCGGAGCTGTAGAAACGAGAAAAGTTGAAGTTAGTTACCGGGGAAAAAGAAATTGGAAAGGCTAGGAGAAGAGAATTAAAGTAAAAAACTCACCTTGGGGGTTGAACGAGGGGTGGGCCAAAGAGGGAAGCTCATCACCAGGAACGCTCTCTCATCCTCCGGATATCCGAATCGGGAACAAGAACCATTCCTTGTCCGAATCGGGAAGATCGACCAAGGACGGCTTCCCTTTCCTCTTAGATAAGTAGAAGAAGCCCGGTTTGTTCGGGCAGTTCTTCAGGACGAATTGGGCCCTTATGTCCCATAGCCCGAGCTGGAGGCCATCCTCTAGCCTGTTGTTCATATGCTCGCAGGCGCTAATGAGACGGAAGAAATTTCCGCTCATTTGTCCGGGAGCCCTCCTATAAAAATTCAGGACCTCCCGAGTCAACCTGCTCAGAGGGACTTTGAGGCCTGCCCTGAATTGCCCCCAGTGCACTATTGTGGTACCTGGGGGACTTTCCCTGAGAGACGAGGCCTCGTCCACATAGGACATGCCTACACTGGCAGGGACACCAAATGTGTCCCTAACCGCCTCTAGCGGAGGACGAGCAGGGGCGTGGGATTTTTCCTTGGCCATTTGAATAAAAAGAAAGAGAAGAAGGAGGAGGAGGAAGCAAGAGGAGAGGGCCTCTGTTTTCGTTACCTTCCCTTAACCTTGCACTTCGAACGACTAGACACTTCAGGCCACTGGATGACTGGCGCGGCGAGGACACAGCGAAGGCACGAGCGGAGGCAAAAAAGGGCAGAATAACGGCAAGGAAAGTGAAGGTAAAGTACGAATGAGAAATGAATGGGATATTTATAGACGAGAAGGGCCTCGAGATATGCACTCGGGATCAACGGACGGGATCTCTCAGATCAATAATGATGAGGCATTAAACGCTGAGGGATCCAATATGACCGTTCGCCCCTTTTCGCACGGATCGAGCGATTCTCCGGGCGCCACGTGTACTCTATGCAATAATTGCACTGTTTAAACCAACAGACAGGACGCACACTACGATAACAGCCCAACCGACCGCCGCCCTCGAAAAACGAAAAGGCTAAGTAACGATTCGCCCTAAAGAAATCATTAATCCTAGTTGAGATCCAATGGGAGGTCGCCATGTGTCAGCTCACTAGTTTCTTATTGACATTCTCGAGTACCCGAGCAATCTGCCCGTATCCTCGAGAGGGGGTATTGTGGGGGAAATTCTGAAATAAGGACACGTGGCATGAGGTTAAGCTCGGAAGTATCTCCAAAGCTCGGTAGGTAAGCCCGACAGATTGAACTCCTCGGGTGCCACGGATGATTGAGCTCGAACTCGAGTCACCGATAGGTTAGGTAGTACGGGTAATGGCAGCACAGGTCGGTTGTACGGATATGACATATGCAACAGTTGATTGACAGCATTAACAACTCACGTCATCCCAGAAGTGGCAGGGCAGTTACAACAACTCCTGCAACTGACATGTCAGGGAGTGAGCTAACTGCCCTAGGTCACCTCAAAGGGTAGCGCAGAAATCAGACCAGATCAATGCCTATAAAAGGAAGAGGACTATGGGTAAAAGAGGTTCGATTTTTCTTCTTCTTTCAAAAAGACTTACTTATACAGATCAATTTATCTAACTTGATCGTCGGAGTGGGCTGGTTTGCAGGTCCGCCCGAGCTAAGAGAGAAGGAAAGTGTAGAGCAATTTCTTGCATCTACACAAGCCAAATTAACTGTTATTCATTTCCCAATAGCTAACCAGACAAATCATACAGGTTCACAAACATCCTCCCCTCTTTGACCAAGTAGAGTTTCCAACCATCTCCATGGCCACTTATCACGGATCTATCCCCTCGTCTCATTGGTCTTAATCTCACTTTTAAGAAAGAAAACGTCGTTGTATTGTCTTAAAAGTATGAACTAATCAACTTGCAAAAAGATGATGCTCATAGAAAAGAAGATTAAGTTAAAAAGGGACATTCATACTTCATCTGTTATAGCTAGGCAATCCATAGCCTCTCACATCCCTTGTCAACTTTCTCAACAGTTACATTCACACAAATAACCATAATTATATATGGAATGCAAAACCTTTGATTTCATAATATCCTTCAAGCCTTCACAAATAACATACCATTTGGAAGAGAACATGTAGCCAAAGAATGAACATTATGTGCTGCATCACCAATAAGAACCAAGCTTATCAAAAATTTCAACAGTGAAAAATTAGACCCCAGAGTATGACTGGACTCTCTAAGGGCATCAATAAGAGGTTTGAAAATGAAAAGGAGATGTGAGAGATTTTAAAAGAAGGTTTGATAAGAGATGCATATGAAGGAGAAGGAGAAGAAGAGTCAAAGAGCAAAAAATAAGAGGTTACATGCTTTTGCATTTGTTGATTATAAGAAAGTGGCTATGAAAGACCATTTGGTTTTTGGATAATTTACAAATACACCCCTTTTGGTGAATATTTTAGCTATTTTATGTTCTTTTTAAATTGATCATATATATCTTGATCATGGTCTTTTATGAGAGACTAATAGAAAAGAATTGTCTATCCTCAAAAATAACAGAAAAAAAGAGCATCTTGAGTTGAACATACCCTCTACATTTTGAGTTACTTAGGTAGTTTCAAATTGATAGCATATCCCTTGACCATGGTCAACTACACTCTATTCAATCTCTTACAAAAAAACAAAAAAAAACCTTTATTCCCTTCCCACCTTAAAGAATTTTTTTTTTTTTATTTATTCAATCAACAAACGCCCCTCGTTTTATTTTCTATTTTGTTTTGTCTCTTAAATTAATGAGAAGAAAATAAATAATTTCCATGTAACCCTTGTTTTTTTCTAAAATGGATTTAGTTTCTCAATTTTTCTTATTTTATCTATTATATCATTGGGGAACATAAAAGAATTCCTACCAAATTAAGAAATGAAGATAAGGAAATTTTAGAGAAAATATCCCAATCTTTGGTGGAAAAAAAAAAACAATTCCCCTCAAAAAAAGTTTTTTATCGTAAAGATTGAGTAATTCAAGAAGTTTGTTTTTTCAATAAAAAAAACAAGGATTTTCACATTCCAGATTAGGGTATGTTGATTCAAATAAAATTTAGTCATTTTTAGAATTAAATATTAAGGGAGTAAGTCATTATTTTAGAACTAGAGGAGGCATCTCAAATATTCACCGAAATGGAAGGGGTATCTCTAATATTCACAAAAAAAAATTGAGGTCGCTTTTTCTATGTTTGGGGAGCCCATAGCCCCGTTCAAATTGACTTTGCCGTGCGTCATGGGTTGTGTAATGTGACTGATTTTTGTTAAGACTTTAGTTGCAAATTGGGGTCGCTCACGCATAGAACCATCAGATTGAGTGGAAGGGGGAGAATTATCTTGTTTTAATATAAATAAATTTTACGTTTCAAATTTAATTTCGATCTTGCCACTATATAAGAATGAAATGATTCGATTCACCATATCGGCTAAGAAGCCTAAGCGGAAGGAACGATCTTAGCAAAGATAAAACATGCATTCAAATAAAAACAACAAATATTATAATATTAACTAAAATTTCTTTTAAATAAAATTTAAATCACAAAATTATTTTTTGAAATCATAGATAATTCTCTAAGTTAATTAAAATAAAAATTTAATATAATAGAATATTGATCTTTACAATTCATGTGCATCCGATTTATTTAATGATATCTATATAATAAAACACAACTATATAATTCAGTACACCAATTACAATTATGAAGATAAGCGTAGGGTCTACTATCCCATCCAACTTTACTATTTTTCATCTTTTACCGTCCTCAATCAAAAGAGAATGCTCAGGCCCTATACTTCGTTTCTTAATAATTCTTCAATTTTATTATTATTATTATTTTATCTTCTACCCCCTTAACTCAAAAGAGGGCAAACTCAAGTAAAACAATAAAAAAGAATCAACTCTTCACCAGCAATGATGACCCTTGCACTAAGAGAATCAAATATTTTTAACGAATTGAAGATGTCTTGGAGGATAAAAAAGTACCATATATACAAAATAAAAAGTATTTTTGTTTTTTCAATTTTACATGTAATGGATTTTGCAAGCAAATATGTTGTTTCTTCACAATTTTATTCGCTCAAATATGTACTCTATTATTTTCGTCAAATCCCTTGAAAATAATTCAATGAACAATAATTGTATATTCTTACCTGATTCACTGTGATCCACAAAGCTAGAGTGAATCATACTAATATCAAAATTGTGTGAGCAAATCCAATTACTTAGGTCAATGTACCCTTGCAATTTTTGGGAGTTGTCTAATTATTATTTTAATGGTTGTCATCAAATTCCCAATCGTATATTCATATTTCCACACATCGTTAGAAAAAAAAAAAAAAACGAATCTTTTACATGCAATGACTTTTTTTAATTGGCTCATGTCAACCTCCATTAGGTAGTTTTCAAATCAAAGAGTATTTTGAACACGGAGAAGACCTAGCGGCATAGTCAAATGTCCTTCACATTGACTTGTGATCCAAAATGACTACTTTAATCATTTTAAAATATAAAAAACTCTACTAAGTCGGATTAGCTAATTTTTTATACAAAATAATTAAGTATTTGTTACCTTATCTAAGATTTTATTTTTACTCGTCAAACGAATCAACCATACAAAGGTGGGAAGGCCAGTGGATTTTAAAACCATTATTTTGGACACTCAGAACACAATTGGACTAAACCTGACTCAGTTGTCACTCTAATAGTCAAAAGTGCCAAGTCAAGACATCCATCAAGTAAAGAGCTATAGATTTTTATACTATAAGATATTTTTTGTCAAACAATTTTTTCAAGCTATCTTGAGTTATGTATAATATTTATAAATACTAACTTGTTAATGGTTTTCATGAGGTACTACTACTCCTATTTTTCAAATTTGAAAAGTTGAAATTGATGACATACCACTTGGACCTCGGTCTTTCGTGTGAGGGACTATTTTTTTTTTTTTTTCAAGATGATCTTGTCAACCTCCTTCTAAATATTTTTATTTTTATCCTGAAATTCTTATTTTTCCTTAAAAATCCACACAAATCATATAAATAAATTACATTGAAACGATCTATAATGTAGAAAACTAATTTTATTTGAAATCTTGAATGATCATTACATGAATCATAATATTATATTTATAAAATTTACATCAACCAAGATATAAAAGGTAAGCCTAATCTAGAAATTCTAATTAACATTAATCACTCATAGTATTTATATACCTTACTTACCAGTCCTTCTTAATATAGAAAATATTGGGGTATTTTAGTAAAATCCCTTGCGAAATAGGCAAAAATTACCCCTGTGAAATGCGAGATGAGATTTGCACTTCATTGACCCATTATGTTCATTATCAACATTTATTTAGATGATGTCATAGATTTTGAATATCGAAAACACCATATTTTCTTATTCAAAATAGAATCATAAGTAATTAGTAGTTTTTTAAGTGCACATTTAGAAGTTTCTGAAACTTATTTCTTCACTCTTTGTTTTTATAGATAGAGTAAATTCATGAATAAAATTTTGTTATTTTGAAACACGAGGAAACCTTTTCCCTCCTATCAAAAACATGCAATTGGAGATTTCTCCATTTCTTTAACTAATAGAATTAAGGTTGAGAAATACATCATTGACAATAAATGTCCATCCTCTAGACAGTTTGATCTTTGGCTAATTACTATTCCTTTGATCACACACTTAAATCCAGATTCTAACTCTATGACTAATTGTTTTTCTAGATTATAATGTGACCCAACAAACCCAATTTTTAATAAAATAAGTATAATGTAAGTATACTTCAAAGAAATTAGAAAACTAATCAAAATTTTACATAATTAAACTAATAAATATTTATATAAATTATAGAAAGTGAAATTGAATCGTTAATTCTTTATATTATCATCCATCTACTGCAATTAATCTTAGACATACAAAACAAATTACTATAACATGTATTCATAATCTGAACAAAAACATAAATTACTTATTTTCCCATCAAATGAAATGGATTTTAATTCCTCCCGATTGAAAGAAATATTCAGATGCAGCATAGAATAACTGTCTTACAGAATTGATGTGGTTGAAGATGCTGCTCATGATCTCGAAGGAGAAGTGAAAAATGGCATGGGTGGAATTGTCAATTCATTGAGGGTTCCTTCCAACATCTCCAACACTCTATTCATTGCAGGCCGATTTGATGGATCCATCTGTATGCACCACAAACCTACTAAAATCATTTTTCGTGCAATTTCTCCATCCTCTGTAGTTATAACTCCACGTAGTCCTAGATCCCTGCATGTATTGAGATGCTTGTGAATCCATTGTGGAAAATATATTTCACTAATATTTTCTACTCCCACATCAATGTTCTTTCTTCCTCCAACCATTTCGAGCAACATCATTCCATAGCTATATACATCTGACTTGTGTGAGACTCCTCCAAAGTTTCTATTAAACAATTCTGGTGCCATGTACCCTGGAGTCCCTCTAGCACCTATCATCGATATGATACTCTCTTTTGTAAGTGACAATTTCGCGAGCCCAAAATCAGAAATTTTCGGACAAAGGTCTTGGTCTAGAAGAATGTTATGAGGCTTTATATCAAAATGTACTATTCGTGTGTTACAACCACGGTGCAAGTACTCTAGTCCCCGAGCAATGCCAACAACAATTTTGTATAGCGTCTCCCATTGAAGGTGAGGATATTTCTGTAGTGGTTTTTCATCATATATGAACTTTTCAAGCGATCCATTGGGCATGAACTCATAGATAAGAGCTCTTTTGGAGTCCTCAACACAAAAACCTAGCATAGTGACAACATTAACGTGGGAAGTCCTGCTAATACTTGCAACCTCATTAATAAATTCTTCTCCATTACATTTTGATTCTCTCAATACCTTCACAGCCACCATACGCCCGTCAAATAGCTTTCCTCTAAACACGTCACCATAAGCTCCTTGGCCTAATTTTTCCTTGAAGGAGCTTGTCATTTTCTTGATATCTGAATATTTGTATCTTTTTGAAATCAAGGATCCATGGTCCTTTAGAAACATCTCCAAACTTTGAGAATTCTTTGTTTTCCTCTTCCAAAAGAACAATTTATCTAAAGACAATTTTCTTCTCAAGCAACATAATATAACTACCATTGTAGCTATAATAATGATTCCAGCTATTGACATACCTGTAAGCAAAGAAAAGAGGACAAAAAGGAACTTGAGTGTTAGGTTGAAAGAATAAGAAAGATAATACAGAGTTTAAATAGACTAACATGCTGAAAAATAGAAACCATCATGAGAATTACTTTGATAGGTTAATTAACCATAAGCAACTTGAGTGTTCAATCCCTTGCAGAGCAATCAAGATGTGGATTTAATTGAAAAATGAAAAATAATATCAATGTTAAAAACATTTTTGCAAATTTTCAACATGATCATATAAAAGATGGGTCTACGTGTAGCAATTTGACAATTGTGAAGAATATAGAATAAGAAAAGTGTAGGAAAAGTTCAATTTTGAGTTGAAAAGTACTGTTAAAAGTTTAGTACAGTGGAGCACTGATAAAATCAAGAGAATATTTTCCAGTGATCATGTAAAATTGTAGTTTTTGGTTTGTAGAAAATAAAATGCATGAAATATTGCGATTAAATATATATATATATATATATTTTATAGTTAGGGGGTTAATGGTTAGAAAGGTGAAGTTGGGTAGAATGGGGTTTGAACCTAGGATATGGAACACAATCCACACGTCTTACCAACTTAGCTATGTTGGCACTTGATTTATGTTTTAATTGATAAATTCACAAAATTTACCATCATTTCAAAAATTCAATGTATTATATGCAAGTAAGCTAACTATTGACTAAACATGGCCGGTTGGACTGATTTAGTTTATTTGAACCATTGCTGATTGTTTTACAAAATGAATCTCTAGGTGTTTTCAATAAAACAAGTTTCGACTCAGAAGGGTCTTAATAGGAGGACTTTCAAATTCGTTATCTTATTTATAAGAGATTTAGAACACCATTTATACTATTTTTCTGGGAAAATCGTTGGAAATATGCTGGAATTCGACACCGATATTCTTTAATGATATTTGCAAATTACAGCCAAGACCGTCAAAAAATTGTGAAGAACAATGTTTGAAATATTTTTCCCGGCAAATCCATTTTCCTTATATATAAATTTTTTTCATTTTGATTTATATATCAAGATAATCAATCTTCATGCATAATCACCTTAGGTGGGTATTCTTGTAATTTTCATGAGATAAAAGTAGGTTCTCAGGAAACTTACTGTAGGATGGATACAAAGTGAAAAAACTTGTGTGTGCAGTTTCTTATGAACCTGAAATAGTCATAGCTGACACATATATAGTCTCTATAAGATAAGATGATATTATCTGGATCATTGAAGTAGTTGAGTTCAGATTGACATGTATTATTATTTATTAGTCCGAATTCAAAGAGTATGCAGTGAAAGATGTATTCTCACATATATCAGCTATCCCTATAGGAATTTATTCTTACTATGCACTAATTATTTTGGTTTACCAACCAGTGATGCTAGACTTGTGTAGGTACATCTTGGGTATTTGTGTAATTAACATTACATTTGAGTTGCAGCAAATATCCAGCAGAGGATCCAACATCTTATTAAAAAATTAAATCTACTAATTCATAATTTCTCTATTTCTATTGGACTCATAAATCCAGGTCTTGATGATATTTGGTAAGTTTTATCAAACTCTTCAACATATATACGATTGAATAGTATATTTCCATAACGATTGTTGAGGAAAATCTTTTCTGCATCTAACAAAATTGACCAAAATTGTCGAAAAGTATTTTATAGCAGTCATAGGGAATAGAAAATAATATAACAACTTTTTTGAGGGCTCCTTAGAGATATTGTACATTGGAGGGACCAAATTGTTATGGATATAAGGATTGAGTCTCTCTGAAATATTGTAATCTCTTGGGAGTTCTGTTGCATAATTTACTAGGCATAAAAATTATTTGATAAATTTTTCTTGGTTTACCTGAATTACAAAAGTAAAGATGAACCAAAAATGCTGTAGACTGTACAAAGAGGATTAATAATACACTTTGCATTATGTGGAAAGGAAGAGTCCGTACGTTAGTGTGATATTCTTTGGATGTTGGAATAGAATAGATGTTTAACCAATTCAACCATTCTAGAATAGGTAATTTTGTTTTTAAGTTTGAATCATCCACAAAAGGAAAATATTTGTCAAAGAAATAATCTGATATCTCATATTAATATCAATGGGGTCCCTGTGAATGACAAGGAGAGGATAAGGATAAGGGTCATGGAGTTTTATGAGAAGTTGTATTCGGACTCTCTGTTATGATGTTCAACCTTGTATAACCTTGATTTTGACAACATTAAAGAAGATTAGCATATGTGGTTAGAGTAGGGATGTACATTTGTGCCCATACCTGAAACCCATACTGAAACCGGCCCAAACCCGAACCACACCTGATTCCAACCCGAACCTGACTGAAATATAACCTGACATCCGAGATCGAATCCCAACTGAACGCGTACTATTTTTTTAATATAAAAATCAAATCCCACCCCCTCCCAAATGGTAATAAGACCATTTTGTGGGTGGGGGAATATTAGGTCTATTCGGCTTTGGGTCGAGGGACTCAAATATTTAGCCAAAACTGAACTCGAATTTTAGGTTTGGGTTCAGTTTGGACAACCCAAATGTACAGCCCTAGGTTAGAGAGGTTCATCGAGGAGGATGTGATATATGAGACTATTGTTGGTAGAGTGTGGACAGGGGACTAAGTCATGATGGATTCTCTATGAAGTTTTTTAAGTATATCAGCATTCTTTTATAGGTGATTAAGGACTTCCAGGAAGGCAGCTACCTAGATTATAGCTTCAATGCTTATAAAATTATTTCAAGGTTCTGATGGGAGCCAAGGAGATTTTTGATTATCAGCCAATAAGTCTTGTTGAGGTTCCTTATAAAATTATTTCAAGGTTCTGACTATTAAGTTGAAAGAAGTGAATGCTCTAGTGACTAGTCAAGAGCAAGAAGCTTTCATGAAAGGTAAGCATTTCTTGGATGGAATCTTGATCGCGAATGAATGTATTGATTCTAGGATCTGAGAAGTAATGCCAGGAGTGGTCTGCAAGTTAGATCTTGAAAAGGCCTAAGACCGTGTTAATTGGGATTTTTTGGCTAGAAATGCATACGATGGATCTTCTATGACAATTCCATTTTAACATTGTGGCTAAAGTATTAAGGAGGATGTTGATTGAGAATGGGGATGGTCATCTCAACTTTCACTCTATTTTTATATAGAAATAATATTATACCTTCGAAGAAAAATATATGCAGATCAAATAAGATATGATATGATCAAATAGGATATAATATGGTACTCAGTTTGGGGTATATATATATATATATATATATATATATATATATATATAAATATATAATGGCCATTAATACCCGTTACACCACTGTTGCCAACAATTTCAATTTATTTATTTTTCAAAGTAATGCAATATTACATCATATTAACAATGAACAATGGAATTAATGAAAATCTTTGTTTCAATCAATTTTAAATATAAATAAAATGATTTCTTTTTTTACACATGGATTAGAGTTGAATAATATAAAATTTAGTTGATGGACATCATACCTATTTTAATCTTCTGTCTTGCATTGCGCCCTACAGCATAATATCATTGTGTTAGAAAAGCTTAGCTGCAAATTAACAATGTAATGAGTCATACAATTATCTGCAAAATCGAAAAAAATCATAAACAAGACATAGCTGGTAGAACTGCGACTTGAATCATTGTTATTATTTCATTTGCAACAGTAATTGATACTCTCTCTTCCCTACAACTTAGGGATTGACTCTTTTTATATGTGCATATATTTTAATCAAACTTAATGAAAAATTACAGAATTTCGGATCGTCCATTCAATTCTACTTAAATTCATGTCCTCTGTTATTGCAATTGTGTTCATATATCCACTACCACTACCTCAATTAAAATTCTATTTAAAAAATAAAATAAAATAAATCGAAATTAACTTACTCGGAGATGCTGGACATGTGGTATTACAAGGTCCATCATGGCAGAAGCAAACGAAACTACTTGTAGTGGAATTATACCCGCATCGTCCCTCTGATCCAACGCAATCTTGACACTGTGTGATATTTATAATCCAATTTACTTGGAAACCTTGCTTCAGAACATCACCCAGTATTGACTGATTTTTCAAATCGTTGTCCATATTCCATTCAAGAACTGGAACTAAAACATTATGACTGCAATGCTCCAATAAATCATCCCTTCTTGTCGGCCCAGCGGTTAAATATACATTACTATCCATATCATCATTCAAGCACTTCGATTTGAAGGAGGGTATTTCATGCAAAGGTTTACAACCATAGAACAAAGTAAGGTTCTGGTCATCATGAGTGAAATTAAAGAGAGAAGTATTGAGGGTGGTATTAAAATATTGATCAGGACAAAATGGGTCGAAAAAAGGTTCGAAGAAAGCAAACAAAGAGATATTGAGAATTTGTGCAGTTTGATCGATCCCTAACACTAGGTATTTATGTGAATTAATCACTATGGTGGTGGAAATATTATCGTAGCAAGAGAGTTCGAACCCTGGATGACCACATTCTTTAGGTCTGGTGTTGCCATAGAAAGGGTAAGTGATGTTGGAGATGTTTCCACAATTAAATGGGAGACCACAGTGGATAAATTGTTCGTAGTCTTCGCTTAGAGAGATGGGTAGATGGATGAAGATGAAGAACAAGAAGAGAGAGGAGGGAAACAAGTATGGCTTCATTGAGAGAGAGAGTTGTTGGGGACAGAGGAGATGTGAGAGTGATTTTGAAAGAAGGGGAGATAAAGAGATGCAGATGAAGGAAAGGGAGAAGAAGAGTCAAAAGAGTAAACAAGAAGAAGGTTACATGCTTTTTGCATTTGTTGACTATAAGTCTATAAGAAGGAGGCTAAGCTTGGATTTTTCAAATCAATTGAAAGAGACCTTTTGATTTTTGGATAATTTACAAATACACCCCTTTTATATTTTTGGTGAATATTTTAGGTACCCTATGTTCTTTTTAAATTGATCATATATCTTGACCATGGTCTTTTATGAGAGACTAATAGAAAGAAATTTTATCCTCTCTATCTAAAAAGATAAAAATAAAACTCTTGATTTCAACATACCCTCTAGTCCTCTACATTTTGAGTTACCTCTGTAGTTTCAAATTGATGACAGGCCCCTCCTAGATCATGGTCAAATACCCTCTTTCAACCTCTTACAAAAATCCTTGGTTCCTTTCTTACCTTGAAGAAAAACTTTAATTTATTCAACCAACAAACTCCCCTCTTTTTATTTGGTATTATAATTTGATTAATTATATTATCTTCTATTTTATTTTGTCTCTTAAATTAATGGGAAAAAAAATAAATATTTTTCAAGTAATCTTTGATCCTTCTAAAATGTGATCAATTTCTCAGTTTTTCTCTTATTTTGGGGAAATTTACTTAAAGGGCCTACGTGGAGGTACTTCTTTCTAAATAATCCCTAAGTTTTCATTCAGTAAACCTTTTTCTTTTTAAATGGTCCTTGAAGACCATTTTCACCATAATTTTTGCTGGAACTACCTAACTTCCAAGCTCACCACTATTTTCATTAAAAAAAAAAACTCGAGTTCAGACATCCAATTGATGCATAAGAGCCACCATTGCATCAACGTGTCTTCTACTATTCAATTGATCTTATGGATCAACCCTCGGAAGCTTTCCACAAATATTCATTTTCAGTTTTCACAATTTTCAAAGGGCATACACATTTTTGAAATTAGATGTGAACATTCATTCTTCTCAAATGCTTGGAACTAATGCCCAGAGAACATCATGGGTCATTAATTATGTCACATACTAAGGGTGTTAATGGGTCGATTCTGATTCTTAAATTAATGGAAAAAAGAGAATCATAAATGTCACAAAATTTCTCACTAAATTTTCTTGATTCTCGTCGATTTTGGTTTTCAATCGATGTGATTCTCTATTCCCATTTCTAATCAATTCTGTTGGGTTTGGTGATACAAAATCACTATCATTCAACCGATTGATGGGCTTTTCTACTTATGTAAGGTAGTTTTGGTATTTTATTTCATTAGCTTATAAGAAACAAAAAGAGCTCCCTAAATGATTATTATTGTTCTTAAAAGGGATTTTATCTTTGTTAGAGAGTGTGAGAAAATATTGAATCTCTACATTTGTGCATTTCTTCTTTTGTAAAACTTACGTTGAAGATTCATGAGGGTGATTTTCATATTGTTGAAACGGATTTGTGACAACGAGAGTGGGGACGGGATGTCTTGTTGTGGGTTCTTATTAGAATTGGGTATAGAGATTTGGTGGATTTCTCCAGAGTGTTAGAGGTAAGTATGTACCTCAATTCTTGTAATCTCTCATTAATTAGAGGATTCCACTTGTTGACTTGCCTACGGATGTAATCCCATTGTGGGTGAACCACATAATTCTTGTGTTGTGATTGTATTATTTTTCTCTACTCTTTTAATTGTTACCTGCATTTGCTTTGTAATACATTCTTGGGGTTTGATTAGTTGAAAATGATTCATTTGTCATTAGAAGGGATTAATTTTGATTACCGAGTTTTTGTGTGTAGCTTGAGATCTAACTACAACAAATTCAAATAAAAAGAATTTCAGAATAGAGATTTTCAATTTCGATTCTATGTCAATTCCAATGAATTGGGTACCCATTGGCACCCCTAGTTTCACCTAATTTTTTTGTTGGATGGTTGGATTCAAATTCGACTTTGTGATGTGCCACTTTAAAATAAAATTGATTTGTAAAAGAAAGAAGAGATGATTCTTTTATGGATTTGCAAGTTTGGTTCTTTAAGCGTTAAAACTAAGCAAAAGGAAAAAAAAAAAAAAAAAGTTTGTTTCATTAGATAAATTTGTTAGTTCTAAACTATAGCTAAAATTTGCCTGTGTTGATAGGCACTCTCTTTAGGATTACGAGAGCAGAAGAGGAAAGACAAAGAAGTTGAAAAGGTATCATTGAAAAAATAGAGAAAAGGAAATGCACTAAAGGTGGAATGTATTTGTAGACACCCCAATTTGAACGGGCCCATACTCGAAAGGGCCCAAAAATACAGATTTTTCAATAAAAATTGCCAACGGGCCTCACGGGTCCAAGTCATTGAAAAGTGACATTTTGATTGAACCAAGGACCCTAAGACCTCCTAATTGTCTAGGGGGTCCACCAAAAGGACTCGGCCTACCTTACGCTTTCCCAATATTCACCACTCCGCTTCCAAAACCAAAAACGCCAAATTTTCGATAAAGTTCACCAACGGGCCTAAAAAGCCCGATTTGCCAACACGTGACATTTTGATGAATTCAATAAATTCAAAAATCTCAAAAAAATTAATGAATTAAAAAATGTGAGACTTGGGATGCCTACCCCTCCTCTACTTCCACCACTTCACCTCCGAATCCGCAAACACCTTAAGCCCATTCAAAACCCACAAGCCCTCAACCCTTTCCCAAATTAAATTCTCACCTACCCCCAACCTAAAATCGATCCCATATCACATAAACCCTAAAATGAACCTACCCCCAAAAATCCAACCCAAAACAAATCCCATCCAAGCCAAAATAACCCACAACCCTCCTAAAACCCAAGCCCAATACTCTAAAAGCCCACAAACCACTATCCATACCCAAGTCATTACCCAACTCATAATCATAACCCACAAACCACTACCCACATCAATCAATCATTATTTTTATCATCAAAAGGTGACACATGTCATCACCCCATCTCACCTCCCTCATCCAACTACCTACCCCATTAATTTTCTTTAAACCTTATATACCCACACATCAACCCATCACCTTTTCTCTCAAATCAAACACATCTACCCACACCCCTGACCTATACCTCTCCTAATCTACCTTCATCATTCCTTACAAAACCCACATCTACAACCTAAACCTACACCCATCATCTCAAGTCAAACACTCAACCTCTCCCATTAACCCATCTCAACCCTTCATTTCCACCCACTTTGACACATGGCATCATCTCCCTCACCCTCCCAAAATATCATCAACCACCTCTTTAAATCCCCCATTCTCTTAAACCAAATACCATTTACTCACAACCACCATCTTAAACTCACCTCACTAAACACTCCACCCAAATGGGTTGGGTAGGATCCAAATCAATTGGGTCAAAACTCACTCATTTAACCCCCCTTCCATAAATACCCTCCAATCTCCTCTAAATTACACCCACTTATTTCTCAAACTTATAACTATTCTATCATTTTTCTTCATTTCACCCAACTTTACCCCTAAAATAACTCCTCAACATCTATAAATACCCTCATCCTCTTCCCAAAAAAGTCTCAACTTTCACTACAAAAAATTCTCCTCCCAACTCTTCCTACCAACCACTATTCCCAATTCTCACTACATAAAAAAAAATATTACCAATTCTCTCCCCCAAGTCTCACAAAAAAATTACTATACTTCACTCACCTCTCTCATCTCTTCTCTACTCCTTCAATTACACACAAAAAAATAACATTTTCCTAAACTACTAAGGACCTTAGAAGACATTAAAGAAGAAGAAGAAAAGAAGATCGAAGATACAAGGTGGGTGCAACAAAATAACCCCCATTTTCTTCTACACTCTCTCCTCCTCCCTCTTCTGTTATCGCCTCTTCTCTTCTCAAGGTAAAGGTTTATAAGGATCATCCCCTTCAATGGGATGATCCTATAATCAAGCCAAAAATAAATCCTTACTTAGGCTACACATTATCAACACGTGGCACTTTGTTTTGATTCTTGTATTTTCAATTAAAATGATCAAGTTGAGTTGAGGTTACCACTATTTTAATGGGGAGAAAAGGGTGCCTAACACCTTCCCTTTTCTCCAACCTAACCGCTTATCCCGAATCTCAATGTTCGATTAGTTCCTATCCATCGAGAGTCACTAAACGTCAAAAATGTCACTTTTTAAAAAAATGCACATCGGGTGACCATTCACACCCACTTATAATATGAATGGTGGCGACTCCAAACCATCGTAGATGTGGTCGTCGTAATGACGAAATCACGTGTCTACAGCTTGACGACTCCACTGGGGAGTAAAGGCTCTACCCTCGTGTCAACTCGGTCATTTTGAAAAAAAAAATTGAATGCAAACTAACATTATTTGTTGTATTTATTTTTAGGTAGGTTTCTTTTTATTTATTTACTCCATTGAGAAAAAAAATATATAAAAAAGAAAAAGAAAAAAAAATCGATTTTTACTTTATTTTATCCGATTATATGCCTTGTAAGCATGTATATCATCAAAAAAATGAAAAAAAAATTTCTTTTTTTGGCCCAAGCCAAAAACCAGAGGCAATGTGCCTCAAAATGGGTATAAAAAAAATAAAAAAAGATAAAAATATAAAAAAAAAGTCGTTTTTCTTTTTTTTGACCAAATGGACAGTCGAACTTAAACTGATTGTAACTTTCTCGTCCTATCTCCGATTAGCTATTAGTGCATATCAATTTGGGGTAGAACAAAATTTTCTTCCAAATGTGATAAAGTCAGCAACATTTTGTCAAGTCTGAATCAATTTTTGAGCTCGTTTACTATCGTTTACGCTAGCATTTCGGTTTGACGTCTCGTCGCGATACAAAATGAGTAGGAGAAAGAAGCATAAAAGAGAAAAAAATTTGGCCCAAGCCAAAAACCAGAGGAAATGTGCCTCAAAATGAGCACACAAAAAATTTATTAAAAAAAAAATTTTAATAAAAAAAAAATTTTAATTAAAAAAATTTTTTTTTTTTTTGCTCAGCTTGTTCCTTACATAAGTCTTGGAAACTTTCCTCTTGGAATTTATTTTTATTTTAAGTTTTAAAGCTTCAAAAGATCAAACGGATCATTTTTTTTAACTCAAGGCGTACCGCTCGCCATTATTTGATTGATCAAAATGAAAATTCAAAGCGATTATCGATTGGACCATAAAAAAATATGAAAATAAAAAGAGAAGTCCTTTTGTTATTAGTTCATTCGTTAAAAAAAATCTAAAAAAAAATCGATTGGTTAATGCGTAACCATGATTGTGCTATCCTTGTGGACTGATTATCTAAAAGGTCACGGTCTTTATAGGTATATTTTAATGTGCCTACATAATTGTAATGTGGATGTAATAGATTTGGTACTCTTTGAGCTATGTGGTATCCATGTAGAAATGATTTGATCTGGCCAACGGGCCCACTCATCTGAAAAATACCCCGGGCACACCCTATCCTATTTGCACACACCACTAGCACGTTTACGTTACTGCATTGCATGCTTGTATGTCCCTAATAGCCATCGTGGCACTAGTGCGTGGCCCGATCTCCTCGGAGATGCGACGTCATTCATGAAAACCACAACTCCAATCACGTACCGTAAGGTATATAAAACTAGGGCATCAATACCGTTTGATCGGGTGATTCTGAAAGGTATATTGATACACCCATATTGGAGCGACCTGAGCCTTTATCCTATTGCAAGCCGCACGGTCACATGTCCCGATTGCCAACGTAGTACTAGTACGTAGTCGGTCCCCTCGCAGGATGCAAAAATCATTTATGAAAGCTACAACTCTTGACTCGTACCTGTAGGTATATAAAAGATAATCCAAGTATATCAATTGCACTTCTTGGTCAAAGCCAGTGCCTAAGCAAGATCCTGCCCCGCTGTACCCTACTGTACGAGGGGGATAAACTACGGCTATTCTAGACGAGAGGTACTTAAGTGGGTCCTTGCTCAGTATCGTGCGCCACCTCTCAACTGGGGATCAAACTGGCTATTTTTGGTTTCGAGAAGTGAATTGAAGTTTTAGATTATCACCTATACGGTATATCAAACCAAGTCACCACGTACCGTCTGATTGAGTACGATTGAGAGGTATATAAGTGTGCTTGGGCAAGGGTGGCCAGATAAAAATGCATTGCACGTAGTAAGCTTAGAGTCTAGAAACCTTCCTTGTAGGTTACGACTCGAACTTATCGTGGGTGTTCCCAGGTTGTTCATTGAATGAAACCTTATGATTGATGTATGTGAATGATGTGAATAATGAGATCAGAGTTTATGATTGTCCTCAAGGATCAAAAATTTTGTTTTCCGAAATTAAGATGGGTGCACCGACTCAATAAATAATCTATTTCTTGTAAAAATTCAATAATGACCCAGTCCATCTTGATCCAACAATCATGATAGGCCGGGCCATTTAAATCAAAATGGAAATCAAATTTTCAAAGGAGAAAAGTGGTTTACAAAAGGAAAATATTTTTCAGAAAGTATGTTTTCCAAAAGAAGTGTTATTTAGAAAAAAAATATTTTCCAAAAAAAAAAGTGTTTTCCATAAGAACAAAATTTTTCAAAAGAAAAGTAATTTTACATGGACCTTGGAAATGTACTGAACTATTCTTTTGTGTCAACTCAGAATGCTGGCTGCAGGCAATAACCCAATCGACTAATTGGTCAAAACAACCATCGCGGGGATGCACACCGTAGAGAAATTTAACTTTGAAAAATTCATGTTGAGAGGCGCCTTGTACTTCCACGAGTTTGAGATAGATTAGAACCTTTTGCGCGCTATGGCTAAGCGTTGAAACCCTTATCTTCATATCTTCCACATTGGGCATATGCACTTGTGTCCTACTTATGAAGACTATTGTGACATCATGGGGATATCTACTTCTAGTCCTCTAGTCATGCCTTCATTGAAGATAGGATATTCTGGTGACCTCGTCACAGGCCTAAACGTTTCAAAGGAAGAAGCCAAGGCCTTAGTTCACAACGGCAGATTGGATTTAGTACACTTATTGAGTGGCGCAGTCATCCCATCAATGTAAAACCAGAAGCTTGGAGAGCCACTAGAGACTATCGTTTATGTTTAGGGATCCTAGCCCAATACATGCTGACTTCCAAAAGTGAGGGCCAAACTATTCATGAGTCTTTCTTAGACATAGCTTCCCAGCTCTCTAGAAAAGCCAATCTTGTACCTCTTATTCTAACTGAAACCTTCTCAAGTTTGGATGCCATAAAAAATGGTGAGGGAAGGGATTTCAAAGGAAGCCCTCACCTACTTTATATGTGGTTTTGCGATCGTCTTAAATTTGTGGACATTCCTTCAACCCTCGAGTATAGGCCAGAGCACTTTTCCAAGAGAAACATATTAGTGCGTCACAACTCAGTTAAGGCTTGGAGCAAATGGTTGGATTCTCGCCTTACCCGTCATATTGGTTTGAGATGCCCTTGGTGGATGACGGACTACCCTATTTTAGGTAATAAAGGATCCTATTACGTCCGTTTGATTGGACTGGAGGAGGCATCTTTTTACCAACCTGCCTTGATCCCAAAACAGTACGGAGTACCTATAGAGTTTTCGCTACCTCAACACAAACAATTCTTTTCTCCCGAACCATTGACTGAAAAGTTAGAGCATTTCATTGAGAAGGCTTGGAACAAACGCATCTTAGGATATCCAGATGGACCAGCAGAGAAGAGTCAGTCGTTAGAACCAAAAGAAGCAAGCCTAATTATCCCAGCAATCCTGATAACGATCAAAACAAATCCAAACGTCCATGTAAAAGAATGTAAGACAGAGTTATCGAAAATTGTTATTCAAGAAAAATCTTATCTGTCAAGCAATTTTCAATAGTTCAATAAAATTTCTTCTAGTTTCTTTGTGGATAACCATGGCATAAATGAATTGTTTAATGGGTTGGTGTATAAAATTTAAAATGTGATCTTTTTCAAAATGTCTTACCGACTCCATGTCGATGCCAGCCCCGTGCTGATGAAATCATTTTTAAAATCTTACCGACTCCGTATTGATGCCAGCTCCGTGCTGATGAAATCGTTTTTTAATTTTTACTGACTCCGTGTCAATGCCAGTTCCGTGCTGATATAATCACTTTTAATTTTACCGGTTCCGTGTCGATGCCAGCTCCGTGCTGATGTAACCATTTTTAAATTTTACCGACTCAATGTCGATGCCAGCTCCATGCTGATGAAATCTTTTTAATTTTACCGACTCCGTGTCGATGCCAGCTCCGTGCTGATGAAATCTTTTTAAGTTTACCGACTTTGTGTCGATACCAGCTCCGATTGATATAATTCTTTTTCAAAATCCTTTTTACTGGCTCCGTGTCGATGCCAGCTCCGTGCTGATGAAATCTTTTTAATTTTATCGACTCCGTGTCGATGCCAGCTCCGTGCTGATGTAATCATTTTTAAATTTTATCGACTCCGTGTCGATGTCAACTCCGTGCTGATGTAATCACTTTTAATTTTACCGGTTCCGTGTCGATGCCAACTCCGTGCTGATGTAACCGTTTTTAAATTTTACGTACTCAATGTCGATGCCAGCTCCGTGCTGATGAAATCTTTTTAATTTTACCGACTCCGTGTCATGCCAGCTCCGTGCTGATGAAATCTTTTTAAGTTTATCGACTCCGTGTCGATGCCAACTCCGACTGATGTAATTCTTTTTCAAAATCCTTTTTATGTAATCATTTTTAAATTTTACCGACTCCGTGTCGATGCCAGCCCCGTGCTGATGAAATCGTTTTTTTTTTTTTTTTAAATTTTACCGACTCCGTGTCGATGCCAGCTCCGTACTGATGAAATCATTTTTTTTTCAATTTTACCAACTCCGTGTCGATGCCAGCTCCGTACTGATGTAATCATTTTTAATTTTACTGGCTCCGTGTCGATGCCAGCTCCGTGCTGATGTAATCGTTTTTAAATTTTATCGACTCAATGTCGATGCCAACTCCGTGCTGATGAAATCTTTTTAATTTTACCGTCTCCGTGTCGATGCCAGCTCCGTGCTGATGAAATATTTTTAATTTTCACCGGCTCCGTGTCAATGCCAGCTCCGGCTGATGTAATTCTTTTTCTAAATATTTTGCCAGTCCCGTGTTGATGCCAACTTCGCGTTAATGTCGGCTCTGAACTAAAGAACTCTTTCTTTAAAACTCGTTTACTTTAAAATAAACAACTTTACCCGACCTAATAAAATGTTAGGCATTTTTCTTTTGTAAACAAGATAGTAATGCTTGGTCTTCTGTACCCAAAGGTGGCCAAACGAAAGAAGTACAAACACCCTGAGAAGCCTCCGTATTTCCTTCGATCTACATCAACTATGAGCAACTCAGAGGACCCATAACCTGCGACAAGTGAACTTGCCGAAGCTAATGCAATGATAGCGAAACTAGTAGAAACAACGAAAAGACAAGAACAAATGTTGATGGCTGTTTTTAGTAATACTAACTTCTTACAAGCGCAAGCCGCTCAGCACCAAGCATCTGGATCAAATCCGGAACCCCTTGAACAGACACGACCAGATCAACAAACCACCCCACCTCCTACGGTGCCAATGTATCAAGGCCCTCCACTTTACATCCCACAGAATCAACCACCCCCGGTGGTAATCCCAGATGATGAATATGACTTCAGGGTGCCTGAGGACAAAAATGCCACTAATAACAAAATGGCCCAGCAGATAGAGTCTCTCCAAGAAGAAATGAGACGAATAAATGGTACAAATACTTTAGGAGGGACAAGTTCAAATGTCTGAAGTTTGAGAAGTACAGTGGGGTGGGGTGTCCGCTGTCACACTTGAAATTATATTGTGGATCTATGTGCCAATATGGCGAAGATGACAGGCTGTTGGTACAATTATTCCAGAGAAGTTTAACAAGCCCAGCCCTCAAGTGGTTCTCCGGATTGGACCATACACTCATCAAGAATTGGCAGGACCTAGTTGAGATGTTTTGGCACAACTATCGGTTCAATACGGATGTGGGATTGGATCAAAACGACATGGCTAAGATGGTGAGAAAACAGAGGGAAACGGTAAAAGAGTATGCCCAAAGATGGCGGGAGTCTACTTCACAAGTGAGGCCTGCAATGACTGAACAAGAGATGAACACCACGTTCATCTCAACACTAGGGCATGCCTTTTATACTCATCTGGTTGGACACACCACAGACACCTTCTCAAATTTAGTTCAAGTGGAAGACCGGGTCGAGGACGGAATACGAACTAGTTTAATATTTGACTTCACAGCGCTAAGTGCAGCAACAGGAACATCGGCACAGAAGAAGTTAGTGCATTTTGTCAAAAAGAAAGAGGAAACTCAAATCAACAATGTACAACCCAGCCAACCTCTTTTCATTCAGGCACCAGTTCAGAGACCGCAGGCACCCCAGGCCCCTTGGGCGCTGGTACCTCGAGCTTCTTGGGCTCTAGCACCACAGAATCCCTTCTGGACAGTTCCTCCACAAGCATAGCAGGCACCACTATATGGGCAGAACCAGCAAGCACGACCCAACAGAGTAAATAGAGTGTTTACCAGGTTACCCATAACACTATCTAAGTTACTGCCAATCTTGATCAGGGGTGAGTATCTTGTAAAACGTCCACCAAATCCTGAAGCTGCCAAAGGACCAGGGTATAACCCCAATTTGTTCTGCGAATTTCATATGGGTGTCCCAGGGCACTTTACAGATCAATGTTGGCAACTCAAACATCAAGTACAGAACTTGATCGATAAAAGGGCTCTCGTCCTAGACGGACCTGTCAACCCACCCCAACAACAGAATATCAATCAAAACCCCCTACCTACTCACAATGAAAGGGGAAGTGGACACAGGGTGAATGTCATTCATAAGGAACTCGATTTCAATCCGTCTGTCTTGACAGCGTCTATCGGGTCCAAAATCAGGGTCCACCTAACTCAAGAATCAGAAGCACCAACAATCAGCACAATCAACCATCATACAACAAGCTCACCCCAAGATTCACTACTACCACTCAGGTTGGCCGACCTCACCATCCATCCCACTCATCAAAATGCTACTATCCGATCGCCTTTAGTTATACCTTATGGATCACCAAACCACCAAAACTCGACCCGACCTCCTCTTGTTATCCCTTACATACTGCCAAATACTCAAGGATCAACCCAACCCCCTCTCCACATACCATACACTGCATCTTCACGTCCACCACTCATCATCCCATACACTCCATCAACTACTCCTGCTACCATTTCATCCAAATCATCACCACCACCTCTCATTCTCAATGTAAAACCCGAGCCGCTTCCCATGACCATACACTCACCCAAACCATTCCCCTATAACTCTATCTAGGCAGTTCCCTAGAGTTACAAGACAACCATCACCACAACCTCCGGGGTTGAAACCATGAAGAAAGCAATGGTGGCCGACATTGGGTATATGACAAGGGCAGGGAGATGCAAAAAAATATCAGCAAAGGGGGTAAGCGTTCAAGGAAGAGACTGAAGAAACGACAAAAGGGATGACAGATGAAGAGATGAGAAAGGTAAAAGGAAAGGGCAAAATGAGTGAAAATGACAAGAAAAAAGATGAGATGAAAACAACAGATAAAGAGGCTGAGGCTAAAGTAACGGACAAGGAAGCTGCAGACTTCATTAAGCTTATTCGCAAGAGTGAGCATAATATTGTGGACCAGCTAAACAAACAGCCAGGTCAAGTCAGTATTCTGGGTCTGATGCAAAAGTCAGAGGAACACCAAGAGGCATTACTGAGAGTCTTGGGAAAATCGCATGTACCTGCAACTACATCGCCGGCACAGTTGGAATAGACGGTTGGCCAAATCATAGCCCCCAATCCTATTATTTTCACTGAAAGTGAATTTGTGCCTGAAGGAACGGGACACGTCGAGCCACTAAATATTATGGTTGCCAGAGTACTGATCGATAACGGCTCAGCGCTTAACGTTTGTCCTCTTGAAACCTTTCGAAAGCTTAACGCTGATTGGTCACATGTCAAGCCCAACAATAAGGTTGTCCGAGGTTTTGATAGTTTGAGAAGGGATTCTCTAGGAGAAGTGGATCTACCTGTCACAATAGGCCCATGTACATTCGAAGTAACGTTTGAAGTCATGGAAATACCGACGACCTTCAACTTACTGCTGGGCAGGCCATGGATCCATATTGCCGGGGCAGTACCGTCCTCTCTACACAAAAGAGTCAAGTTCATCATGGGGCAGAGAATGATATCAGTGCTGGCAGAAAATCTTATCCCGGTTGGAAGAGCTCCGGATGTGCCATTTATCGACATTGAGATGACGAAGGACAAACTACTCTATCACTCTTATCAATTCGCTGCTGTCAATCATATTGAAAAGGGGCAGGAGAAGGTAAAAGGAAAATTATCAAGAACAAATCTGATGGTTGGTCGGGTTATGAAAATGGCAGGTTATCGACCCAAGTAAGGGTTGGGACCAGGAGGAAGAGGGAGAGCTACACCGGTTGAAGCCAAAAAACATACTCCTTATTTTGGTCTCGGGTTCAGGCCCACAAAAAGGGATATTGCAGAAATGAATGAAAAGAAAAAAGATCTTCGACTAGCGAGAAGGCAAAACCATGAACCAAATGTTTGGAACCTGGGCAGAGTTTCGCATATCAGCATTAGCTTCCCGAAATCTCATACTAGACCCGACAGCCTATCGGAACCACTACCAGCAAAAAGGCCAAAAAGGGTAAATTTCAAACCCGTGCACATTTATGAAGACTCAGTTGTTGAGTCCCAGTCATCCTTCGTAGAGGGCATTGATGTTTTATTCAATGGGGATTCCAATGAAAGTCTATCAGAAACCGCCTTAGAATCAACCAAAGTGGAAATCACTACTAGCCAAGGGAACAAATCACCCTTTCCAACGGGCATTGACTGGGCATCAGTCGTCATCCCACCGAGTTTGGGAGGGACTATGCCCCCATCTGACAAAAATCAATCGGAGATAATGGTTATCTCTGAACCACCAACCAAATCACCCAACACATCACTTTCACATCTCATCCGCCCCCTCAGAGAAAAGGAAATTCTGAACAATTTGGAAGAATTCCCTCTAACCTTTGAGGCTACCATAGCCTCCAAAAAAATACTGTTAGGCAACATCAGCCTGCCCGAGGATCATAACGAGCCCTCGTCCTCGGGTAAAGACTATTTTGAGGGATCCTGTAGACACCCCATTTTTGCATCCGCCTGATTAATCAACTCGTCAACCCGATCGCAAGGATTCCCAATGATGGATGTGTATTCCATTGCTTTACTTTGTTACCAGATTTGTTTCAGAAATCCAGATGAGGTATCTCGAATTGACAAAACCTTAGAAACCACGCTACGCTAGGAAAGTACGACCCCAGAAACATAGAAATCATCATCTTGCAGATCAAAAAGAAGCTTCACGATAAAAATTACTAAAAATTATCAAATTACCAAAATACCCCTAACCTCAAAACAACCCTAGAGCCTACGTTACGCTTAGGAAAACCCATTCGAACACATAAAATGACAAATCGGAACCAAATAAATCATTTCACCAATTTTAACAGAATTTGACAAAATTACGAAAATGCCCCTCATAAAGTTCACAATCATTTCACACAAAAAATTTTATAAATAACAAAAAGTAATATTTCCATTGAATTCCTTACGAAAAACCGATTCTAAAACATCCTAGAACATTAAAAACCGACTTAAAATGTGAAAAGTCCTCTCCGGGGGCAAAACGGTAATTTCACAATTTTCATGATAAAAAATTCTGAAATTAATAAATAAAACATTAAATTATTAAATTTAAACATTAATGAAATTAATTTAAAATTTTGAACCTAAAAAATTGATTAATCGGACTCTCAGACAAAATTGTTGAGGGTTCGTGAGATATTTCTTTAAGGACCCCTCCATTTGGGGGTCCAAAGAATTAAAAATATTTTAGAGGAGGGGTTCTCAAAAATCAAAGTAAATCAAGCAAGACTAAGGTCAAGGTATTAAAGTCAATAAGTGAGACTGAAGTCAAAATTAAAGTCAATTACGCAAGACTAAAGTCAAGATATTAAAGTCAATCAATTAAGACTGAAGTCAAAACAATAAAAGTCAATCAAATAAGACCAAAAGTCATAATAGAATTCTAATTAAATAATAACTCTATCTAATAGAGTTCTAACTTAAAAATAATTCTACCTAAAACAATTTGAATTAAAACACAATTCTACCTAAAACAATTCTAATTAAAACACAATTCTACCTAAAACAAGTCAAACTAAAACACAACTCTAATTAAAAGATTTCTAATTAAACACTAACTCTATCCAAATCAACCCCTAAAATTCTATAAATAGAGGTGCTCACACCCTATTTTCGTATCAAAGAAGAAACCCTAGAAAAAGTAGGTGAAGAAGCCTCCACAACCTCCCCAAAACCCTAATTTTGGAGCCCCAACTCCTTCCCTAACACCCCTACTCCGATTTTAGCCTAAAAAATACCTAGAAACCTTTCAAAAACACCCCAAAAATCCACCACAAATTCAAAGCATCCAGATCCAAGAAGGAGACACCTTGCCTCGGAGATCAGAAATCAGATCCGGGAACAAAACGAAGCAAGGAGTACGGTACAAGGAACTGTTTTTCAGATCTGAGGGAATAGTACTTTTGCAGATCGAAGGTAAGGTTTTTTTTTATTATTTTTTTAATCTAGGTTTTATCATTAGCGATGTAGTTATATTGGGAATAAGTAGAGACCGGCATTGGCCGGGCGGGTTGGTGCCTAACACCTTCCAACCCCGTAACATGATCTCCGGATTCAGATTTCTATAGTAGATTAGTTCCTTTTTATCCATTTTAGAGTCAGTTTGGTTCCTAGACCACAATAACTAGGTGGCGACTCCCAAACCTCAAGGGTCAAAAGCGGATTCGCGCACCCCGCGGATCGAGCGCGCTTTCAGTGGCGACTCCGCTGGGGACATTGAGGATCAAACTTGAAAAACCCCAAGTATGGGAATATTGCCATTGACCTAGTTTTTTTTTTCTATTTAATTCTTAGTCGATTTCTTATTATTGTCTGGTTACCATTTTTTTTGTTCCTTTATTTATTGACCCAATCATTAATTTTTGTCCAATTTTCGAATATGTTAACGTGGCGCATTTTTTCATATGGTTCGATCGAGGGTCACTTAGGGTGACCTTGAATAATACTAAATTTCAAAAGATAATTTATTGGGGGCGGAATAATGATGATTGAGTATGGAATAATGAAACAAAGGGGTTTTCTTTTTTAGGTAGGTCGATCCATTTTTCGGATGATAAAATTTTTTTAGGGAACATGTTTGTTACGTTACTTAATAATGTTTAAAAAAAAAAAATCGAAAAAAAAAAAAAGAGTTTTTTATATTTGTTTTTGTTTTTATTTTAGGTGTTTAGTTTTAGTTTTTTTTTTTTATAGACAAGACATGCTGCCTATGGACAGCAAATGAAACGAAAAAATAAAATAAAAAATGGTTTCTGTTGAGTTTTGTACAACAACAATGTGCTGGTTTAGTTGGAGTGCCGCAAGTAAAGTTCATTTTTTATTTTTACACCCCCTTAACAGCATACTAATGAGATGGTGTGCCATGCGTAAATTCTATTTTATTTTTCTCCCCACCGTCTCTTCATAAGGACGCATCTGGTTTCACCGTTTAAATCCAAGAGAAACCAATCGATCTCTCTGTTTCGATCGGTTGAAAGTCAGTTCAAATCGATTTGGAACTTCATAAACCGTTGCTTTTTCGTGATCTAAAGGTAAGAACCATTCTCTCTTCTTGAAACCGATTCTGGTTTGAACGTTTTTTAAACAAAATTGAATAACCATTGAAGGAAATTTTGAGGTTTACCAGGTCCGGTCGAGTAAAGTTTTGAATGCGAGATCAACTTAAAAATGTTTCAAATCAGTTTCTGTTCGTACCTTAGAGAGAGCTTAAATCTCGTCTCGTTTTTTATGGCGATCTTTTCAGACTTAGTCTTCGTTTTATTTCCTATGTTTCTCTTCGGGTTCATTCGATCGAGGCATGAAATTCTGCAACCAACGATTTCTGTTTGGTTTTGAAACCCATTTAAAAAAAAAAAACTAGTTATTCGCTGAAATTCATGGATTTCTCCCCGAATTTCATAGTTTTAAGTAGGTTTTTTTTAATCTCCGAGTTTCAAATTAGTTTCGATGCTTCAATTCTTCAAATTAAAAATCAAACAGAGATGATTTCTGAGGCTAAAAGAGTTCCCGTTTTAGCGATCGAGAGCTTAAAAGAGAGTTCTAAAACAGACTAATGGAATGGAGATATGCTTCAAACAAGAGTTGTTGTTGAAGGTTTAAAGATCGATTATTATTTGTGTGTTCGACCTCCTTTTAAGAATGGGAATGCAGAAAAATCTTTCATGACTCGTTCAAGAAGAGAGAGATCTCGATCCAGGTCTGAGTTAGCCGTAGTCAAGATGAGTTGTTGAGTTGCAGGTTTGAATTGTGCCTAACGAGTCAATTGAGAGGAAATTCAGTAAATAAATAAAAAGAGATTTCGGCTGCCTATGGGCAGCAATGTTTTGCATGCGTGTGTGCTGACTAGAATGAAAGAAAGAATGGTTTAAAAGTAAAAAAATTAAAAAAATTAAAAAGGAGAAAATGGGTGTGTGTCTTTCCTTTGACAGCAAAATAAAAAAACAGCAAAGAGTGTGTGCTTGCTGTTAGTAATGTGTAAGACCAAATTCTTTTGAAATTTGTTACACAGCAAGCAATTTTTGGAACCCACTTCTTGGGTCACGCTACCATGACTAAGTTAGCAAGATATTACATCTTGCTCAATGTCATTGGGTCCACTTGGATTGTCAAAAAAGAAAAATCGGATGCGATGGCCTTCTAGATTTTTGAACAAAAAATCTGTTTTTTTTTTAAATATAAAAATTTTATTAAAAAAAAAAAAAAACCCTTTTGAGTCTTGATCATTGGTAAAAGTCTCAATTTCTTGCTTTATGATCCCGACCCGTCAAATCATGTTTTGAACTATAGCACGGATCTCCACTTCATACTCTTGGCCACACCAATTTTTGACGTCCATAAAATAGGCTAGTCTTACTAACTTAGTAAAATTCTTTTCTTACCAAGGGTCATTGACCTCACACGTGGCACCCAAAAGGTGATCCAATACTACACACTTGTGGCGGATGAAATTGTTAGAATCTTTTTATAAAAAAAAATTTTAATTTTGAATTTGATTTCAAATATGATTTAATAGTCCTCATTCTCAAAACATTGGATCAAAGTTAAATGATGTGAATTTTATTTTCGGATCAAGACTTTTTCATCATCAAATCTTTTAAGGTTGTGACATTGGGTTGCCGACATGATGAACCACGTGGCCTAATGACCCTTAGTAAAATTTGAAACCTTATGAGTTAGTCACGCTAGCCTATGTTCTCAAAAGATTTGCCATGCATGTTTTTCAAAAAAAAAAAAAAAAAAAATGTTCATCACCCCTTATCTCAATAATGACCGTTCTATCATTGATTCAATGTTCATTAAAATCTTGACTTGTTTAAGGTCACCCAAAATGATTTTTTTTATTAGACCATGAAAAGAATTGTGCTTGGATTTAATTGATTATTCTATGTTAGATCGGATCAATTGCCTATCTAACGGTGCCATGATCTTGATAGGTTTGATGTGCTTATTTTTAATTATGTGATTGGAATGGTGTTTGTTTTGATGTGATCCATATTGTGATAGAATGATCAGGCCCATGGGCCCATTTGTTTAAAAAGCCACGGGCACACCCCACCCTGTTTTGCACACACCACAAGCACGTTTACTGTTTTACCCACTTACACGTCCCATATAGCCAACGTGGCACTAGTGCGTGGCCCGGTCTCTTCGGAGATGCGACGTCATTCATGAAAACCACAACTCCAGTCACGTACCTTAGGGTATATCAAACTGGGGGCATCAATACCGTATGATCAGGTGATTCTGAGAGGTATATTGATGCACCCAGGCTGGAGCGACCTGAGCCTTTGACCTATTGTGAGCCACACAGTCACATGTCCTGATTGCCAACGTAGTACTAGTACGTGGTCGGTCCCCTCGTGGGATGCCAAACCATTTATGAAAGCTACAACCCTTGACTCGTACCCGTAGGTATAAAAGATAATCTAAGTGTATCAATTGCACTTCTTGGTCAAAATCGGTGCCTAAGCAGATCTTGCCCCGCTGTACCCTACTGTACGAGGGGGATAGACTACGTTTATTCTAGACGAGAGGTATTTAAGTGGGCCCTTGCTCAGCATTGTGCGCCACCTCTCAACTGG